>NW_023597034.1:9905073-10034208 GCF_011947565.3 Pollicipes pollicipes | reverse complement strand
CGAGAGATGAGAGAGGATGCGAGAGAGAGAGAGAGAGAGAGATGAGAGCGAGAGAGAGAGAGAGCGAGAGAGAGAGAGAGCGAGAGAGAGAGAGACCTACCGCTGATTCCATACAAGCATTCCAGGGTGTGAGAACTGTCTATGGATCTACCTTGAGATCTTCGCGACCATCCGGTCACCCCATGGGCAAACGGAGCCTCGTTTTGGGCGTCATGGAGTCGAAGATCGCGGAGTCGCATGTTTTGATCTTTCCTCGGTGTCATTAGCGCCTTTTGAGATGTGCTCGGCGCCCCTGGCGTCCTCTGAGGTGTCCTGGTCACCCTGGGCGTGTAAACATTCTTCGCAGTTCCAAGGCGGGTGACCTTCTCAGCGACCATTGCAGGGTGTCTTAACTCCTCGGAAGTCTGGGTCCCGTGGGACGCCACGTGCCACCAGATCGCCTGCCTCCAGCCGCTAGCTCTCGCTCAGGAAGCCCCTCGTGTAGTTCTCAGGAACTGTGATTTAAACGTCAGCGTGCTTCGGCGCGACTGAGCCCGATGACGAAATCAGTCGCACCTGGCCGACAGCGGGGCAGACGGCGACCGACGGCGGCCGGCGCGCCCGGCGGGACCGGCAGACGGTGACGTCCGAACTTCGCCGGCTTCCCAGCGGCCCCGAATGCCGCCGCCCGGTCCGGCCGCCGCGCCAGAGGAGGGCGGTAGTGCCGTCCAGCCATGGACGTAGCCAGGCTTTAGCGGGGTTCGTTTCTGGCTTAGTGGCAATTTGTGTAGTTGGAACTCTAAATGTCCAAGCTACCAAAAGTTAAAAGAGTCCTGAACCAATCGACCCGGGAAAAAATGGCCAGAGTGAGAGTGAGTGCTTCTCCAATTCGGCTTACCTGCTGCGTCCGTTGACAGCCACGTGCAAACCAATCGATCCTCGTTGAACCCGTGGGATGAATGAACCAACCAACCAAGGCCCCCCCCCCCGCCCCCTTCCCTTTACTCCAACCCCACCTGTGTGTCTCTGCCGACAGCTGACTCCAATGCGCATGCCATCACCCTAGGCGTCCTAAACGCGCCCAGGCTAATCGGAGGGGGTGACCGGTCACCTCTGACCGGCAGATGCTGTCCCGCGTGTCGGGCCTTCGGTGGGCCGCCGGATCCCGTGTCGCCGCCGCCGCTGCTGCCGCCTGCGTGGCAGCGCTGTGTTTGTTGATGTGCGGGGCGGGGGCCCGGGCTGCGGCGGCGGCGGACTGGCCACGGGGTGATACGGACGCCGACGGTAGCTTCATGCTCAGCCCAGATGCCGAGGCCGACTTCGTGGTGCCGGCCGACTTCGAGGTGCGCGACCTGACCCGCGAGTCGTACCGCATCCCCGGAGAGCCGCCGTGAGTACCGTTGGCCTGTATATCGCTGGCCCGTGTACCGCTGGCCTGTGTACCGCTGGCCGGTGCGCCGCTGACCCGTGTGCCGCTGGCCAGTGTACCACTAGCCCGTGTACCACTAGCCCGTGTACCACTGGCCCGTGTACCGCTGACCTGTGCACTGCTGACCTGTGTACCACTGGCCCGTGTACGGCTGGCATGTGTACCGCCGGCCTGGGTACCACTGGCCCGTGTACCGCTGGCCCGTGTGCTGCTGGACTGTGTACAGCTTGCCTGTGCACCGCTTCCTCTTGTACCGCTGACTCGTGTACCGCCGACCGGTGTATCGCTGGCCCGTATACCGCTGGTCTGTGTACCACTGGCCTGTGCACTGCTGGCTCCATACCGGCCGCCTGTATCCCGCACGGCAGCCTGCTCGGCACCAACCTGACCTCCGGGTCGCGTCACGCTCAGGACGACCGCGGCTGGCCTCTAGACAAGGAGTCGCCACGTGCACCGCCCGCGTATATGCGCCCTGCCCCGACTGGCGCCCCACGTTGTCGTGCACTGTTTGCTGTGGGAGCACGGGAGCTGTCCGTTATCGGCGAAATGACGAAATGAGTATGCGCTGTTCGGTCGTCTGGGCCTGATTCCATAGCATTTCGCGTCGGGGCTATATTTCGGTATTTGTTCACCAACAGTCATGGTTGGACCGCCGTAGATTGGGCTCAGAGCATCAAATCGTACGTACGCTGTAAAAATGCGTGAACGCATGACGTTGCGATACGTTCTAACGGCTCCGGCTATTTGTCAGTCGCGTCTGACCACTGCCGCAAAGCCGTTAGTTAACCGTTTCCGTCCCTCTTCCGGGTGCAGGACACGGCTCAGCCCAGAGCCAATACCTGTCACGCTCGTCCCGGCCGGTGCGTGTGATTAGCTGTCGTTTCTCAACACCTGTCCACGTGCCGGGCGGCTTGCCGGATAGCCTGGCGTCGGCGCTGACGGCCGGGGGGGAGGGGTCAGTGGGGCGGCACGCGGTTGCGGGGCCCGCCCAGCGCCGCCGGCCGCAACACGATCGTACGGCAAACAGGCCGTGCCCGCTGTGCACACGGACGCCCGGCGCCGGCGAAACCGGCACCGGTCGCCGCCGGCCGCAACTCGCTTCGTCCCGGCGGCAGCGGCGGCGGCGGCGATGGCTGCGGCACGCTCCGTCACCGGCGCGGACAGCCGCAGGCCTGGGCCGGGCATGGCTGGCGCGGCTCCACCGGGCGGCGTCGGGCACCAGCCGCTACCTGACGGACGAGATGAGAGTCCGGCTCTTGGAGCGGCAGCGTCGCCGGCGAGGATTGAAAATCGATGGGGCTGGCGGCGGGGCGGGGCCGGGGCGGTAGCCTCCGCGCGGACGACTCTCCCGCCCACTTACGGCCGCCGGCGGGTATCGATCTCTGCTCTGTCTGACCGCCGCTGGTCCCGACGTGGCTCTGTCTGACCGCCGCTGGTCCCGACGTGGCTCTGTCTGACCGCCGGTGGTCCGACGAGGCTCTGTCTGACCGCCGCTGGTCCCGACGAGGCTCTGTCTGACCGCCGCTGGTCCCGACGTGGCTCTGTCTGACCGCCGCTGGTCCCGACGTGGCTCTGTCTGACCGCCGGTGGTCCGACGAGGCTCTGTCTGACCGCCGCTGGTCCCGACGAGGCTCTGTCTGACCGCCGCTGGTCCGACGAGGCTCTGTCTGACCGACGCAGATCCCAGCGAGGCTCTGTCTAACCGATGCTGACCCCGGCGAGGCTCTGTCGGACCGATGCTGACTTCGGCGAGGCTCTGTCGGACCGGTGCTGATCCCAGCGAGACTCTGTCTAACCGATGCTGTCTCCGGCTAGGCTTTGTCTTACCGATGCTGACCCCGGCGAGGCTCTGCCTGACCGATGCTGTCCCCGGCGAGGCTCTGTCGGACCGATGCTGACTCCGGCGAGGCTCTGTCGGACCGGTGCTGATCCCAGCGGGGCTCTGTCGGACCGATGCTGATCCCAGCGGGGCTCTGTCTGACCGCTGCGGACCCCGGGAGGGGGGGCGGCTCTGTGTGACCGCTATTGACCGGTGGGGCTAATCAGCGAGCCCCATCGTCAGAGGGCCCCGGTGGGGATCTCTGATAACTGCTGACCCCGGTGGGGCTCTTTGACCACTGCTGACACTGGTGGGGCTCTGACCACTGCTGACACTGGTGGGGCTCTGACCACTGCTGACACTGGTGGGGCTCTCTGATCACTGCTCACCCCGGTGGGGATCTCTGATCACTGCTCACCCCGGTGAGGCCCTCTGGCCACTGCTGACACTGGCGGGGCTCTGACCACTGCTGACACTGGTGGGGCTCTCTGATCACTGCTCACCCCGGTGGGGCTCTCTGACCACTACTGACACTGGTGGGGCTCTGACCACTGCTGACACTGGTGAGGCTCTCTGATCACTGCTGACGCTGGTTGGCTCTGTCCCCCGGCGAACCTGCAGGGCTTCCGCCTGAGCGCACTAGGGCATTTCTGAAGGTCTGTTCACGCATCAACCTTGTACATACCGCTCGTTCCTGGAACAGGCGCTGTACTTGACCTGACTTAAGTCAGTCGTTTCTCTCTCGTCGTCTGCTCGTTGGCCACCATGTGGCCGTCCAATAGCACCTTTACCGATGGGTGGTTGCCAAAACACCCGGCGAATGTTTCATTTTTGGCTCAACCCGTGTTGTCGTGAGTCCGTGATGACTCAAGGTGCTGTGAAAAGGGCTTTACTTTGAAAGCACGTCGGCATGTGCGCTCATCTCATCTGAAAGTCATTGTACCGACATCGGAATGTGCTATCTGCTTATCAGTCCAGGAATATTTCTCACTTTTTGGCTTGTTCGCCGCGTGCCTGCATGTTTGTGTGCATATTCCATCGGTCAATTAGCTCTCATTTGCGTTATCACCGCGTGTAATGACCTGTGGCTACCAGCCACTCGCACTGCCCTGGATGCTCAGCTGCTTGATTTACGTGACTGTGCGAGGATCAGGGACTGCAGGTCATTAGTCAGTCAGTTCGTCACGGAATCAGCTGGTATCCGTAGAGGCCCACTCGGCGTCCCCTGGCCGGCCGCGCGGCAGCTCTGCGGCCAGCCCCGATCGCCGCCAGCAGGCAGTCCACCGCGGCTGCCAACCCGCCGGCTCCTCCCGGCAGCCCGGGACGCGGCGCTGCCAAACGCGGCGACGGCGGCGGGTGTTCCCCGCCAGCAGGCCCGATCGGCAGCGCTTGGCCGGTACGGGCGTGACGGCCCGATCCGGCGGCGGCGCACGGCCGGTGTTCCCCCGCCGGCAGGTCCGGTCGGCGGCGCTTGGCCGGTACGGGCGTGACGGCCCGATCCGAGGCCTTTGGCGGCGGACAGGTGGGTGGCGCGGTCGCCGCCGGCGCGCACAATGGTCGCGGTCTCGGCTGAGCGATCTCTATCCTCTGATGCCGCCGCCGCTCGTCGGCTGGCGCGGCGCTGGCCGACTGTCCGGTCCGAGGAGGGAGGGGAAAAGCACTCTTGCGATGCGTGACGCTCATGTGTGGTTTGTGCGGTCCTGCACGTGTTTTTCGCCCCGCTGAAAGCATTTGCTGGGCATATGAGCTTGTCGCCTGCCTCGGCACTTGGACGGCACCTCGTGAGAGATGGGCTGTCCCCCACCCGGGACCTATCAGCAGGCCCTCCTCCGATCTCTCAGCGCTCCCTCCAACGGCGCGGCGGACTAGCGTGCCTATCTCCGGCGAAGCACGTGCACGTGCTCCCCCCCCGGCGGGACGGCCGCCTGGCGGTCATCAGCGCCGCCCCCCACCGGCCGGCGCGCAGCCCGCCGCGTACCGCGTCGCGGGCGCCGGCGGTGGCCGTTGCTGGCGGTACCGACCGCCCCGTGCGCCGCACGTGCCGCGCTGCGGCCGCCTCCCTCGTGACTGCAGCCGGACGGCTGACACAGCTCATCAGCGCCACGGTGGCCCGACCCCCGCCGGTCCCTTCGCGCGCCGCCCCCGCCGCCGCTGTCGCCGCTGCCGACACCGACGTCGCTGCCGACGCCGCCCAGCGGGCCCGCGTCTCGGCTACAGTCGGCGCCGGCTACGACAACAAACAGCAATTAATGCCAATGACAACAGCGGGGAAGACGGCGGTGACACGTCACAACCGGTGCTGACGTCACAACGCTGACCCGAGCTGCGACCCGGGTTCCCGGGGCCGCCGCGCGCGCGCACGCTGGAGTTCCACGTGGGCAGGTTCCTGCGGCCCCTGCGGCGGCCAAAATAAACGGCCGATGCTACAGGTGTTGAGTTTGATGGGCTGTCCGTCACAGGCGGCCGTCTCGCCTCACATCTATAAACGTTATTTTTTGGGACATCGCGGAGTTTTAGATGTCTCGTCACGGGCTTGGCGGCCAAGTGAAACGTGGTCCAATGGGCAAGGAACGTTAATAACACTTAACCGTCGGCCCATGCTGTGATTATAACAAACACACGATCAATCACGAGGAGAGTGTATCGTTTTCCTCTTGCCCAATTTGCGCTTTCGTTGCGTAAGTCTATTAGAATCCATCTCCTTCGAGACAGCTGCCGGACTTCACCGGTCAAGCGGACGGCCTTGGTACAGATGACACAACACGCAGTAACGTGGTACCCGGCCCTCTGACTTCCGCTCAAGGCTTCGTCTTCGCTCTTGCCTCCTCGCCGGAGCGAAGCGGCCGTTACCGCGGCTTTGTGCCGGCACTTGCCGACGGATGCTACATCGACTCACACGTGTTACGACACGAGATGTACCGGGCGCGATCTGTTGTGCCGGCACTTGCCGACGGATGCTACATCGACTCACACGTGTTACGGCACGAGCTGTGCCGGGCGCGATTTGTTGTTCGCGGCCGGGAAACACATTCATTATGAGTGCCAGCGTTTTTCGCCCTACCGCTGTTGATTTGGTGCATGCGTCGCGTGGCATATTTCGCGTTTGTCGTGGCTGTTTACCAGCTCCACGGGCACTGATGAATATCGAGCCCGGGGCGGTGGGACAGCGCCGCGAGCCTCGCCCGCCCCCCGAGAATGAATTGTGTCGGGGGGGGGAGGGGTCTGGCGCTGTCACGGGTGTTCAGGTCACGTCAGCTCGCCACAGTCGTCTTGGCGGCTCTGCTGGTGTAGGTGGGATTGGTTTTGCGCGACCGCGTGCGTTATAAGCTGGGGTGGCTGGTGTCTAAGCCCACCATGGTTAACCAAGATGTGGGCAGGCGTCACTGGTCGAGATGGAATGCCAATACGGCAGAATCCTCTGGACTGTTATTGGTGGGCTGTTGGTCGCGATATTCTAAGCCTGTGAAATTTCCTGCCAGTTTGGCTTGTGACAATATCATTTTATCGATGGAATTATCCCGCCAATCCAGGCCGACCGACTCTGCTACTACCCTTACCTAACGTTTCACGTCTCTCAGCGAAACCCTGAGACTCGTCTGTTGCATCCTGCGGTCAGCTTTCAGCGGCCTCACCTGCACGTTCCACACCTGTCATCGCCCACCCCTGAGCAGTCAGAGCTCCGACACCGCCAGTCAGGCCCGCGTCACCGCGGCCGTCCGAGCCAGTCAGGACGGATCGCTGCCGGTGTCGACCGGCCGCACGGGCCAGCGCCTCGCCCCGCAAAAACGGCCGCCTCTCATTGGGCTCTGACGGGCCGCGACGCCCCACTACATCGGCGTTTTTGCGCCGGCCGTCGACGGTCCCGACGCTTCGCCCGTGGCCTACTTACGGGCTTTGTGTGGCTGGCCGCTGGCCGAGGACGGTCGGACGGCTGACGGCGATCGTGCCAACGCTGACACGCGCGCACTGTTCGTGTTCTTGCTCCAGTCTCGTCGTGTCCCGCGCATCCTCGCCCGTGCTCGCTATCGCCCGCGCCCCCGACTCCGTTCGCCATCTTCGTACGTATCTCTTCCCTCCCATTATTTGTTTCTCATTATCTAAAACTACCACTCCATGCATGAGGCAGCACTGGGAACTATACCACTCTGTTGTTCGTTATTCGTGCTTCTTTGTCTCTTATTTGCCCATCTTTCGTCGATCCCTGATATTTCCATCATATTTCGTCTCTCTGCAGGCAGTCTCCGCTCTTGCCCGCCCCCGTCCGTCTTTCGACACATCTGTTTTTTCTTTCCTCGACGCGCCGTGTTGCCACGAAGGGTCTGATTTGGACCAAGTCACCGCTCACGACGGAATGCTCGTAAGATATTTTTGCGTGATCTATAGCGTTGCAGAACCAGAAAGATTTCTTTGTGAACATCTGGTGTTGTTTTGGGTCGGGGAAGACGTCAGGGTTGTCGGGGTGTCGCAGCGTTTCTTGCCAGGCGTACCGTGCGACAAAGGTGAGCGTGGGGACCTCAGCCTGGCGTTTCGCCGCAAGCCGTCGGCCGGTCCGATGCACAGTTTGCTGGAATCTGGCGTGGTCTTGGGGAACATTTTGGTCACGCCTACGGCCTTATTATTCCATCGAGTGGCCGGTTCGCTCAAATACGTTGGAATATTGGCCGTATCGGGTTTTTTTCTTCTTCGGAACGTCATCGATTATCGGCTGAGAGGTAGGAAAGTCGATGTGGCTGTTTTTGCTGGTAATGCCGGCTGATATAGCCTACCAGCGTGCAATTTCAGTGGTTTCTCCGACTCCTGTGGTATTGTTTTGTGCCGTGTATTGTCATTGTTAGCTGTGAAATTGGACATTCAGAAGATACGCATGTATCAGCAACTTCCACGTTCAAGCAATTTTTTTTTTGAGCTACCTAGCGTGACTTCATTTGCCGGTGATGTTCAGTTTGTAAGAATGTTTTGCTGTGTTGTTATAGGGCTCGTTTATATTGTTTTTTTCTTCAAAAGTCGTCTGTCACCTGTTTATCAATACACCCAAGCAGGGCCGCGATCGCCCTGCCCGCTCGCCATAATGCCAGGATTTGTCTCCCATCGCCGTCCTGAGCCCTTCAGCCTGCCCGGCTGGACGGGTGCTGGGACGGCCTCCAGCTGGGCCGGGGTGACGCGGTCTGCCGGTGGCTGGTGGCGCGTGTGCCCAATCGGCAAACCCCCTCTCCGACGGCGATCTCCTTTCACCAACTTCCCACGCCGCACTGGAGCACCGGAGAGCATACGGCGACTGTCAGGGTCCGGCGAGGGGGGCGCACGGGAGGGGGCGCGGCAGACAGATGGGGGAACCACGCCGGCCGAGATATGGCCGGCAATTACCCACGCGCGGATCTGTACAGTTGATGGAAATGCATTTCCGTAACGCGTTCGCGCGATTTACAGCTCTCAATTATTTCGCGGCCAGGTTCGCGCGAACATAATCCCGGGCGCGGAGATCTAGGGGTCTGCCGGGACCACACGCTAACGTCGGCGGCAGCTGCTTTGTCAACGCATCGAGTGTTTGCTCTGCGGCAAACGGGCGTGTTTGCGGAAAGGGTGCGGTGTCGCCAAGGGGAGGGGGGGCGGGGAACGCCGCAGCCCCCGGCATTCCAGGGCGACGGCGCAGCTCGCGGCATCCCCATCAGCCTCGTGGATCTGTGAAAAGGTCCGGCTCGCCATCGCGAGACGGCAAGGTTGAGCCCTGCCGCTGGCAACAATTTCCGTCCGTTTTCCTCCGTGTCCTATTGAGAACAAGTCCGGCTGTGCATACTCACCCCCTGTCAGCACTGCTCGCGTGCCAGATCGCGTCAGTTGCGGAGAGCACCAGCGACCGATCTGTCCGGGAATGGGACCGTGGAAGTCGATTAGAACTGCTCAGGCATGCGGATTGCAAGGGCGGCGTAACGTGTGCGGGGTCAGATGACGGCAACCCCATTCTCAACGCCATCGTGGGCTGGCTGACTTCCGCACCCGCGGCGTTGACGACCTTCGTGGCCCCGTTCGTGTCCGTTCGCTAATGACCTTCCTCACGGAAAAATTTCGCCCGCCCGTCCTCGCCAACCTCAGACTGATAAGTCCTGTGCTCGGCGGTCCCTGCTCCCGGCCGGCGGTCCCTGCTCCCGGCCGGCGGTCCCTGTTTCCGGCCGGTGTCTGTTCCCAGCCGGCGTCCGTGCTCCCGGCCGGCGGTCCCTGCTCCTGGCCGGCGGTCCGTTTCCGGCCGGCGGTCCCTGTTTCCGGCCGGTGTCTCTGTTCCCAGCCGGCGTCCGTGCTCCCAGCCGGCGGTCCCTGCTCCTGGCCGGCGGTCCCTGTTTCCGGTCGGTGTCTCTGTTCCCAGCCGGCGTCCGTGCTCCCGGCCGGCGGTCCCTGTTTCCGGTCGGCGGTCCCTGCTCCCGGCCGGCGGCCCCTGTTTCTGGCCGGTGTCTCTGTTCCCAGCCGGCGTCCCTGCTCCCGGCCGGTGGTCCCTGTTCCTGGCCTGCGGTCTCCGTTCCTAGCGATCTTTTCTGGTTCTCAGCTAGCGGTCCCTGTTCCCGCCCCTCGCCCACGTTCCCGTCCGTCGCCTCGCAGCCGTTCTTCGGAGGCGCGGCGCGCGGCGCTCGGCCGGCCAAGCGGCCTGAAGTGGCTGCTTCCCTCTCGGCTGACCCCAAGGTCGCTGCGGGCTGTCGGCTGGAAACGACGCTGGCAGCGCCGCCGCCGTCAGCCGGCCGTGTGGGGGGGGGGGGGGGGGGCTTGGTACCGGCGCGGCGCCGGGCGAGGCGGGTACCCCGCAGCTGCACGTCCCGCGGGACCGTGCAGAGGTGTGGCGCTGGCGTGCCGTCAGTCGGCTCAGCAGCGATTTGGGAGCACGCTCAACATGGCTGCAAGTGTTTCGTAAAACCTTTGCGCCGGAAGAATGGGATGAATAGTTGTTTGGTTTTATCTTTTTAGGGGGTAGCATTTAAGCTGCTTACACGTGCCGATGCAGTGCGTTACGAAAAGCGAAATGTGTTCAGGGTCATCAGCATGTCTGTCAATGACGGCATCTGTTAGATGCTAGCATGCCGCATCACGATCATCCCCGCCCACCTTTCAAGAAATAAGCTTTGTCTCTTCTTTTTCTTTTGTTTCCTTCTGTAATAAGCAGCGGCACTCTGCATCATTTCTCCGTGTCGCCAGACAGGCACCGATCTGAGTATGTTGCTGACTGGTGCAGCGGCCCGGGCCTTCAGGCAGAACGCGGCTCGGTCCGTTAACTGCAGACTGGTCTGTGCCGGTCTGCTGCTCCCTCTCCATGAAGCCACGCGCCACTGAGTTCATCGCTGCAGTACATGTCGCTCAGCCAGGTGTAACGCTGGACTAGAACAAGCGCGAGGCTTGGCCTACACCGTATAGACGTGCCGCAAGTTGACACGTATGCGTATTATGCACACTTCATTCGTGCTTCATTGGGAAATACGCCACGTATGATGTAACTGAACGAAACACGAGCACAACATAGCACGGCATGCAACCCCACATCGGCTGCAAAGCTGCCACATCTCCCACACGACAATCTTCCTGACCTGCACACCACGGTCATGTGGACCAAACAGCGGCACGCGTCCTCTCCTCACCGGGACCGGGACCCGGCCGGCGGCGCCCGCACCGCGCACCAGACGCGCTCCCTGCGCCCGACCCGACCGAGTGACGCCGGCTGCGTGACGCCGCTGACGGATGGTGGCACGGGCCATTTGGCGGCGGGACGCCGGGACCGATGGCCCGCCGTCCCTCCACGACACCTAATTGGTTGTCTTCCAGCGGCCGAGAGGGCGCCGCTCGCCCTGATTGCTGCCTGATAATGATCGATACCTCGGGAGCAGCGTCGGCCGGCTGCTTCCTCTCGATGTGCTAGCACGCGTCCGTTGGGGTAAGTTGCGGACGCTGACACGTTCTGTTACGAGCTTGGAGGAGCCGAGGTCAAGAGGTGAAGGCTTGAGTGACCCTTGAGCTGACGCGATGGCTTCGATGATTAGCCGGGGACGTTGCTCGTATTTGGTCCTCCGATCACCCCACGCTTCACGGGCTCCGAGTCGGCCACCCCCGCTGCGTGCTTGATTGCAACGGTGTGGGTTTTCTGGGGGGGGGGGGGGGGGCACCGGGACGGGGGAGAGGGGTCGCCCCCTTCGGCGTGTATCGAGCGGGCCCGAGGGGGACCTCTCGCCGCGGCCTTTAATCATTTCCCTCCTGTCGCCGCTCCCTTCCCCCCCCCCCCCCCAGCCCGCCCGTGTCGCCGGGAGGGGGCTGGTCCTCCGCAGCGGTGCCGGCACTGCGGCTGTCGCTGCAGCTGCGAACACGACCGCCGCTCCGCATTGCATGCAACCGCTCGTTGCAGAATGGCACGGCAATCGATGTGAGCTCGTGGGGCTTAAATAGGGCCGCGAGTGCTCGATTAGCAGAGAGTTTGGTACGCTGCAAACAGTTGTGCTGTTTTGATGTAACCGTGCTCTCCTTTAGCGATGCCTGTTTGTATAATTGATTCTGAACGCTCTCGGCACGGTGCATTAAACCTTGTGCTGTACTTTCCCTACCAGACTAATCTACACACAATTATCACGCAATGACATACATTGGAGCGCACAGTATGGTCGCATGGTCTCATGGTCGGTATCATCTCATTGTCAAACAACTGACATGATGTGCTTCCCTTACTCAGCAGGAGTTCATCTTCGTGTCAATGTACGATTAGAACAGCATGTGATCGTGCCGCTTTACGGTCATACAGTGCGTGCGCGCCACTGGGCTGTACTGCCGGGGAACAGCAATGGCTAAACTTCAAAACGTGGTCCCTGCTTTGACGTAAAAGCAGCTCCTGTCATGGATCTCATGCGTCCATAGCGCTGCCATTCCCAGTTGTGCCCACGAGCGTCAAGTCAACACACAACACCATCACATATACACAGACGGCCACCAGCAGCATAGCACGCCGTCAGTGGGCCAACGGCGCCCCGGAGACCCATCCCGCCTCTTATGAGAGCCACACCCACAGACACAGACCAACCGAGACCAGGGCGGCGTCATGCCCCGGGGGCGCCGCGCAGCCCCACCCCCCGCACTGGCTCCCGGCGAAAGCGAGCCGCCCCGTTTCCCTGGCTCCGCGCCGTCCAGCCGGCCGGCCGGCGAACGGTGCGCGCGCCCGGCGGCTGCGGCCATCAGCTGCCGGTTTGTCACAGCTGCTCGCGGACAATTTACAGTCAGCTGACGGCAGCCGCGGCCGCCGGCGGCCGCCCGGCCGGCCGGCGCCGATCAATACGTAGGATGGCCCCATGGCGGCCTTTTTCCAACCCGTCCGGCAAAAACCGCGGGCAAACAGACGGGCGCGGCGCGGCGCCGCGGCGGGCCATTCGTCGTCCGCGGCTGGGACGCCGGGCACGCGACGCCGTGATCCTCCCCAGGGGGAAGGGGGAGGGGGTGTCACGGTCACGACGGATGGGTCGCTCGGAGGGAGGGGCGCGCGGCTGGCGTGGCGCGAAGCGGCTGGTGCGGATAGCCGCTTGAAGGATGCGACGCTGATGTGGTGTGCTCGCCCCCACTGCGAGGGGCTGCAGATGAAAAAAATCCAGCTGGGGCCAGGCTGGAGGGTTGGGAATTGTTTACACGGTGGTGGTAATCTGGACGGGTGCGGGGTAAATAATCGCACAATCTGTTCAGTTCCCCGTCTTTCTGCCCGCCTACTCGGCTTTTATCACCCTCTCCGCTGTACCCTTCGGTCTCGCCGACCGCGTCCGTTTTTTCGTGTTTTCCTTCCCTCGTTTTCGCTCGCGCAGTATTGGTCGCGGTCGCCGATTGGCTGGGGAGAGCGCGGCGGGGACGGATCACTTCCTCTGGTGCCGATTACCCCAGCCGAGCGTGTGGCACGCCAATTTGGGCTGTTATTAGCGCACGCGGCCGCGGCCCTGTTCGTCAAGATCTGGGCGCAGATTCAGCGTCTGCATAATTTAGCGACATCAGGGGATGGTGTATCGGGTGGGGCCGACCCCACGCGCTGGGGAGGGGTCTTTCTGCTGTACGGGAGCGACTGGCTATCAAACCCGGAAATAGGCATCTCCGTTTATTGGGACAGTGGTGTTGACACCGTTTTTAATCAAACGGCGGCAGCGAATACCTTCTGGCCTTTGAGGGTAAGAATAGCTGTCACATGGCCAGCTAGAATGCGATTGGCTTGCGAGCTGCCATTGAGGGTCGAATGAATGTTTGTGACGGACTGGGATGTTTCCCGGATTTATGGGTTGTCAGCACGTCTTCGGATCTACACTAATGGAAAGAAATGTGATTGACTGATATTTTTTTCAAGAAAATAATGTGTGGGTATCATTCATGTTCAGAACGGTGGCGCCATAAAACCATAAATACTTTACCGCTTAAGCATCCCCATTTCGCATCATCACGGCATGATTTTCCAACTCGACACTGAGCACCTGCGTGACGCTCATTGGCTGCAGGAGGGACGGGCGACCGACCAATTGCCAGGTATCATGCCTTCATTTTTCTTAGTTTGACCTGAGCGGGCTCTCTGAAGCGCGGCCCAACCGAACCGAGCCAGACCCGCGAGTCTTCCACCGCCCGTGGACGTCGCTGTCAACGGCCCCGATGACTGCGGCGAACAGCGAACGGATCTTGGCCGCGTGTCGGTCGTCGGGTGGACCGCGAACGCCCACCTTACACTTGACCGTTACGGACCGGCGGCACTAAACAGCCGGTTAGTGCTCCCCGTCGGAGGCGGCAGACCCGAGCGCGTGACCTCTCGCGACCCGCCGGTTCCGTCGGCGGCCGGCGGCGCGGCCGGACGGCCCAGCCCGGCCCGCTCCAAGTGGTGCCCGACGGCGGCGTCCATCTTTAAATGCCCGGTCACGGTGCCAATTCGCTCGCTATCCGGGCGCTGTGCGGGTGTCGGCTAATGGCACGGCGCCGGCCGGGACAACATCCGCCGGCGCCGACTCAGGCTGCACGCGCTGGAGCCGGCGGATGGCGGGCATTCCGGCGCGCGCCGGCCCACCCATTACGGCGCCTGGTTTGGGCAGCGCCCCGGCGCGGCGGCCCTGTCGCTGTCTCGGCCGTGGCGGGGTCGCTCGGGGGCAGGGGTGAACGTGGCGAAAGGGGTGTTGCTGTTTACCTCCGGCTATTAGCATGTCCGGCCGCTGTGGGAATGACTAGCCAGCGGACGTATGGCCATTGGGATGTTGCACATCCGGAGGAGGGAATGGGGTCAGTTATGTCAGACGTTCGCAATAATTCAGACGAGCGTCAGGGAGTGTCGTGATTCAGCATTATCATTTGGAGTTGTTATGCATTTATCGACCTGTAATATACCAGAAGGCACTGCGTCAACATTGTTATCGAACAAACGGCTTAAGCTGCGCTTACCATCACGAGGTCGTTTGAAGGAATGTTCCCACGATTGTGTTTTTGCACGAACGTTGCCAAAAAAGCTGCGCCGCATGGCCACCGGGGTCGTCATTTCATCGCGGTATTCTGAGATGATTCCGCGGCCTTTGCGCTGCCACTTGGCGGCGCGTCACGACCGTCACTCGAGCAGTCACGGCCTGGCGTGCGCCTGTCGGCCGCGCCGCGCAGGCCGCCGGCCGAGACAATGGCGGCGTGGCGTCCATTGGAACGCCGCCGTGGCCATTCGGCCAATGACGATGTGATGGAGCGGTTATTAATACAGATGGCCTTCGGACCGCCGGTGTTCACGGCGGCGTTGTGCCAAGTGCGGCGTGCGTCATGAGCGACGGCGGCGGGCGTCACGCGGCCGTCACGCGCCGTTTGAGTGAAATGCACGCGGCGCTTCAGCGCCAGCACTGTGCGTGCGCGCCCATCAGAACCAAACCACTCCTCCGCAATCCGCAAACGCGTCGCACAGGTGCGAGCAAACACGCCCGGGCATTCACGACCTGCGTTAACTCGCGGTCGCACAATGTCGCTCATTGTCTCATCGGGCCGCTGTTATGGTTTGCACTCGGGCGCGGGCCTGCCGGCCGCGCCGCTCCCCTCTGGAGAGGCCCCGAGCGGCCGGTGCCTCGTTAGGTCGAGCACCCTCGTCTCCGGCCGGCTTCCGCGCGGAGCTCCCCGCTTCCGCCGCACGGCCGGACACGATGACCTGGGTGACGGCGTGGCCGCCGACCCCGTCACCCCGCGGCCCGCCCTGGCCCGAGGGATGGGGGCAGGGGCGCGATTGGGGGAGTGGGGTGGGCCGCCGCCGTCCGTGGATATCGGCAAATGGGTGGGAACATCCGATTGTTTTCCGGCGGAGATCAGTGCACGCGCGTTTAAAATAGACTGAGTTGTCATTTAGATTGGTTGGAATTAAAATCATTTTGCGCCCAGACGCCCCTAGCGGAAGTCCTCCCTCAAGCATGAACTGGTGGACACCTAATGCGAGACCTCGCTGCCGCCAAGAGCGACGCCCCTAATACGACACGGCAGCGGCGTCCCCGCGCGGGCCACTCACCAGCCTCGTGCTATTTCCTCGGCGTCATCCGGTTACCGCTGTGACGCCGCCTGTGTCGGACATCACTCTCATTGCGGGCAGTAGCGACTCGCCCGCGCCTCCTGGTATTGCTCCGTTACCGCCCCCTGCCCCTGCCCTCCCGCTTCCCTCCCAGCCGCTCTCCGGTGGCGGCGCGGGAAAGTGGTGCCAGTTACAGCGGCGGCGGTCGCGTGCCCGGCTCTGATTAGATTACGGCGCCGGCAGAAGAGGAGCCGAGGTCGATGCGTGAGGCCCGCACGCGCGCCGACACCGGAGACGGACCATCTAGGAAAACCAGCTGCTGGTGGCGGGCGCTTTCGGGGGAACACGGAGGGCGGGCTAGGGCTTGTGCAGCGGCAGCCAAATGGAGGAGTTCCGTGGGGAGTCAATTAACCCGGCTGGAAAGGCGCGTCATTTTCTGTCCGCGCGGTGTTGCACACGCACAGCCACGTCGCCCTATCGTGCTGGCGGGAATTCGCCCCTCCCCTTCCGTGATCAAACCTTCGGTCACGCCCGGTCACCCGACCCCGTGGTTGCTGCGCGCGTTTAATGGGAGGCGTGTGAGCCATTGCCATGCACGCGCCGCGCGTTATTCCGACGTCATCGCGTGTGTGCTGTGCAGGTCCTCCCCGATCGTCCAGGGGTGCACTGGGTGGTGGGGCGCCCATGATTGTTGGTCATGCGACCGGCGGACGCTCACAGACGCGCGCTGACAGCCGGTTGTTAGCTCGGCGTCTGCTGAGTGGCGGAAGAGTTTTTGCGGCGGGCGCGTCACATTTGCCAACCGTTTTCTCGTGCGCCACTCGTGAGGCTGTTTGCGGATTGTTTGTGGCAGGGTACATCTTGCAGGCTGCGTGTTCCACGGCACATATGAATGCAGTTTTTGTTGTTGCTCAGCCGGCTTTGTCACTATCCAAGCACATACGGAAATTGTCAAACATTATTTTTCGTTACAAAAGAATACAGAAAGAAATGACAGAAAGTAGCAGTTCCTCGTCGCAGCTTTAGCAACCAGGCGCCAGATTTCCGTCCAGTCCGTGCCTCGCGAAGTCTGCGGTGATACAGGCCGAATGCCTGACACCTGGCTGGAGGCGGGGGGGGGGGGGGGGCGGAATTAGTGTAGCGGCTGGTGACATACCCCTGGTATGGGTCGGACAGGTGCCGCCGGGTTAAAAGGGTTCGCGGCCTTTGAGTTTCCGTTTGAACTGTGCGGCCTGGCAAGCTGGGTGTCTGAATGTGTGCGGCCTGGCAAGCTGGGTGTTTGAATGTGTGCGGCCTGGCAAGCTGGGTGTTTGAATGTGTGCGGCCTGGCAAGCTGGGTGTCTGAATGTGTGCGGCCTGGCAAGCTGGGTGTCTGAATGTGTGCGGCCTGGCAAGCTGGGTGTTTGAATGTGTGCGGCTTGGCAAGCTGGGTGTTTGAATGTGTGCGGCCTGGCAAGCTGGGTGTTTGAATGTGTGCGGCCTGGCAAGCTGGGTGTCTGAATGTGTGCGGCCTGGCAAGCTGGGTGTTTGAATGTGTGCGGCTTGGCAAGCTGGGTATTTGCGTAATGTGTCGTGCACCTCGTTTCAACGTTAGACGCTTCTTATTACATCTCGCTTCTTCGCTTGGGTTTTAAGAGCTTTGATGGTGTATATCTTCCGGTGATAGTGTGGCACTCGACTTACAAGCAGTCGGTTGATGCGAGTCCAGACCTGTTCATTAACTTGGTGCAGCCTTGGCCCGGTATCGATCGGCTCACGTCAATGGAAACAATAAATCATGAGATGCTGGTTAAAATTGTACATGGCCAGGTGGTGCTACGATGATCAATTTAAGCAGAAAATAATATTGGAGTCCACAGTGACGGGTTCGTGGTGAAATTCATAGAATGCGGCAAAAACATGTGTATTTGCATGAGGGTCGGACCAATTATTTACTGCGTATTTGTAGACGATTTTCCTGCAGCAATTGTATAATGCACGTGTATTGCTGGAGACCCTCGTATGCATATTTGCTGAGTGTTGGACGAACTGTCTAAAGCTGTAGTATAATGCGCATGCGTTGCTGGAGATATGGCGTCCATTGACAGTGTTGGAAGCCGCTATTCCAGCATGCCGCAACGACGAGCATGACGAAGTATGCGGGTTACGTGTAAATGCTGCCGCTTCTCGTATGTCATGCGGGATGTATCGCAATGTGTCTGGTCCAAATCAGGCGGGACCGCGGTCCAAGTTGATAACTTCCTCGCATACGCAAGCCGTTACTACAGTTTTCTGGTAAGCGCTCTTCATTCCCAAGCCCCGCTGGCCAAGTTTGTTGTCGACCACCCTGGGGTCGAATGGGGTCGCGTTTCTCAACGCATGGAGGAGTAACGTCACGCGGTGAAGAGCGGCTGACAGCGATGCGTGTCCGATGATGTTGGGCCGGAGCGCTGTCAGGTCTGCATGCCTCTTCACCAGCGTTCCCTCTAAAACCGCGTCTATCTCATTCCGGCTGATATTAATAGCAATTTCCAGCCGGGAGCGCTCTACCGCCCACACAAGGCCCCATACCTTAGTATGGACCGCCCTCCAGGCCGGCCGCGTCGACCTAACCTGCGGACAGCCGTCTGCGGTCCGGGGGGGGGGGGGGGGTACACACTACCACCATCCGAGCACCACTCGTGCGCGGGCCGGTAGCGCACGGGCTGCGCGTGTGACGTCACTACTCCCGCCGCGGTCGGCAGGCGGCGCGGTCGTTTGCGAGCACTGGAACGGCTTCCCAGCCCTGCTCTGCCAGTAGGTTGGCGGGCCAAGCGATATTCAGCGGGGAGGGGGAAGTAATCCAGCGGGCCGACCCGCTGCCGAGCAGCTGCTTACATCCGCAGCAGCGCGTGGCCAGCCGGTGGGCTTAGGCCACAGGGAAGTGGTGGGACAAATAGCATTTACAGGTGACTTGGAAACCTTACCACGCCGACGCTTTGGAACACGACGATCGCTTAATGGAGGGCCCAGCCGATGAAGCGACTGGAGTAATATTCGCCCGTGGAATGCCATCGGCAGTGATTATTTATATTCGGCATGAACGTAGATAAAGTCTCGCCTCGCTGTGATATGAAATGCGGCGATAATGTTGGATGGTATCATGAGAAACGGTCCTGATGTCATCCCGTCAGAGATCAGTCTCATAATACAACCCTCCGTGTTGTGTGGCGTTTGACCCTCTGCTGTTTGTGCTGCCCATCAAGATAAGCTGACCGTGCTATCCTGAGCTCTCATTATGCGTGTCTGGCTTCGTCGCCATATCCCGCGAGCGCACAAAGCGGCGGACGGCGACGCCGACAAAGCTGCCCAATTCGCTTGCGGCAAAGTGGTCGATGTCTTTCGGCGTTGACGGCACTCGTGTTGCGGTTCCCCTCTGTCTTTTCTGGTGCCATGATCATCTGCGCCGTAGCGTCATGGCACTGCGGGTCTCATGGATCGTCACGGGACTCGAATCAGCGCACGTAAAGCGGCCAACAACCGCGCATTCCTTAGCGCCAGCAGCTTGCACTCGAGCGCGAGGCATCGACCTGAAGGATCGCTATCCGGCCCTGCTTCGAAATGTCGCGTGACCTGGAAGGTATCGAGCGGCGGCCGCCGACCCCGTCTGGGAAGTGGGCCGTCGCCCATCGGCCGGCACGTCCCGGACGGCGAGGGGGTGAGGGAAGGAGGGGAGGGGAGCGGGACCGACCTCTCGCGTGCCCGGTTAGTGCCGGCAGCCCCGGGGCGCAGGGGGAGCGAGGTGATAGATTGCGACTAATGATAACGCGTGGACGCTGGCACGTGCCCGCTGACCGGGGTGATTCCCCCACAACCATTCCGGGCGCTTCCGGAATTATTTAAACGCCATCAGAAGGGGACAGATTTGGCGGCGCGTCCCCCGGCTGCCATCGCCGCCCGACGAGTGGCCGTCGACACCACCTCGACGGCCGGCGCCGGCTTCGGCTGCGGTTCGGCGCGCGAACAAAGCCGGCGCCGAGGGCACAGGCACCGCCGGCTGCCGCGCCATTGTTGCTGCGCGCGCGCGCCGGTCGAGCGCGTACGCGGCGCGCGACAGCTGACGCGCCGGCGACGGCGGCACTAATTGTCACCAGGCGAGCCGGTGTCACTCAGAGCTAGAGGCGCTGCGAATACCCGCCGGGTATGCTGCCGACGTATCCTTAATGGATATGTTCTCTTGGCGAAAGTAAACTGACAAAACGTAAGCCACACCATTACGCTGCCGCCCATCGACCGCGTGTAAGCCGAAGAGTCGGGCGGCCGCGGCTGGCTCTCCGGCAAGGTCGCGGTCTGCGCTGATGGCCGGCGAAGGCCGCCCCGTCGCCGCCGTCGCGTGGCTGCACCGCCATCCGCCGGCGACGCCAGTCGCGTCGTCGGCTAACGGCGGACCGAGCTCGACGGAAGCGGCCGTTTGACGCTGGCGGACGCACGCAACGGCCGCACGGATTTCCATCAGGGCTCTTCTCGGGCGGTTATGGCGATCGGGTGCCGTAAATACGAGCTGGGCCGCACGCCGGCGAGCCAGCTTATCACATCGCCGACGGCTGGCGCGCTTTGGCGGAGCAGCGCTCGCGAGAGGTGGTCGATGATCTCGGCGGCGCCCCGTTCGGATCGCTCCAAAGGCTGGCGCGCGAGCCGCCGGAGCCGCGAATGAGGAGCCGGGCGGCGCTCGGCACCGTCGCATGATCGATGGTGTTTCCAGGCCCGGCTGAATGCAAAGGCGGCCCGATAATCTATCAGGGCCTGGTTTGGGGCGACAGCGGCTGTGGAAAACAAGACACGCAGACGGTTAAACCGGGCCCGCCGCCTGACCCGCACGCTGATTGATAATTGCTGGCGTCATTAGCACGGCGCCGCCGACAAGTTTTCAAGAACGGTTTGGTGATCAGGCCATCACCCCGAGCGGATTTGCATCCCAAGTGCCGCTTCAGACTGCCTCGGTATTTGGTCTCGCTCGGGCGGCGCTCGCTTGTTTCCGGGCTGCGTTTCCTGACGTCTGGCAGGATAAACCGGCGTTGCGTAGACATAACACGCCCGTTTTTATCGGGCGTGGCTGACGCTTCCTTTGTTTTGACGTAATGTAAGTGGCGACAAAGCCCTCGCCGGCCTTTCCCCTGCTCTTGGCGATCGTCTGTCCCTGGCGAGATTATTGGATAGCGTCGGATGAGAGCCCGGATGAATATCTCAGCATGGGTAAGTGGCTGCCGGAGATAGCTGCGAGGGGAGAGTAGGAGCAGCGACAGCCTCTCTGCCCGAGCAGGCTGCTCTATCGCCGTAACGCGATCGGCGACACATACTCCGCCGACTTCAGCTGGCCCTGCGGACTCGGCCGCCTTTCCCGGCGCATCTGCGACCCGCGGACGCTCGGAGGGCGATATTGGGGACCCCGCCCGTGTCCCACAGATCGACGGGCAATACGGCCGGATTTTATGGCCAATTACCATGGGCTGATGGGCCCGGATCTCATGTCTGGCATGTGTCTCCGCCGACGGCCGCGATGGTATGTCGGGCCGACATGTCCAATATTGTATCTGTCGGCGTGCAGCGCGGGAGAGCGGGAGCTGGCGACTGCTCGGGGGTTTCGGGCTCGGAAGGGACTTCAGGCCGAAGTTGGAGACGAGCTTAAGATGTGCGAAGTTTGACAAAAGGCGCGCGCTGCGGGAGAGTTCTAGGGAGGGCGAACTTTGGGCTCAGCGGTCCCTTGTGCTTGGCGGAGGGCGGCCAAACGGGCCAGAGATGCTCCGTGCTGCCCAGATACGTTTTAGGTGCACGCCTGTTGAATATGCTGGGAAAATTTTTGATAGCGTAGAGGAGATTTTAATTGAAGATCAACGTCTAATGGTTTCTGAGATGAAGGGCACAGAGAAGATTTTAATTGAACATCAACGTCTAATAGCTTCTGAGGTGGAGCGCAATGAAGTTGTCTCTTTTCTATGCTCCTTAGATCAATATTCAATGAAGCATTAAGCCTCAGTATTCAAAATGTGCCGGATATCGTACTCTCAGAATGTATTGAAGGTCTGTGTTATGAAAATGTACGCAAGAACCTAGTTCTAATGGGACGTTTTGTACGCTGAAAGTGCCCTTCGAAAGATCCCCTCGTTGCATTGCTGTTGGTTGGTATGAATAGTGGTGTCGAGTCGCTGCCGGTGTGCGAAACCATCACTTACTCCGTTGATTTTCAGCGAGTTGTTCACTCCCCTGAAGTGTATACGCATAATTTTAACGAAAGCTAAAAAGCCATTCGTTTCCTGGGTCTCTGCTGAATCATTTTATGTATTTCGGCGAAATGAGTGCTTTGCTGGGCAACCAAGGAGCTGACCACTCACCGGTCAGACAGAGCGCCCGCCGAGATCGCTAGAGCTCCCACGCGGTCGAAGTTCCCACTCAGCCCAGTCATCGTCGACGGCCATCGTGAGTGCCTGGATTGCGGCTCGCGTGCGCGTAACTCGTCCGCGATCGGTGCGTAACGACGGGGCGCCGGCCGAGGTCGGTCGCGCGCGCGCCCACACGCGAGACGCTCCGGCGGCGCACGGGCGCGACGACAGCGCCCCGGGCGGCGTGACATCCATGACCGGAAGCTCCAACTGACCGGAGTGGCGGCGTGACCGAAAGCTCCAGCTGGCCGGAGTGACGGCCGTGACCGGAAGCTCCAGCTGACCGGAGTGGCGGCGTGACCGGAAGCTCCAGCTGACCGGAGAAGCGGCGTGACCGGGATCGGAAACGCCGCCTGCTTTTTGGTTGGAAATTGGCGTGTCATTACCTTTCATGTCTCTGTAGGTGGTTGGGTTACGGTCCTACCTATGCAGTGCGGCGCACTGGATGGTAGCGGGGTGGCGAGCTTGAATATCGTGCGCCGCGCAGTGTACCGGCCCCATCGTATCAATCGTCGGCGAGCATCGGCACAGTCCTGACCGAACCTTTTGTCGGACTGGACCACCCTTCCCATCTTTTCCCCAGCCCTCTCTGCAACCCTTTGTCGCAGCCCTCTCTGCAACCCTCTGTCTGCAACCCTCTGTCGCTGCGCTAAGCAGGCTGTAAGCCGCGCCGCCCGCCCCCCATGCCCTCCCCGCACGGCCCCGGGGCCCGCTCCCGCCGTGACCTCGGCGCCGCACCGCTGCGTCGCGGCCCGCCGAGGTTCTGCGGTGGACCACGGGCCGGGGCCGGGGCCGGGACCGGGGCCGGGGCCGGGGCCGGGGCCGGGGCCGGGGCCGGAGCCGGGGCCGGGGCCGGGGCCGGGGCCGGGGCCGGGGCCGGGGCCGGGGCCGGGGCCGGGGCCGGGGCCGGGCCCGGGCCCAGCGCGGCGTGGCGGCATCGGACGGACGTCGCGTGGCGCCGACGAGTGCCGGCCGCCGCCGGCCGCCGCCGCTTCAACGCCAGGATCAATACGGCCGAGCGAGAGGCCGCCCGGCCGCCAGGATACGGCCGGGAGGAAGCTGCAAACGGACCACGTGGACGGGAGGCGGGGACGTGGAAGGCTCCCCACGTGCTGGAATACAGTGGGAGGCGACTGGAGGTCGACCGTATCGTGGATAAAAGCTGCGAAGGAGGATGCCGCAGTGGCGGTGGGAACGGCAAGAAATGTGGGGAGGAAAAATTCCGGAGGACCAAAATGCACCGATCAAATGTTGATGGGCAGTGCGGGCTTTCGCACAGACCCATTCACTAGAGCCGCAGGTGAAAGTGAGACCAGTGGATGATCTAGCTTGGACGAAAAGGATCTTGTCGCTCGGATGAACACGACGTTTCAGGTCAAACAAACTGTGGAATCAAAACACCTCTTAGAGTTGCGAGGAAAATGTGCATCTGCCCGGCAATGTTCCATGTGCTAAATTGCATTTGATGTTTGCTGGTGACCGGCAGCCATGAAATGCTTGAGGCAGTGAAATCTCATTGCTTTCAATCAGCGACGAACGCGCAACTATTGGCATGACGCGCACATACATTCTCTGTGCGTGTATGGTGCATACTAAATAGACACGTACCACTACACCGGCTCCTTCGCTCCTTAACCGCATCTATCCCGCCACACCGATCACTTTTCTCCTTTACCGCATCTATCCCGCCACACCGATCACTTCGCTCCTGTACCGCATCTATCCCGCCACGCCGATCACTTCGCTCCTTTACCGCATCTATCCCGCCACGCCGATCACTTCGTTCCTAAACCGCATCTATCCCGCCACACCGATCACTTCGCTCCTTTACCGCATCTATCCCGCCACACCGATCACTTCGTTCCTAAACCGCATCTATCCCGCCACACCGATCACTTTTCTCCTTTACCGCATCTATCCCGCCACGCCGATCACTTCGCTCCTTTACCGCATCTATCCCGCCGCACCGATCACTTCGCTCCTTTACCGCATCTATCCCGCCACACCGATCACGTCGCTCCTATACCGCATCTATCCCGCCACATTATCTAGCAGCACATTATCCCCAGCGGTCAGGGCTGTCGGAGAACGGGGTGGATGCTGTCGGCCCGCTGCCGATGTGGGTTTGGCCGTGCCTATTCGCTGCCACGATGTCTGTTCTCTCGATGCGCCATAGTTGGACGCATTGTTGTGTCGGTGTTTTGTTGCACCAGCACCACGATAGAGGTATTCACTCATACACTTGACGGGCATGTCTGAGATCATGCCTGTATCACGGGCCCGGGCGCATCTGTTCACATACATCATGCACGCAGCATGGTCTGCACGTACGCCGTCCGCTTTCCGATCTGACCCTGGCGGTCGCCCAGGTCTGCCCTGTTCGCGGCACCGTCTGGCCGCGCACCCGTTGCGCCGCGTCCTACCGCAACGCTCCTCCCCGGGATAGGTCAACGCGTGGAACGGCCCGCACGCCCCGCCCCCCCCCCCCCCTCCCCCACCTCCCGTCACTGGGTCGGTTGCAGATGAGCTTGCCGCTCTCGCAGGGTGATAGGGCAGAGTGCACTAGCGCATAGGGTATATGTGAAGGAACCGTAAACGGGGAAGGGAAGGCAGAGGCCTTTTGGCGAAGTTTAATTTTTCATATCACCTTGATGCACAAGAGGGACCACTGAACCCAATGTGGTCTTCCCACTTCCTGGGAAATTCCTATGCCTCTCGAGCGGAGCTACCCTGGAGTTGTTCTCAAATTGGCTCTGATTTCGCTTCAGATCAGCTGATCTGTGCATCAGCTGGTTTTGAGACCTGTGCTGACCCATTTGCTTTGCCCTCGCCCCGCCAGATCGGTGAGGCGCGGCGGCGCCACCGCCTGTGTGGCGTTGGGCCCGTAGACGCGACGTGATTGGAACGGCGGATCGGGCCTTGGTGCCGTCCCCGACCGGTGCAGTCGCTGGCAGACTGTTTAGGTTGGAGCGCTGTCACAACCGGACGAATCCATCGGTGTTGCGGGGTCATCGCAGCGGCGGGCCAAATGCGCGCTTCGCAGGGCTGGGATGACGGGACGGATGACAGCTGTGTGAGGCAGGAGGAAGGCTGGGATGACGGGACGGGTGACAGCTGTGTGAGGCAGGAGGGAGGCTGGGATGACGGGACGGGTGACAGCTGTGTGAGGCAGGAGGAAGGCTGGATACGACGGCAGAGGAGCTGGGATGACGGGACGGTGACATCTGTGTGAGGCAGAGGGAGGCTGGGAGTACGGGACGGATGACAGCTGTGTGAGGTGCAGGAGGGAGCTGGGATTACGGGACGGGTGACCCGCTGTGTGACTCGGAGGGAGGCTGGGATGACGGACGGTGACAGTCTGTGTGGGCGGAGGAAGGGCGGGATGACGGAGCGCATGACAGCTGTGTGGGGTAGGAGGAAGGCTGGGATGACGGGACGGATGACAGCTGCGTGAGGCAGGAGGAAGGCTGGGATGACGGGGTGCATGACAGCTGTGTGGGGTAGGAGGAAGGCTGGGATGACGGGACGGGTGACAGCTGTGTGAGGCAGGAGGAAGGCTGGGATGACGGAGCGCTTAACAGCTGTGTGGGGTAGGAGGAAGACTGGGATGAAGGGACAGGTGACAGGTGACGGGACGGGACGGGACTTCCTCCTACTCGTGTGGGGTAGGAGGAAGGCTGGGATGACGGGACGGATGACAGCTTTGTGGAGCAGAAGGAAGGCCGGGGTGACGGGACGGAAGACAGCTGTGTGAGGCAGCAGGAAGGCCGAGGTGACGGGACGGGTGGCGGCTGTGCGGGGCAGGAGGAAGGCCGGGCTGGCGGGACGGGTGACAGCTGTGTGGGGCAGGAGGAAGACCGGGTTGACGGGACGGGTGATAGCCATATGGGGCAGGAGGAAGGCCGGCGTTAATGGACGGGTGGCAGCTGTGTGAGGCAGGAGGAAGGCCGGGGTGACGGGACGGGTGACAGTTGTGTGGGACAGGAGGAAGGCCGTGGTGAATAGACGGGTGACAGCCGTATGTGGCAGGAGGAAGGCCGAGATGGCGGGACGGGTGACAGTTTTGTGGGGCATCATGTGATTGCCGCATTGCCGAAAAAAGTGAGGGCAGGAGAAGCGGCGACGAAGAGGCTCACAGCACCGAAACGTGTCCAACTGCACAGCGCGGCTGGCTCGGTCGCTGCGTTTCCTCTGCAGTCTCATGCCAGATGAAGCTGCGCGCCATCGCTATGCCCCTCCGCCCCGGGCGCCTCAACGCCATCCCGCGGGGCCTGACCCGGGCCCGCTCCCGTCGGCTCCTGTCGGTCCGGCCGCGTCGGTCTCGACGCCCGTCGGTGATCGATGGAGCGGGCCAGCTCGCGCGAGGCTCGCGGGACCGGCGGGGCCCGCGGGACCGACGCACGTGCGCCGCGCCGGGAGAGCTCGGAGGAAGAGCGAGTGGGGGCCGCAGGAGCTGGAGGTGGCGTGCGAGATTGGAGGGGCGTGTAGTTCTGGAGTGCGGAGGGGTTGGAGATTGTCAGTGCAAATTCAGCCGTGATGGTAGTGCCGTAAATCGCTGGTGCTCCACGAAGGTTTCCCCGCGTTCCGAATATGCCCTCTTCCAGTGCTACGTCCAACACACTACTGCGTCAGCGTGCAGGTTTAGTTTCCATTTTGTTCTGTAGTATGGACTTGACTACATTAAAACTGTACGGAACCGCGGATAACTTCCCGACGCCGTCCAGAGCTATGTCGGGCTGCGCTCTGCAGTGAGCGGCAGTTGTGGTGTGAAAGCACTGCGTCGGGCAGAGTCCGCGGCGTCCAGTGCATCGAGCTGTTTCGCTCCAAGGCCGCATGTCTGTTCTGCGTCACGTGCAATTGCCCACATGTTCTTCGGGATAACATGCGAGACAGCCGGAATGGGACGGAGCCAGCGTCTAATTGGTGTTCTGGTCTATTATTTTAGTGAGGCAAGCGTGTTCTCAATGAGTGCACCGAGTGTTGGCCTCGCCGAAGAAGCTCAATGGCCTCATTGCCCCAGCCAAGTAAAAAGGAAACTGCCAGTTGCCTCAATCTGGCGACGGTCGTGCAGCCGCTCCTACGGACGGGGACGCTTCGTTCGCGCGGCTCGCGAAGACTGAGCAGCGCGTGCGTGCACTGTGTACTGAGGCAGTTAAATACTTGTCTCGTTTATTGTCCACGAAATGACGGACATATTTCATCCTCAGGAGGCATAGCGCAAAACGACGCTTGCGTTTAACTGGAACAGAACCAACCTCCCAGAATTCCAAATTTCTCTCCCCTCCGTTATGCGTCATTGCCCGTTGTCCCCTCACTAATATAGCCTTATACTTGCCTCGTTTGTCGCGACTTGAGAGCAGACCTTATGGAGGTGGGCGGGGAGGCCCTGCCTGCTGCCAGTGCTGCCTAGCGGCATCTCTGGCACAGGCCCGAGCACCTGGGCCTCGCAGAAAATCCAATTACGTGTAATGAAATTCCGACGGTGCGCTCGCGACGCCGCTTCGGTTAGTCGGCTGCTGTGAAAGCCCTGAACTCCGCCGGCGCGCGCGCCTAATTGGTTTCCATGCTGAACGCTACCATTTGCGGGAGGCTGCGAGTTTTCCAGGCTCATAACGCCGCCGGCCATGATTGGTGGCTTTGGGTGGGCGGGCAATCACCGGCGGACGGGGCACTAGTTATGAAGGGTCGCTCGCCGGCGGTCTCCATTTGGACGGCTGCTATGAACCTACACGTTCGTTAACTGCGAGAAGGGAACAGAGTGCGTATCTCAACAGTTCTGAATGACCTGTCGTTTCTGTCCTTTGAAACTGGAAGTGCATTCTTGGAAGCTCGCCGTGATGACAGCTTTATAAACTTGTGAAGTCCTGATGGAGTCGTTGATGAGAGAGCCATGCATTAAAGCCGCTTACCTCGACTTTTGCACCGACCCCTACATTACAAGAACTCATGCATGCTGACGGGCCGGTGCTTCGTGACTCGCCGTTCGTTGACCTGGTTCCAACCAGCGAACCCCGTCCTGACAACAGCCCTCTGACGTCCGTGTCAGCTTGTCACGTGGGAGTGCACATGCTCCTAACGTGCCGACTGATCTTGACGCCGAGTCCCGTTGCATGATTCTGGCGGACCGGGCGGTTGAGGGCGGTTCGTGTGCTGACGCGTGGCGCCCGTGTCCACAGGCGGTACCTGATCCTGGCGAGCCGGGTGGTGCGTCCCGGCCACCCGTACCGTCTCTCCGTGGACGTGTTGCGCTCCCGGCTGCCGATCATCGTGCGCGCCGTGCTGTACCGCGACTCGGTGCGGCTCAGCCAGCTGCAGCGGGCCTGCACGGCCGACCAGATGGAGCTCTTCGAGATAGCGGTGAGCGCTGCCTGGACGGCGCAGGTGCTGGCGCTGCCGTTGTGAGAGAGCGGAGCCGCGCGCCGTGCACGCGACGAACTGAGCGGCTCGGGCTGTTGGTGAAGACGGCTGATCGGGCGGAGCGGTACAAACTGCTGACGAGCTCTAGGGACTCTGGTGACCGGGAGAAGGGGGCTTCACACGACCTCTTCACCATTTGCACACGCTCCACTGGCTGGGCCTCGTTACGTCAATGGTATTACCGGACCGTAACTCTATCGTGCTCTCCTCTCCGTCGCGACGGCGATCGTGCGCATCCGCGCGGTGCCCGCGCCGCGCCTCCCGCTCCTCCCGCGCCTCCCGCGCTCCTGCCTCCCCGGGGACGGGCCATCAGGTCACCGGCCGGAGCGGGCTGGATCGGCTCCGGTCACGGCGCCCGGCGCGGTGACGCCGCGCCGACCGGCAGCGCGGGGTCGCGTTTTAAGCGGTCGCGGCCGGATCGACGCGCCGGATGCATCGGTCGAGCGGCCGTTCCGGAGCGAGGGCAGATAGCGCGCTGGTGATGATCCGAAAGTAGCTCATCTTTTGCGGGGTGGAGCGCGGCGAGGCGACGGAGATCGGTGATAGCACGCTCCGGTGAGCGGTGCGCTCGAGGTGCGCCAACTTTGGGCATCAGTGACCTGAAGTCAGACTGGTTTTCTGGCACGCTCCTTCATGATAGTCCTGCTTCGGTGGTAACTGACTGCGAGAAAATATCCGAGACACGGATATTGGCAGCGCGAGCGAAAAGCATGTCAGGTTGAAGGGCTCTGTTTTGATCAGCTTTTGCCTTTTTATTCAGGTCCTCTTTCCACCGTCTGAGATATTCCACAAACTCCCACTTCTCAGGGACGGTGCGAGAGCACGAACTGAAGCAAACTCCCGCTGCCAGCGATACTGTCATGACATTTCTGATCTCGACGCGTCCTGGCTGTACCTTTCTTTCTCAGTGCACTGTCGCCCCGGCGTCCGGACAGCTCGGCCGTCCACCTCGCGCCCCTCAGCCCTCGGCTGCCGCATCAGCAGCGGCCGGCCGGCCGTCGGCCCGGCGGGAGGGGGTGAGGCCACGGGCCGCGCACTGCTTGGCTTCCGTTGATACCGACGCCGAACAACAGCCCCCGTCCCCGTCCCCCGCCCGCCGGAGGGTCGGCTGAAAGGGGGCAGATGTGGCGCGCGCGGCTAATCCGGCGCGGGGCGCCACAATCGCTGGACGAGCGGCGCCGATCGGGCCGACGTTTCAATGGCGGCCGGGCGGGCCGGGCCGCGGCCGCCGGGTCAGGGCGCGGAGCATAAGGGAGGCACGGGTGAAAGGCGGACGGCTGCAGGGGAAACAGATGGGTGCCGATTCATGAAGATAGATACTGATCTCATGGAGGTTAGGCGCTCCGCAAGCCTGGGTCGAGGTAGCTTCGTTCACGCTAAACATGAATACCAGTTCAGTCGTGATGACGCGAAATATACCACATTATGGGATGTCCATGGGTACGATGTACCGATTTCATTGTTGACGGGAAATATGTAGCATTTTAGACCGCTTACGATGTAGGCGTGAATTCAGTTTGATAATACTGATGATGTGATTTACTTGTTGAAAACGTTATGAGATGAAGTGCGTTTGTGTACGCATGATTATTGAGTTGTAGTATATTTTTTCGTAGATACGCACGCTGTTTAAAGGCGAGTGCCCAGTCTGCAGGCACGCTCTCAGCGTGCGGACCCGTAACCGGATCGGCTCTCTTGGAACTGGCGCTCTGTTGACGGCGGTCCGCGTTTTCGTGTAACTGCGTCATTAATCATGTGTGATCTGCATCCCGTGTAGAAAACCGCGGCATTGTCCCGCGGCCGCCCGGCTTTTACGACACATTCACCCGCTTGTTAGAAAGTTGTCAAACAACGTAGCGTGGGATGTCGTGCTGTTCAGTTTGTTATGAACGATTGTAAAATACGAACGACTTTAAAGTGTGCCGTCGCAAATGGCAGTAACTCCTCAGAGCGAACTGTATGTTTGTTACATGTCGTTCCTGAGTTTGTGGTGCCTCTTAACATGCGATTCTGACACGACATCTCTGGTTTGCTCTGCAAGCAGCACATACCGGCGGGTGCATCTCCAACCCACTCCCTGACCTCATACTGTGCCAAACCCTCCCACCAACCTGGCCCTCCTTCTTCCGCACATCAAAGACACCGTCGTGTGTTTGGCGCGTGCCGGTGAATCCCCGCCGCGGGACCCGGCACCGCCCCGAGCGGTGACACGCGTGTCACGCACAATGCGCGTGCGTCGGCCCTGTTGTGGTGCAGACTCCGGCGCCTCTGGCCTGTTTATCGACGCCTGGGAGACCGCGGCCCCCGACCCGGAACCGACACGCCGTCCAAACTGGTCCACTGGGACTGGCGGATAGATGCACCGCGCGGTTCAGTAACCCGTGGTCTTGTTTGTCCTGATGATGGGCGGTAGGACTGGTAAAGCTGATAATAGCAATGATAATGATAACAATTACATAACATGAATGCCGCTTTGTTTTCTTTCAGGCATTTTGTTTGCGCTTGAAAGGAAAATATCACCTTACCTGCGACGGAGTAAAGGTGCAAATTTTGTTTTAAAATAAGAGTTACGGTGTTTGAAAATGTATGGTATGATTGGTGCGAAATGCGTTTCCGTCCTATGTTTGCCGCCAGATTGGCGGTTCTTATCCACCAGCATTCAGTGAATTAGAGAATTTTCGTTCAGGTCTGCATGGTGATACTCATCGTTCCCACTTCACGGCCAGCTGTGAGTTTGCTTTCTTCGGCCAGCGCCGTCATCGACTCCTCCCCGACAGCGCCACCGACTGCCATCGGGTCCCGGCACCAGCTCCCCTCCCCTCCGTGTATGCACCAACACCCTCGATGGTCAAAAGTCCGTGGGGTGCAGTGTGGCCTATCTGCGGGAGGCGAGCTTGCCTCAGAATTGTACTGCCCCCTCGGCGTCCCGGTAACAAATAAGGCACATACTCAACTTATGCATCATGGAGGGCACGGCCGCTTCCGACTGCCTGGAGTTGGAAGGGAGCTGCTGCGCGATGCCCGTGACGCCACTCGAGTAGGACTGTGTGAAGGGGTGCTGCCGTCGTCTATAGTTCTTTCGTTATACGTCATGTGACACCAGCAGGCACTCGCTGTCCGGACGTCCGTCCGTCCGCTGCGAACACATCACGTCTTGGTATGGGCGCGCGGCGGCGGTGTCCAGGAAAATCACGGGTCCTGAGATCCGTGCCGTCGAGCCCAGAGCCGCACTGAAGTGTGTCCGGACGGCTAAGGTCGGCTGGGTCCCACCGCCAGGCCGTGAGCCTCGCGCGGCTTAACTGCCGACGCTCAGGTCGGTGCGGTGACGGAACAGGCGGTAGCGGTGAACTGATTTGGGCTTGGCATGGTGCGGGCCGCCGTCGGACGGTGAGGGGGGTGTCCGTCGCTGGCAGGCGACGGACGGTGAGGGAGGTGTCCGTCGCTGGCTGGCAACGGACGGTGAGGGAGGTGTCCGTCGCTGGCAGGCGACGGACGGTGAGGGAGGTGTCCGTCGCTGGCAGGCGACGCTGTCGGTGAGGGAGGTGTCCGTCGCTGCCGTCGGACGGTGAGGGAGGTGTCCGTCGCTGGCCGCCGTCGGACGGTGAGGGAGGTGTCCGTCGCTGGCAGGCGTCGGACGGTGAGGGAGGTGTCCGTCGCTGGCAGGCGACGGACGGTGAGGGAGGTGTCCGTCGCTGGCAGGCGACGCTGCCGGTGAGGGAGGTGTCCGTCGCTGGCAGGCGTCGGACGGTGAGGGAGGTGTCCGTCGCTGGCCGCCGACGGATGGTGAGGGAGGTGTCCGTCGCTGGCAGGCGTCGGACGGTGAGGGAGGTGTCCGCGGGCCGCCGTCGGACGGTGAGGGAGGTGTCCGTCGCTGGCAGGCGACGCTGCCGGTGAGGGAGGTGTCCGTCGCTGGCAGGCGTCGGACGGTGAGGGAGGTGTTCGTCGCTGGCCGCCGTCGGACGGTGAGGGAGGTGTCCGTCGCTGGCCGCCGTCGGATGGTGAGGGAGGTGTCCGTCGCTGGCCGCCGTCGGACGGTGAGGGAGGTGTCCGTCCCTGGCAGGCGACGCTGCCGGTGAGGGAGGTGTCCGTCGCTGGCAGGCGTCGGACGGTGGGGGAGGTGTCCGTCGCTGGCCGCCGTCGGACGGTGAGGGAGGTGTCCGTCGCTGGCCGCCGTCGGACGGTGAGGGAGGTGTCCGTCGCTGGCCGCCGTCGGACGGTGAGGGAGGTGTCCGTCGCTGGCCGCCGTCGGACGGTGAGGGAGGTGTCCGTCGCTGGCCGCCGTCGGACGGTGAGGGAGGTGTCCGTCGCTGGCCGCCGTCGGACGGTGAGGGAGGTGTCCGTCGCTGGCCGCCGACGGACGGTGAGGGAGGTGTCCGTCGCGACGCTGCCGGCCAGCCCAGCGCCTGGCTGGCTCTGCGGTCGCCATGCAGCGCCTCCGAGTTGGCTTGTAGCAATGCCACTGGCGTTACGAAGGCTTGATTTTTCTGAGCACGGTCAGCCTAACCAGCTTGTGGTGCGGATGTGTGCGTGGCGATCAACCGGCCACGGGAAGGGTGACGAGCTGCTCTAAGAACGATAGCGATGTGGTGTGAGTGGGCCACTTGAGAGACACCGCTAACGGCTGCTGAAAAATTACCCATCTGATCTCCCGCCATCACAGTGAAATGAAGAGCCGCCTTCTGTCCGAACCGCAGATCGCGATTCCGGAGACTGCGTCTGTCCGGCCAGCGCGTCCGACGCACGAGAGCGTGTATTTTCGCGGGCGTGCATTCGCCTGCTTTGCGCAGTCCGAACCCGTCGACTAATATCGTCCTTGCTTCCTGCTGGGCCGCTCTCACACGCCCTGGCCATGACCCCTCGGCGCTCGATCGGAGCTAGGCTGCCGATGGGAAGCGATATCGACTTCCGTGATGGTGATGTGCGAGGTCATCGTATCGCCTCTGGCTTGCGGTTCACAAACTGCAGGCAGGAGGCTTGCGAGTCAAGCGCGTGTGTGAAAACCGGGAGCCTCGCTGTGCATTGTCGCCCTGGGTCTGGATGGTAGAATCCTTTCCTGCGCTGTTTTCATGCAGTTGGCTATGGCATGACCGTTTAGGCTTACACTGGCCGTAAAGTATGGATGCATGTCCATGATCCATATCAAGGCAATTTTCACATGACCCAATCGTTGTGATTTCATACCAGATCTTTGTGACTTGTGACCGTGGAGCATTGGCAAGCAGTGGGCAGTTCGCCTTTCACGCTGCGACTGCTTACATGACCTAGCTCGGAATCTGCTGCCAGGCACCAGCCAGCAGTGGCTGGACCGGGGCATTATGGGCCGGAGTTGTCCCATCTCTCCTCAGGTACTCGGTTACCCTGTCCGAGTGGGTGCAGTTGCGAGCTGGTCTGACCCGTGTGACCTTCGCAGGTCCCGGCCAACAGCGGTCCCGGCGAGTACAGTCTGCTGATGGAGGGGAACGAGCAGGACCAGCTGGAGGGCTCCATGTTCCGGAACCGGACCGACCTGCGCTTCGAGGCCCGTTCGCTGACGATGCTGGTGCAGATGGACAGCCCCGTCTACCGGCAGCTGCAGACGGGTGAGGCAACCTGGACCTTTCCGAGAGGGGGGAGGGGGGGGGGGGTTCAGCGGTCACGTTGTGCGTAAGTGCAGAGAGGTGATGCCATGGGGGGGGGGGGGGGGGGAGGGGCGCGTGGAGATCACTATATCCAATGTAAGGTCCTCGGGTGAGCTTGTGGTGCTGGAGTCCATCACGGTGCTGTGGTATTCTCCGCGTCACCGGCCATGGCTGCTGGCGGCAGGACAGGCAGTCTGCTCAGTCCGAGCTGGCCGGGCGTCAGCAGCACCACGTCACCGGCCATGGCTGCTAGCGGCAGGACAGGCAGTCTGCTCAGTCCGAGCTGGCCGGGCGTCAGCAGCACCGCGACACCGGCCATGGCTGCTAGCGGCAGGACAGGCAGTCTGCTCAGTCCAAGCTGGCCGGGCGTCAGCAGCACCGCGACACCGGCCATGGCTGCTGGCGGCAGGACAGGCAGTCTGCTCAGTCCGAGCTGGCCGGGCGTCAGCAGCACCACGTCGATACTCGGCGCCGCGCGGTTATCGGTCTGCTCTGCTGCGCCACCGTCCGGGTTCGGCGGGCCCGGTTACACTGTAACGCTGCCACCGGCCGGTTGCCGCCCCCTCCCCCGCCCATTAGCCGGGCGGGGTCGGTGTCCGGCCGGAAAAAATCGCCGCCGGAGGGTACGTCACTCAGTGAGCAATCAGCCGCCCCGGGGCGTCCCCCGCGGCGCCGGAAGCGCGAAAACCGTGCCGCCGGCTGCCGGTCGGGGCAGGTCGCTGCCGACCGCGCGGGTGTGACCCTGGGGCGTGATGTAGGCACGTTTGGGGCGGTGGGGGTGCCGCGCCGCCGCGATGCATCGCACGGTTGGCTGAGATTCCCGGAATGTGAGGCCACCGCACGCTGTTCATCCGGCGGGCTGATTCAGCACGGAAGTGGATGCCGTCTTTGAAGCTAGCTTACATCACCGAATGACTTCGCCTGGTTTTTTGGAGCGCTTTGAGTCGTCAATGAAATCACAATCAAGTAAGCCAACCACAATAAGCAGAGAATGTCGCTACTGTCTGAGGACGGGCCGCTCGGCTGGCCTTCCGCATGACTCAACGACGTCCTAGAATTTTAACCGAAGAGCACCAATGACGGTATCGCCGTATCACCGCGAGGTTAAACTTAAACTGCACGCAAGCGTGTTCAGTATGGGCTGAGTAAACCAGCCAAATGGGTGGCGCGCCGTAGCATGCTTCATCGTCGTTGAAGCAGACCTGTGACTTATTCAAATTGACTATGACAGATAGGTGACTGATACCATCATAATGACAGACTATTTAAGACGATACTTCCAACGCGCATGAGGGGCTGACATCGGTGATAGCGTCGCTGTGACGCGCGCCCCTGCATAATCCAGGGATACCTCGCTAGTTCGTTACCACGCGGTTGGTATGCGTGGCTGCCATCGGTATGCCCCGAGGTCACAACTTGCCCCTCTGCGAGCTGCTGGGACCGCGGTCGGCTCTTTAGGCGCTCATTACGTCCGCTTTGTTACTGGAGGGGGAGTTAACGCCACAACAAATCACTCACCCGCGAGGTGATTGGCACCCGGCGTGCTCTAAATCCGAGCGGACCGCGCGCTCTGCGATTTCCCTCCACGGCCAATAAGGGCCGCGGTACTCGCGCGCCGTCGTGTCCCGGCTGGCAGCAGGGCATCCATAAGCCCCAATCACCATCAAAGGCTGGAGGTGCTAACGCACGCCGTTGTTGAAAGCCGGGAGAACTGCACGTTGAGTTGTTGCTTCAGCCAACCATCAGGCTTATCCTACTCACGACAGCAGACTCGTCTGATAAAGAATCGCCGAGCCACTGACCGCGTTTGAACCCACCGGGAAGAGGTAAGAAGAAAGTGAGATCATTTGAAGATATGTTCGATGAGATAATCTTAAACGTATCGTGAAAGCGAAAGTAAGCTGAAGAAAAACGACTTCACTACTTTTCAACTCGGTCATCATGAAGTGCAACAAGACACACACGTCCATAGCCCCGGCCCGGGAGCCGGCGCCGGCGGTGTGACCGGAGCCGTCGTGGGTGCCCTGAGGCGGTGGCCGCCTGGCCGAATCGTGCCGCCCCAGGGTTATTGGGACGTTTGGCCGGCGACGGCGGTGTGACCGGAGCTGTCGTCGGTGCCCGGAGGCGGTCGCCGCCCGGTCGACTCGTGCCGCTCCTGAGTTATTGCGACGTTTGGCTGGCAACGGCGGCACTTACGACCGCCTTGGCGTACAGTAATTGGCGCAGTCCATTCAACGAGTCAATTCCCGCCGATCGCAATAGCCTCGTTTTTGTGGAGCGGCCTCCTGGGCTCTCCCGGCGCGCGTAAGTACACACGCGCGCACGCACACCGCGCGCCTCCGCGGGTGCACGCGCGGAAACGCACACAGACGCACGCTCACGTATGTGCATTGCCGGATGCGTTCCAATGGACACGTGTCCGCGTCAAAAAATGATACAGTCTGTAATTTGCCCACGTACACATGCGCGCTCAGGTACGTAGAGACAGAGTGGGCTTCGAGAACCTCGATCGTTGTTATGTCGGGATTTACCAACGAATTGCGAGAGCCTTGTTGGTACCACACGCCGAGCTTAGCAGAATTTTCCTCGTGCGTGGCGCTTCGATCCCCACCGCCCGAGTTGTCTGCCGGCAGTTCAGCGACTGTAGAAATTCGGTGGATCATTTTACGTGTCGCACGTGTTTTGAAGTGGCTGCACTGTGCTGCCGAACACGCACAACTGCAATTTTAAACCCCCGTTTCGTTATGGTGCAGTGCGTGGTCAGTACTCGCACAAACCCCTGGTCCGAATGCGGTCAGAACCCAGACGAACAGCGTCAGTGCCGCTCGCCTTGATTGGCTGCGGCTGTGCTGATCACGCCCTCCGTTAACAAGATCCCCTCCCCCGGTCAGCCGGTGGCGTTTGAGCCTGTTTTGGCCGCGCGGTGTCAGGCGGACGCCTATTAGAGCCCCCAGGGGGGCTGGCCGGCCACACACGTGTAGTGCCGCGGCGTCGGCGATCCCCGGAGTCGGTCGGGTGCCAGACCGCACCAGTTAGTGGTCCCCGAGGAGACAGGTTGGGGCAGCGGTCAGCTGGGGAGTCCCCGGCGCCCGGCGACGGCCGCTGGGGCGGCGCCGCCGCAGCTGTCCGCCCCGCCCCTGGGACGGCTGGCGAGGGTTGGACCTCGGAGGGTTGGCGCTCCGCGGTGAGGGCCAGAGTGGCGGGATGGCGCCCGTGAGAGGGCCGCACCCCTTCTGTCCGAGCGGTGCTCCCGGGGGACGAAGAGGGGGCGGCGGTGATGGAAAGCCGGGGGTCGGTCACGCTACTCCGCCGGGCGCTTTGCCCCCGACTATGCGCTTGACCCAGAATATACGCCGTCGACACCACGGTTGTAGTAACAGCAGAGCGGCAGCTAACAGCACTTACCATCTATTTCTGGAAAACCACTCCTGCGATGGTTGGGACATTCACATGATACGCTGCTTCTGTCAACCACCTTTAAACGCGCTCAATTATCTACGTCGCTGCCCCCCCCCCCCCTCCCCTCCCCTCCCGGTCCGACCTACCCTGCAGATTACCGCTGTCCTTAAATTACCAATATCGGCCATCCCGTCCAACTGAAGCCATCAACGCTAAGCAGCTACCCGTTGAGGTTAATCGAGCATTGGACAGAAACCAGGACCGCCTCGGTGACGGGCGAGCCCTCTTCGGCCGGGAACGTGGCCGCTCCGGTAGGAATAGCGCGGCCACGTGCCGCCGGCGAGGCGCCGGCCGCCGTTGGCCCAGCGCCGGCATCGCCGACGCGTCGCGCGTTCAACGGTTCAACCCTCGGTTCGGAGGGGGGGGGGGGGGGGGGGAAGCGCGGCGAGCGATGGAACTAACTGCGCTGACCGGGACGAAATTAATATACCGGAGACAAGCGGAGTCGACTGGCGGCTCATGTCCACTCAGCGGGGCTCGAGCGAGCGTGTCAGCCCAGCCCGTCACCACCCGCTCATGTCCACTCAGCGGGGCTCGAGCGAGCGTGTCAGCCCAGTCGTCACCACCCGCTCATGTCCACTCGGCGGGGCTCGAGCGAGCGTGTCAGCCCAGTTGTCACCACTCGCTCATGTCCACTCAGCGGGGCTCGAGCGAGCGTGTCAGCCCAGTCGTCACCACCCGCTGAGAGAGGCACCCGCCGGTTTATTGCAGTGCGGTTCCGTGTGGTGCTGCTGGGCACAGACCTCAAGTCGTTCAAGTCGTCTGCGGACATATACCTGCTGGACCCGCACGGTGTCGTCATGAAGCGATGGATGTCGCGCCAGGTAAGCCCCACGGCATCCCGGGCCGGAACCTATTCTGGCATATTACGGTGGTTAAGCTTTTCATATTGCGAGCTTGATGCCGGGAGCGGCAGAAATGAAACAAACGATTATGTATATTTTATCTCGCACGCCTTTAACGGACAAATTTCTGACCATGGGTCATACGTATCCACGCCACTTATTTCATGCCGTCCTTCCGCCAGCTGAGCTACGCAGCACACTAACGAGTTTTAAGTTGCACTGCATACGGAATGTACGCGTACCGCACAGGATCCCCTTCCCTGCTCAAGAAAGCACGTTATAAGCGAACATTGCTTTTGGTTGAGAGGAATCACTTTCACTAATCGTAAATTTTGATGCTGAGGTGACAATACGATGTCCGTGACATTTATAGACCGCCAGAGGCATTTATGTGCAACCGATAGCTTCACCGCATCGTGTTGTATCTTCTACCCATGCCAACATGCTGCACTGCACTGCGCTCATTCGGGCACACCGTCTGTTTGCAAAATTACCACTTCACAGCTCGTCTGCATTAACCAAGGGGTATTTGCTGAAGTGCAGCGTCCTTCCCTGCACGCTCAGCTGCCGCGCTGCATGAATAGTCATGAGCGCAGTTGTCAGAATGAATGCCCCTCCAGCACCCGCTGAGCTGCGGCGTTGCACGCAACGCGGCACCATATCACAAGCCGCGGTGTGCCGGCTAACGTGGCTGGCTGTTCCCTCGGTAAAGACGGCCACACACCTGCGGGAAGCGCGCGGCGCCCGGCGCCCACCCGGTCTGCCGTGACCCTACGGGGGCACTAACCCTGTGGACGACGTCTGTCCGTCAACAGATCACTGCGATAGCCGTAATCGCCCTCTACTCCTTGTTGCGCCATGTTTTTCGGCCGATCTTCCTTCCCCTCGCGGCTGGCGTGGCTCTGAAGCCGGCCCGGCGGCACGGACGCACCGTCTCGTGCCCTAATTGGAATGTTAAAAATGCAGCGGGCCGCGCTCTGCAGGGCACTGCTCGGCTCGGAGCGTGCTACGCAACAGGGCACTGCTCGGCTCGGAGCGTGCTACGCAACCCCCTCGGTTGACTGGCTCCTGAGCCGACGCCGGCGGGCGCCGCAGGGGCAGGGGCGATGATGACGCCCGTGCGGCGACGGCTCAGTTTGTCAGGCTGTGGGGGGGGGGGGGGGGGGGGCAGAGCGGCATATCACTTAACGCTAGCTTGCGGCTTGTTTTGGGTGCGGGAGGCGGTGCTGACCGCTTCAGAACTCGCCGGGTGAATCCGACATGCCCCATGCCGTTCGTGCTGTCATCCAGACAAAGTCCGTCGGACAATGGAACTGGCCGAGTCCCTTCGGTACTTGCGGCTCGCTCAACCATTGTTACAGTCCTGTGGCAAAAGCATGTGGGGCCGCTGCGACCTGGAAGTAATGCCTTTTCAGAACGTAAAATCCTCAGAGCACGAACGACGCGCTTGAAAATGATATTATTTTTGAACCGGGCGATTGCATCCACTGTTTCAACAGCAGCAGCACTGGCATTCTCACGCACGACTCCGTCTGCGTGACAGACAGCAGTAATAGGCGCTTGAGAACAGTTCTGCAGTTTCGGAGCGCAGCCACCACGCCGGTGTACCAGTGTCGGTGTCATTCCGTGCCTGCCAACCGTGGGGTACATGGCCACGCGAAGATGGATGGCCACTGTCGGATGGTGAAGATGGCTGTGCATCAGCGCTAACCCATCTCGCAGCCTCAATCGGAGCAAATATGACCATGGAGAGAGATCAGGCTGCCTGAAAAGGAGGGAGGGTGACGGCCGGGCCGTGGCGGGGTGAATAACGGCCCAGACTGCTCACCTAACGTGCTCTGCCGCTGCCGCTCCGCGCCGGTGGACCCGGACCGCGCGCTGCGTCGTACGCTGTAGTCGCCTTTACCGTGAAGAGGGAGCTGGTAAACGCACGCTGTAGGAAACGGGCGTGATGATTAGCGGTTGGCATGAGCGATGACATTGAGTCGTTTCAGTGCCGTTCAAAATGAGGCGTTTGTTTCCGTCGTGGGCTGTTCTGAATTATGGCGTCCGTCCGTCAGTGACCGGCGCCAGTTATGTTGATTTTATACAGCTGTTAGTGATTCACTGATGACGAGGATGGCGCTGATGTTCCGTTTTCGTGTCGATTGTAGGCGTTGCCTTGACCTGTGGAATACGAGCTAACTGCTACCGAAAAATAATCACCTGAATTGGTGTATGTGTATACCTAAATCATTGATGCTAGCCATACCTCAGCCGACCATACCGCTCTGATCAATCTGAAGTGGAGGTGCTGGGTCAGTAACTCCCTTCCCGCCCACCCGCCTCGTGCCCTTTTTCACTAGAACCCTTGCTCTGCTTCTACCGAAGCCCTTTGTGTAACGTTGCCACGTTATGGTGGCATTCTCACTCTCAGTCCAGCGACGCCTCCGAAGCGTCTCGCCAGAACTCCCCGGTGCCGCTACCGTGACCTGGCCTGACCTGATCTGACCTGACCTGACCTGACCTGACCTGACCTGACCTGACCGTGACCCGCGCAGTCCAACACTGGCCTGGTGTCCGCTGAGTACCCGCTGGGCGAGCGACCCGTGGCCGGCACGTGGACCGTGCGCGTCACGGCGCGCGGCCAGACCGAAGAGCAGCCCTTCTTCGTCCAGCTCTACCTGCCGCCCAGGTTTGAGGTGAGCTCGGCGCCGCGGCACTGCTCTGCGGACCGTCTCGGAGCGCTTGGGGGGGGGGGGGGGCAAGGCCGGCTGCGTTGGGCTCGTTCCCCACTCGGGTGATGTGGGAAAGACACTTCGCGTCAGTCCCAGTCGGTGCAATGCGAAGTTTATTGATCAACGCTGTGGGTTTCGATGAAGCATGATTGTAAGGTACAGATGGGTGCTTATTGTATCTCACGCTCGCGAATGTTCTTATCCGCTATATGAATACCTGCCATCCAAATAAGGCCGATCTCCATGCATTCCGGTTCGATCTGACTAGGTGCCGTTAGCTGCTGACGAAGCGCCGTCCTTGCACACGTGCGAGTTCGACCCGACCTGGCCTGACCTGACCTGCCTGACCTCACCTGACCTGTCAGGTGCTGGTGGAGACGCCGCCGATCCTGCGTACCTCCCAGTTGGACCTGCCGGTGGTCGTGTCGGCCAACTACACGGGCGGCGGCGGCGCCGTGTCTGGTCAGCTGACCCTGCTGGCCGAGGCGGCGCCCCTGCTCCGGCGGCCGGGCTGGCACGCCAAGCAGGTCGTCCTCCAGACGCCCGTCGCGGTGCGTCCCGGCTCACCACGCGGCCTGGCCGGAGCGCTGACTCGCAACACAGCTTGTCGGCGAAGCGGTCTCGGATGCTAGTCGACCTGTAAAGTGCAGAACGATGTTTTTCGGCAATAGTGTCTGTGATGATGAGTGGGATTTCGATATTTATGCTGTTCTAACTGTGCTTCGTCTGGACTGGTCGTATCGCAGATGTTATGCGGTGTGTAATCTAGTCGGCTCTTAGCAGAGGCTGCGACCGTTTCGCGGACCGGCGCTCCTTTGTTGATGAAGGTGAAGACGGCCTGATGAATCCCCTCGCCACGCCGCAGTTCTCTGGCCGCCACGAAATCCGGGTGCCGGTGGCGCGGCTGAGGTCACTGCTGCAGCCGCTGGACGGCTCCGAGGTCAAGGTCACCGCCCAAGTCGTAGACAACGCGCTCAAGGTCACCGGTCAAGGTCACAGCGCGACGCGGGTGTATGGGGACACGATCCACCTCAAGTTCCTGGGCGGCGTAAGCCAGGTGTTCAAGCCGCACATGCCGTTCCGAACACACGTAAGTCTCGCATTAATCGATCAAGCTGGCGCTGGCCGCTGATGAATGCGATGCATTAAACTGATGCCTGAAAACAAAGGGCGGGATGCACCGTTTATGCTGTCGGATGCGTCGATTTGACTTGTACTTGGGGGTGTGCAATGCCGCTGCCGCAGGCTCGTTTGCAGGCCGCCAGCGTATGGTCGATTTGCGTGTGAATTATTAAATGGCCAGCACAAGCATGATACAAGTGGCGGAAAATATGTGCCGCGGTAGTATTCCAACCACGCTATGTCACACGGGTTGCAAAACCGCTACACTTTGTAGCTTTCGAGAAAAGCTATATCTATGCGGCCGTCACGCTGGCGTGGGGGAATCACCATTACGGCAGTTAATTTGACGTGACCTGATCCTGACCTAACCTGACCCTGACCTGACCTGACCCCGGCAGCTGGTGGCCTACATGACGGACGGGTCTCGTCTCAGCGCCGGACGGCTGTTCGAGCACCGGCTGGACGTGCAGCCGGAGTTGGTGCTCAGGTCAGTGGCATGGAGCTCAGGTCAATGGCCGGTCAGGGCCTGGGCCCTACACCGCGGATGCGTGGTGCGGAGCTGCAAGATGCTTGTTCATATTCAGGTTGGTGCGCGCTATCTACCAGTCGGCGCGCCCTAGTTCCACGAATTCCACGTGACATTCAAGGATTGTCAGCATTGAACGTGACAGTCAAAGGCTCCAAAAAAGCTCTTTAAGTCGACCTGAACGAAAAAAGGCTCTTTAAAAAACGTAAACTTGGGCGAAAAAAACGCTCTGTAAACGTTCTGCCACCGGTTTTTAAAGAAAGTCTCGATGTTGTCAATTTTGTACTTAAACTGTGACTTTTGGGGCAAGTTTGCGATGCCTCTGATGCGTTCGATTTTCATTAAAATAAGTCTTCTATGATCACAGGGAGTGGTCCGATGCTGTCGTACTGTACTCGGATGTCCTTGACAGCTTGTATCTTCACTCGGCACTCGTCAAGCACGCGCACGTGCGGATATCTTCGTTCTAAGTCCGTCGCCGCCACCCTCCACCCTCTGCGGCTCTCCTAGCCGCTGACTGACGCTGCCGCCCGCAGGAACGGCAAGCGGTACATGCTGTCGAAGCGGCGTGCCCAGATGTCACCCAACCACCCGGGCGTGTGGGAGGTGGAGGTGACCCTCTCGGAGGAGCGCGGTACGTGGCCCCTGCTCCGCCACTCCCCGCCCCCGGCCAAGGCGGGAGGATGCTGGCCCAGCGGCCTCCCATCCCGGCGTTTGAAGGGTGGGCTGTTCACGTGGTAGAAATGTCGCGTGTCTGCGGGATGTAGATGTGTCTGTGATGGGAACTAACCGCGTACTCGCTGCTCTTTGTCGACGGAAACGGCTGCACTGTGGCGAGCCGCGCGTTGCCAGCCGGCGCGCGCCCGGTATCGTGTTGTGCAAGCGTTTCTGCAAATCCTGGTCGCGTGCCGTTTGCGTCCTTTGTGTATCCCATCTCGTCACTGGCACTGCCCAACGTCAGCTGAGAGAAGCCTGGGAGTCGGCCGAGACCTACCCGGCCGCCATCTCTGGGCCCAGTTCTCAACGCTCGCCTCACCTCCCGTGCCGCAGACTTCAGTCAGCTGCTGGACCAGGTTCGCTACCTGTGCCTGGCCGCCTCCCTCAAGGACTACTTCGGCAAGATGGCTCGCGCCGAGGCGGTGGCGGTGGCGCTCCATACGCCCTCCAACCTCCACCTCCATCTGGCCACCTCCACGCACTTCCCCAAGGTAGGCGCCGCCGGCGGGGACCGGAGACGGAGAGGGTCGCGAGAGTCTGATGAGGTCACAGCGCAGGTGACGAGCGGCGCGCCGTTGGTGGCCAGCACGCTTGCCGAGATGGTCGGCACCAGCGCTGCGCCGCTCGCAGCCGGAGAGCTCTGCTGGACTGGTTGCGCGCACGAAATGCCATCGACAGGCCACTCGTTCAAAAGGCAGAGTTTCAAAGAGGGTTTTTTGACTTTCAGAGAATGCTGTATGCCACCTTGGACAGCACCCTTTGCCTTTTTATTGGATTCTATGGACGTCATCTCCTTTGCACCAAGACAAACATTTAATTTTAATTCCCCTTCAGTTTTGTAACCAGTGTAGTATTTCAAACTCAGCTCTTCTAGTCATATTCTTCACGATTGCCACTGGCTCGTACGCTACGCTGTAGCGCTGCCCACAAGCTCATCGCTTCCGGCGGGCGGATGCCCGCCCCGTCCCGCTCAGCGGGGGCCCGCTGTCGTGCCCCGCCCGCGTGTACTCACGCCACCGCCGTTGGCCCGGTCGCGTGGCGTGCGTGGTCACTCGACCGTGGCGTGACCCGCACTGGGCGCGTGGTGTGACTGACGTCGAGTGCGCGGCGTGACGACCGAGTGCCGCGCAGGTCGGCGAGTTCCTGGTGCTTCACGTGCGCTGCAACTTCTACATCGAGAACTTCCGTTATGTGGTGCTTTCCAAGGGCATCCTGCTGGATCACGGGCTGGTGAATATGGAGGTGGGTGCGCCGCTCCGTCCGGACTTGACTTTTGATCTCGTCGCAGTGTTTGGTTGAACGGTCGTGACTTAACACTAGACTGGCGTCGAAAAAGAGTAAGCAGGCGCTTAGGCAGTTCCCATTTCGTACTTCCTTGCCCATACTGATAGCTCAGAATATTCCTGAGACTTTCAGTCTCCTGCCGCGCGTGGTTGGTTATACCGCATGGCTGCTCAGTTGGAAGCCTTGTCGCAGGCTTCCAACCAGTGCGAGCGGTGCGTTTAAGCACCCCTCGAGTGCGCGCTCCGATAGAAAACGCTGTCGTGCGCGTGCCGACGCCTAGGGAAACGTGGCACGCGCCGCGCGCCGACAGCGTGCGCCTCAGCCGACATCCCGACACATGACGGCAGAATGCGTCACGCCTTGAGGCGACGCGACGTGCAGCCCGCCGACAGATGGCGCCGCTGATCAGGCCCGACGCGCTGACCCGGCCGACCACGCCGGCAGCTGTGTAACGTGCGGAGAGCGGGGAGTGACTGCTGCCCCTGGAAGACCATCGGCGATGCTAAGACGGAGCCTTGCGATGCGCTGCTGGTTTTACGTTTAGTGTTTGACTTATCGAGGGATTCGGTACGGGCGCCAGAGCGCTGCGAGCCCTATGTCTGGCGCTGGTCCATTCCCTGCTGCCGGCACCGTTGATCGCTGATAGCTGTGGATGCCGCCTCACGTGTTCCCGGTGACCTGTGACCTGACCTGACCTGACCGGCAGGTGCCGCTGCACACGTTTCCCGTGGCCGTGACGCCCGAGATGGCGCCCGTGGCCACGATCCTGATCTACCACCTGACGTGGTATGGCCAGGTGATCTCAGACACGCTGCGCTTCCCCGTGTCCGGTCTCTCCCGCAACAATGTGAGTGCAGGGCCGGCTGGGGTCAGTCACGCGGCTGGCCTTTCCGATGCAGTGTCGCGGAGACATGGATGCGGATGCGGTGAACGGAGACCGCCGGGCATAGCGCAGGTTGCCTGTGTTCATTGGCGGTGGTTTGGGCGACGCAACGCCGTGGACTTAGGAACGCACGTAAGCGTAAGCGGACTCGGATGCGGTCTCCAAACGTCTGCACGCAGTTGGCCGGTGGCTGCGTGGTGCACCAGCCGGCGGCCGTGATCTCCTTCAGGCTATGTTTGCGTTGGATGGATCGCGTCGCTGGACTGTACGCAGTGTGGGTTGGGACGGCGGGCAGGGCCGGGCTCGGCGCGCCGCCGCCTCCTGACAGATGTCACTACCGCTGCCACGCTGTCCCGCGGCCATGATGGATCGGTCGGGAGACATTGTGCGTGAATCGGGCGGACGACCCCGGCGTGAGTTGCCTATCGCCGCTGTCTAGTCCGTCTCCGGCGCCTGCCCTTCCTTGGTCATACCCCGTCCGCCGGCTGTTTTCCTTGCCTGTCTGACGTGATGGGCGTCGGCTTTAAAAGGCGTCGCTTGGAACGCAGCCGCTTGTCGGGATCCATCACGCAGCTGACCCGACCCATTCCCATTCCCCAACTGACCCGAGTTTCCTCGGCGCTGCAGTTCACGATCTCGGTGGGGCGCACCAACCACCCATACCGGCCCCGGTATGAGGTGGAGGTGGCGGTGAAGGGCCGCCAGGGCTCCACCGTCGGTCTGGCCGCCTTCCAGTCAGACCTGTACCAGGTCACCTCCGGTACCGACGTCTCCAGCTATAAGGTCAGCAGCAGCGCTCGACCCGCAACCGACGCGGAATTGACGGAACAAGCAGCCGTGATTTCTGATGCTGTATGTTGGTCATTTGTGTTGTCATGTCGGTTATGTGTTGTTGAGTTATCATGCTGACAGCTATCTACCTTCCATATACCAAAAGTACTGACTAGACGACGTTATCAAGCAAAAATTTCCTATCTTGTCAATGCCAGATGATCCTAAGCACAGACTGAATCATCGAATTACCATGAGACGTCGTTCAACCAGTCCCTAGATGGATGCCTGTCGACATAAGAACTCTTACACTGACAACACCGAAAAACCAGAGCTCAAGATCGTTCTTGCTTATGTAAGTGTCGGACAAAATGACACGCAAGACCTTGCTTGGTAAATCTTTACGTGTACCAATGTTTTATCACCAAAGTGATAAAACCTTTTCGTGCTTCTTAAGACTGGCACAGCTTTAGGATGGCGGAAAACCTTTTCGTGCTTCTTAAGACTGGCACAGCTTTAGGATGGCGGACACATTAACCTAAGCTTAAGTGAGTAGGGAATGTACAGCCCAAATACAGTCACCTATCATAATTAAGGGATTTAACTGCAGCCTCATGTAAAGCAACACACTGCTGTAACCGACGGTGTGCTGGGCGTTTTCAGCTGCTGCGGGCGATGCAGAAGTTCGACGGCAGCGGGTTCGGCGGCGAGTTCATGCACCACTGGACCACCGCCGACGGCCGGCCGGGCCCCACCGTGCACCTGGCCTCGCACAGGACGGCGTTCGGCTTCAACGAGACGTTGGAGTGAGTCGCACCGTGACGCGTGATACTGAGACGGTCTGCGGCCAGGAGCCCGTCGATCGCCCGGTTTGAGACGTCAGGATCGTGCAGGAGGCACGATAACGCGCGCGCGGCGGGGCCTTGTCATGAGGGCCGACGAGACGCAGACTGTGCTCCACATGGCTGACCAGATGCGTTAGGCCCATGGGATCGGCCAGATGCCGAGGCGCGATGTAATGACGGGTTCCGCTCGGCGTAATGCTTGTGCGTAGGCCTCCATACGACGACGCAGCCCAGAGCACCAAAATAATGCCTCTAGCGGATACATCCGAGCCCTTGAACCCAACTCCCAGGACTGAAGTGGGCTGGGCTCCACCGCAGATGAAAGCACTTTGTATCAATGTTTCTGGAAAGCGTTTCTTTTCGTCCAACGTCGAAGCACCGTATTAAACAAAAGTGTAAATATGCCCTTGACGCCTTGTGGACGCGGCGGCAACGCGGGCGGAACGCGTCTGGTCTGCTTTATTCCTGCTCGTGTCCGTGTGTGTACCCTTCCTCTTTACGTCCTAGCTTCGACCCCGGCCCGAGTTAAGTTCAAACGCTGTACTTTGGTCATTTTCACGCATGGCGATGGCCTGCCTTTTTATTGAATAAGTAAATAGCTGAGATTTCACAGCATACGGCCTACGACGATCAGAATAAGGCACGTGTGTGTAGTTTTCGAAACATTTACTATTTGAGACCCCGCCGTACCACTCCTCGATAGTATAGTGGTGAGTATCCCCGCCTGTCACGCGGGAGACCGGGGTTCGATTCCCCGTCGGGGAGCTTTTTCGTTGTCTTTATCAGGACCAATGCAAGCTCTTATCAAAAACACAGCACCACTCATTGAAACTTTTCCAAGGAAAGATCCAATGATCACAGGTTTTATGCTTATACATGTTAATAGTTGATTAAAGTAAAAGGTTTTCGATTTTGGTCCGGTCGCCCAGTGCAGTCGCACCAGCAAACTTCTGTTACAGTGAGTGAGTCTGAAACAGAAAGATAGTAATTAGCACTCTGGGAATACGTCATTCGCAATGTTAACATACCAATTATCCGCAAAATACTTGATGAAATCCTTCCATTCAGACATCTGAACGACCCACGCGCATAACTGACGATACTGGGACAACCGACAGTTTATATCTCCACACGGACAATCTGCCAGTTGAGCGCATCATTACCTCATCCCAGCCATCCAACCCTCGAACCGTCCCCCTCTCACCGCCCTCCTGTCCACCTTGCGTTGCAGGGGCGCCGAGCTGCTGGTGATTACAGACGCGGGCGTGCCGCCGCGGCCGCCGCCGCCGCCCTGCACGGCCGGCGGCAAGCGCGCCTGCCGAGCCGGCGGCTGCTACGCGCCGGCCGGCCGCTGCGACGGCCAGCCCGACTGCGACGACATGTCCGACGAGACCGGCTGTGAGTGGCTTCTAGCGGGCCAGGGCGTGACCCTGGGTGGCGCACGGCCCGGTGGTGTCGTGGTCCCGCCGGTCTCGCGCCACACGCTTGTGGAAATGCGACATCATCGAGAGTGGACGACCGCTAGCACAGGATGCAGAACTCCATGTGTTGGGTGGCTCGCGCCTCTATTTTTCTTTGGCGTTTACTGGTTCTGGTGATGTGGTGCAGTTTGTTTTTTCAGGAAGCGATCAGAGTTTTAGTATCGGGATTTTTAATTTTTCCACCCCTCTACGCACGTCAGAAGAAAAGACTTCCAGAGGCATGGGAAGGCGCGAGGTGGTATGTGAATGGATGTGGTGGAAATTGAGTGGTTGGGATGTGGAGACTGGCGAAATATGACCGCAAAATCTTGTTCCCGCACCGGGAATCGAACCCGGGCCTCACGGGTGAGAGCCGTGTATCCTAGCCACTAGACCATGCGGGAGACGTCGATGCGGGGGTAGGCCCCGAGCTGGGTCCTATCTTTTTTTTACGAAACTGCTGAAGCAGTCTCCCCCCTCGAAAATACTCCAGCACTCCCGGCCCCAGCCTTGAGAAAAGTGTTCCAAATCCGGAGAGAAACATGTGCGTCGACGGGTGTTGGGGTAGGTTTTCGTTATTGTAATTTAATCCCCCCAAATCACGTCGCGAAACTTGGCCTCTGGTTTAAGGCTCTCTGATACTAACCGGAAAAATACGTTGTCGTGTTTGTCGAGCTTGCCGGGTCACAACCTTGCCATCAGCCCGCTGATAAAAAAGAAGGCACGGAAGTCAACGCCACGCCATTCCCCAAACCACTGAACTTTAAACCTTGTACGATGTTGTACTTAAAATATGTGTTAATTCAGCTTTGGGAGGCAGCAGCATTCTACTGACAAAATTCTCACTTAGACGTCCTGAATTAAGACGAACTAGTGAGTTCAGCTTAGTAAAGACAGCGCAGCCGCGCTGGCGGTTTTTACGCGTTACAGAAGTGCGGTGGTGTAAGTTGTTCAGTGCATTAGCGAGGAACATCATTCACATAGATAAGGAGGACATCAGTCGCAAGTGGACATGGATAAGATTGCTGTCTTATGTAAGTATGTTAGTGTCTTCAATGTGACAGTTGTATGAAAACGTGACTGGGGATTTGATCAGAGCCTTCCATTCACGGGGCAGCGACATGATGCCTATGTCGCCAGCGGACCAAAACGAGAAAAATTGCATCGGCCGGGAATCGAACCCGGGCCGCCCGCGTGGCAGGCGAGCATTCTACCACTGAACCACCGATGCCCAACGGCGACCGGGGTCGGATTGTGAAAGCCCAACCTACAATATAAGGATCATCACTTTCTGTAATGATTATCGATTATAATTGATATTGATTGAGACGTCATCCCGGCATCACGAATGTGCTTACCCATGTCAACGCAAGGGGAAGTGACAGCATACAACAATACGTACATGCGCTTACGCCAGTGACACCAGGTTTCAAGGTTCAATGGGGCCTGGCCTATCCAAGAGCCGATTTTGCACATTAATTTGCAACATTCTCTCCCATTCGCACATTGTCATTGTCTTCGCATAAAACCCGACGGTTTAAAGACGTGGTCAAGCTTCGACCTTGGTGATTTAAGACAAAGAGGGCATAGGCATAATCTCTTGTCCTCAATCCTATGTTCTCAATGTCTCAATAATCTCAATATCCCATGTTCGCAATTACCCCTGTTTGAAATAAGCTTAATATGCAGAAGCAGGGCCGTCATTGCAGTGGGTTTTAGTTCACGGCGTTAAGTAATACGCTTTAAGGTTTCACTTGTTCAGAGAAAAACAAGCGTACCTTTTTTGGTTGTTCGTCAATCCTCACTCAACGCATGGCTTTGGTAGTGACGGGGTAGATAGAGGCAAGAATGAATAGGTCCCCAGTTCCCGCAGCTTATCGCTTACCCTACCGCAACGAATAAAGGAGATCGAGATTAGCCTTGAATTATTCGATTTAACAGGTAATTTTGCGTATTCTGGCGTATCCAGCGAAAACGCGTTCCCGCACCGGGAATCGAACCCGGGCCTCACGGGTGAGAGCCGTGTATCCTAGCCACTAGACCATGCGGGAGGTGACCGGCAACCTGGTTTCAGGTGGTACAGTTACGGTCAAGCCGAATTCTGACGAGTTCCTGTTGCGGAGGCGGAGTCGTATCTTGTCGGACTTCACTGCGACCTGGCTGTGGTCCGACGTTACGATTGGAAGTAGCGGCCACGTCATTCGGCAGGAGATTGGACCGAACACGACTTCATACTGGACTGTGTCCAGCATTGGCGTCGGCGAAAACAGCGGTCTGGGATACGTGCACACAGTAGCGCAGGTGGGTTCGAGATGCCACGTGACATCAGATGACCTCAGTTCCGCGTGACACCAAGGCGCCGTAAGAATCCAACACGGGCGACAGACGCCCGTCACAAGAGGTAGGAGCAAAGGTAGGGTGGCAGGATCTTTCGTCCGGGCGGGCACAACGGTCGAATCTAGCAGCCGATGCTAATTTGGTGAATACAAAAAAAAAATTGACGTCTCGCCGTGGCCATGCTTCTTTCGCAGGGGATAAGGCACGTTTGTGGTTTTAGTTCCGGACACGAGGCTTGAGGCTTCAGCTAGCATCTCCGTCAATGAACCAGTGCCTGCGGTGCTTCAGTCCTCACCTGCGCTCGCCGTCAAGCCCGCCTCCGGGCCATCTGCTGCCGACCACGCCTGGCCGACCCAGCGGACAACCCGTCCCTCTTTCTAGGAGCTCTTTCCAGGGGTGTGCAGCGACCGTCTTTGTCTCGGTCCCGGGGTGTCCCCTCGCACCTTGCCGCCGGCCTCTTCTCGGCCAGTCACGATCCAAGCTGCGCTCTTTTTGGGAAGTGCGCGCGTCTTGCATATAACGTGCAATCGCAACCTCGACAGAAACCCGCCTCTCGACCAATCACAGGCTGCGCCAGGCGTGTTCGGGCAGCTCGTAAATCGCGTGCGGAGCGGCCGCCCGTCCCCCAACAGATCGCATTTCGGCGCCGCACAGGGACCGAACCCAGACGCCGGCGGTGGGTCGCCCCTTTCCCGTCGGCGTCTCTACTTCGATTAGTCCCTCGCCTCGAGCGTCGGTGCTGATCAGACAATGGGAGGCATCGGTCGCCTCAGGCTGGACGGACGCGGTGTGTTGGTCTGGCGATGGAGGATCTATGTCGCGAGAGAAGTTGCACCGCTGCTCATGTTGTTGGCATCAGGGGAGAAACTGTTTCCGCTCCGTCTCTGCCCATGCAACACAATGCAGGGTATGTGTGCAGATGTTTCTGAGCCGTTAAGTGAGGTAACGTCAATTCGCATGCTTTCAGTCAGTATGCCTCCCGCTAGCTGCTGGGATGATAAGCCCGACTTGAATGTCAAAAAGTTATCTTTGAAACACTCAAACCTTGCGAAAGAAGCGTTTTCCAAACGTGAAGGTATGTAGATCGTACTTTACCTGGGCTGTGTAAATTGGGACTGTTAGTTTCGCATGCAGTCTGCGGTGCTGCTGTTGGCCTCGTGCAGCACACAGTGATGACGCCGTCGGCCGGCCGGCAGTACTCCGTGGTCCGGCAGCTGGAGACGGCAGCGGCGCTGCCCGCCTCCTGCGTGCTGGGCGAGCAGCTGGGACTGGTGGTGACGCTGCTGAACCGTGGCCACAGCGCCGTCACCGTCAATCTCGTGCTGGCCAAGGCGCCCCACTACCGCTTCGTCAGCCTCAGCGAGTTCGGCAAGCAGGTGCGTTTGATGCTGCGCTTTTGCGCCTCGGATGAGGGCAGTTCTGTGTGGTGAAGGCATGGTGGATAGAGTGGAGGGATCAGCGATATTCCATAATGTGGGAGGATTGAGGGGATCGGTGAAGAAAACTTGCATGAAGGTGATTTGAGGTTCCTCCAACTCCACTAGCATGCAGCGCCTACCTTTGGAATCTGCCCTGCCTGGGAAGTTTCATATGATAGCTCGGCACAATCCCACCATCTTTTCATTTGTGATGCCCGGCTGTTGTCTCTCCGCCAAAGTGCACTGTGCCGGTGTGTGAGCGGTGTCTGTTTCGGGGCCGTGTGTCACCGCCGGCCTGATATGGTGCGGTCCTGTGTCGGGAGCTGTCAGACTGTTGTCAGGAGAGCCGCGCCGCGACGGGCCGCCGTGTCTCCGTCCCCGTCTGGCTGAGAAATGCTCCCCGCGCCACCTTGTCCAGACCCGCGGCCGTGACGCAGTCCACATCTGGCGCTCTTCCAGCACGAGCTCTTGTGACTGTCACCTGCGCCACCGGCACATAGGGATGTTGGTTTCCTTCCTGGGCGACAGCGCGTTGGTTAATGCTTACACCGTAAGGCAGATTCATTGCAGTTGTTTGTACATGTGGCAGTCTGTGCCCAACAGGCCACTGTTGTCACATATGCGTCTTGGCCACTGGGAGGATTGCATTACAATCCATACCAACGCCCCACTTATTTTTACACGTGTGCGTTTTACAGCTGGCGTAGCTGACGCAGCTGCTGCTGTGGGAGCACGGTCGTTCGGCTCCCACGACGAAGCATCGGCATGTCACTGCCACACTTGAATACCACCGCGCCCGGCCGCGCAACGACTGCCGCACCGTGTGCTGTGCTGGGTTAGCGTGTAAGGGCGTTGCCTCCTCCTCCCTGGGGCGTTTCCACCGTTAGCGGGTTGTCTGCCGTCCTCTGCTGAGCGTTTCCCGCGTCAGAGAATACCCCTGTCCTCCTCTGAGCGTCTCCCACCGTCGGAGGATACCCCCGCCCTCTTCTAAGCGTCTGGGCCGTCCTCAGACTAGCGTGCGCCGGTCCGAGGACGCCCTGGTGGAGCACCGCACGTCGGTACCGCTGGCGCCCGGCCAGACGAGGTCGGTGATCTTGCCCGTGCAGCCACGGATCACCGGAGACGTCAACATCACGCTCTACACCGAACACCAGGGCGTCAAGGACATCTTGTTCAAGACCGTCCACGTCAGGGTGAGTCATGACGGCACGTCAGGGTGACGCTCTGGCGAGCTTGTCGGCCTCCTGGGTGGTGTCACAAACGATGACATGGCAAGTTGCGAATGCTCTGCCTGGTAGAACAAAGTCATTGTCCGTGCCTGTTGCCAAACTAGAGATGGCTAATGTGTTGATACATTGAAAAGTTTTTCTGTTGTTCCCAGAATATGCATCGTTAAACGTAATATTATATGTCGCGTTGATGGACTGCTTTCGGTTGTTAAGTTGATTTATAAGCATCAAACCAGCATTGGTGCTCATTGCTACTTTGCGGTGTATCCCTCCCGTTGTGACCCTGACCTGTCCCCTCAGCTGCCCGGGGTGCCAATGGAGCACCACACGGCATTCCTGTCGGACGTGTCCTCGTATGACCTCGGCCTGTCCCCTCAGCTGCCCGGGGTGCCGATGGAGCACCACACGGCATTCCTGTCGGATGTGTCGTCTCGGTCGCACGCCTACACGTTCATGGACGTGCTGCAGCCGGGGCTGGCGGTGCCCGGCTCGTACCGCGCCGCCGTCTCCATCACCGGCGGCGTAGTGGGGCCGTGGCCCGATGCCGGTACGTGGCCGCCTGGACGCGGACTCGGCCCGAATGTTTGGGGTGGCGGCCAGCCTGTCTGCGGCCCGTTTAACGTTGGGGTCTTGAGCAGGATGCAGTCGCCCTTGCCGGGTTGGAATGCGTGCACGTCTGATATGTGGGCGAAACGTCCGATATATCGTCACCTCGACAGTTTCGTTTGCGCACGTTGATGACGGGAGCATGCTTTATGGATGTTTAGCTTGTGATCGGTGTCGTTCGTGTCACGTGGGTTGACGTCAGCTACACCACGGACTGGCGCTGCCCGCAACTCTACGATAAAACGCTGGCCCCGCCTGTTTCCGTCAGGTGACGCGTCGTCAGCACCTTAGGCGGCCGACGTCGCCGCGTGACCTGATGATGACCCTGCGGTGACCCTATATCGACCCCATCTCAGGTGACACGTCATCAGCGCCTCAGACGGCCGACGCCGTCCTCTGTGACCTGGTGATGACCTTGCACCGGCTAGAGTACTTGAAGCCGCCGCGGGCCCGAGCTGACCTCCTCATCAGTGGGCTGTCACGCACCTACCAGAACCTGTTGGCATACCGGCGCGAAGACGGTGCTTTCTCAGTCTACAGGTAAAGCTAGTGGCCGTGTGCTACAGAAGCGCCGCTCCTGGCGCGTGTAACCTCTGAGTTCGCGGTCAAAGTCGTCCGGGAAATGCTGCGTTGTGTTGATTTTCGACGCGATGCAATGCGAATGAACTGAACGATGAACTTCTTTATGGTGGCGTGTCGTGGACTGCCGCCACGTGACCTGGCCGGCGCCACTATCCGTCGACAGCGCCGACCAGCCAGCAAGCGTGTGGATGACAGCCCACGCAGCCCGCGCACTGGCCGCGCTCCGCCTCTCGCCGCGACGCCAGCGGTCGCTGCTCGACACTGAGGTTCTTGCCAGCGCCGCCAGATGGCTCGTCGGTGCCCAGTTTGAGTCGGGCCTGTTTCGCGAGCGCACTATGGCCGCAGATCAGCGCTTCAACGACACCGGTGACGTCATGCTGACGTCGCACGCCTTGCTGGCACTGGCTGCAGTGGCCAAGGCGGCGGAGAAGACAGATTCGCCAGACGACGGAAAGGCCGGCGCCGAAGAGGTTAGTTCATTGGCGGCCGTGCAGTGACCACGGCAGATCTTCGTTTTTCACCTGTGTCGTGGTGTCCTTCCATCTGGACCGATTTCTCTAACTTTCCAGTTCAGCCTCGGCACATTCATATTAACTTGAGTGCTACTGTGCGGGTCAACCAAGAACACGCTCGTAACTGATACATTCCCAACATGGTCGTTTTTGCTTTTTGTTTTTGCGGTTCCTCCTCTGGCTCTAACCGTCTGACGCTGCCCCGTGATCTAGACGCGCGTGCAGGCGGGCTGCACGCCTTGCTGAGCTGTGAATGACCCGTGCGCGCCGTCAGGAGGCGCTGGATGTCCCTGGCCTGGAGGCTGCCCAGTCCTCAGCCGCCGAGCTGCTGGCGGTGCGGCTGCAGGACGGCCTGTCGCCCCTGCAGGCCGCCATGGCCGCGCTGGCGCTGGTTGGCCGCGGCGGCCGGCCAGCCGTCGACGCCCAGCGCCTGCTCTCGCGTAAAATGCAGGACGATGGTGCGGACCGGAGCTGGGGGGGGGGGGGGGGGGGGAGGTGCCGCCCCACCTCACACAATGGGCAGAAGGAACTCGGTTTGGGTTGCGCGGTTGCGCTGAAATGCTGAACTCTGTGCCGTTCTTGCTGATCCTCAGGTAGCAGCACTCAGTTCCTGGAGCTGTATCATTTTGAAAATGAATCTCTTTTGTTGCTTGTACCCTGTCGTTTGATCATCCAGCATACAACGTGTAACGTTTCAGCATCTAACATTCACCGTTTAACAGCATAATGTTAAATTTAACGTCCGCTGAGTGTCCTGAGACCCTGACCAATTTGCCCTCGTCGTTTGCGTCGTGACGTAATGCCCACCGTCGTGACGCGGCCTGTTCTGCACCGTCAGGCGAGTTCTCCTACTGGAGCTGGGAGCCGCTGCCGCTGCCCGCCTACCGCGTCAACGAACACGTGCCCTACCTGCAGCCGCGCCGCACGCTCACCAACGAGTCGGAGAACGTGCTGGCCACGGCTGTGGCGCTGCGGGCCTACCTGGCGGTCGGCCAGCACCGCACCAAGTCCACAGTCAACTGGCTGCAGGCGCGGCGCCGCGACGACTTCGGCTGGCTGGGACGCATGGTGAGGAGGCCCCCGCCCGCCGGGCGAAGGCTGGGGAGGGGATTAGATGGATGGAGGGGCAGATAGGCTGGGCGCGGTGGGGAGGGAGGACGATACTGTGGTTTGGTGGAGAACTGTCACTGACTGGCAGGTGCATGGAAGCATTGACAGAGAAGCCACGCGTATCTGTGCAGCACGCACGGTGAAGAAGCCAGCTGTTTGGTGGGTTAGGTAAAGGAGCAGTTTACGTGAAAAGTGGAACGTTGGGTGGCTTTGAAAATTGTGCTATTGAAACGCTCATGGGGTTCCGCCAAATTGTTCCAATCAAGAGAAGCCGAAAGTGCAAAAACTCCCCGACGGGGAATCGAACCCCGGTCTCCCGCGTGACAGGCGGGGATACTCACCACTATACTATCGAGGAGCGGGACGCGGCCGCTGTAAATGTAGTAATAAATAGAATGCGTTTGACTTACGTACGCTCCTTATGTTTTGCTCTTTACCAATCATGAGAGATATGGCAGGTATATATCAAAGTTCGTTTGCTGAGCCTGGTGTGCATTCATAATATTGCCACCATATGAGCAAGACTAGAAATTTGAAGGATAGATATTAGCGACACCTGGACAAGAGAAGGTGCGCATGATAACGTGTTTTGCAACGGTCGTGTTAATTAACTACCCACCACCACAGACGAAATCTCGGTGAGGATGCGACAAAGGTGCAGGCACGTCTTCGGCAGTGGCGTCAATTTGGAATAATCGCTTCAGCTGCGTGAGGACTTTACGGTAAACGGTAACGCCACGTGCATAGACGTAAGCGTATTCAAAATATGACAAACTCCAGACCCCCGTGGTCCGGCGCCGAGGCTCACTTTGTTGTGAGCTGATGATGGCGCGCGGCTCAGGACACGCTGGCGGTGACGGAGGCGCTGCTGGAGTACTCGGCGGCGCGCGACGTGCGCCGCCAGACAGACATCCAGCTGGACGTGGAGGGTGCCGACGGCCGGGGCGGCCTGCACACGGCCGCAGAGACAGCCGGCAGTCGGCAGGAGCTCGAGGTCAGGCGTAGCGCTGGGCAGGGCCTGATGGTGACCTCGGGGGTTGTCGCGGGTGTTGTATGGGAGGGTGCGCGGGAGGTTCAGATCCACGGCCTGGTGGTGTGCCTGCGAGCGACCAGTCGTGTGATTGTGTTTACTGCTGCGGGTGGTCGTGTGCGTGACCAACACGTGATCTCCGCGGACGTCTACTCGTGGCCAGGCGCCCCCCCCCCCCCCTCTCCCCCCGCTCACGGAGGACCTGACCCGTGACCCCGACCCGGCGTGCCGCCGGCAGGTGGCTGACCCGAGTGACGGCCTGAAGCTGCACCTCACCGGCTCGGGTCAGGCTGTGACTCAGCTGAGCGTGCAGTACCGGGTACCCCGGTTAGAGGAGGCGGGCCCGTTCGCACTGAACGTGGACGCCGGCCACCACAGCCCCAACGGCTCCCACGTGACCATCGGACTCTGTGTCAGGTGTGTCCCCGCCGAGCCGAGCGTGGGGCTGGCGTTAACGACCTGGTGGCGGGTTGCCTTGGGTCGGTCGCTGATGATGAGACAGGTTTTCAGATGGGTGCCCAGGCTGTAGACGGACATGTAGTTGAAAGGCAGGTCTTCTGACCACATCCTTTTTTGCGGATTGTGCCTGAGTTGGTCGCGGCGCTCCATGACCTTCCTTAAGATACGCGTCTCCGTCCATGGTGCTGACCCCCGACTTTTCTCAACGGAGTCAAACACTCATGTAACCTTTTACCGGTACATCCACGTCGTCACGCCCACCTCTCGCATGCAGACACAGCCCTCGGCTGTGCCTCGCCGCGACACTCCCGGCGGCTTCACCGGTCCAGCCTGACGCGAGCGTCGCGCCGCCGCAGGTGGAAGGCGCCCGACGGCCGGCCGTACTCGGGCGCGGCGGCCGTGTTCGTGGACGTGCCGTCCGGTTACGGTGCGTCGCCGGCCGTGCTGCGCCAGTACGTGCACAGCGGCCTGGTGCCCGGTCTCGTGTCGGCAGAGCTCACCAAGCAGCACCAGCTGGCGCTCGTCTACAGCTCGGTAAGGCGCCAGGCGGCATGACAACGCGCCGGTTGTCATGGCAGCACGCGGCTGTCCCCGGCAGATAGCGGGCCAATAGCCGTCCGAGTTTGAGATGTAGCACGTAGATGTTTCTTGCTCCTGCACGTGTCGAGTTGGCAGCTCTGGCTTATAGCCGTGTCAAAAGCCGTGCCGCGTATTCGGCGGTCCAGTCGAAGTGAAACCGCTCAGCGAGTGTGGTTGTTTGATGTGTGTTCTCAGGCTGTGTACCGATCGGAGCAGCTGACGATGGTTTTACTTAGAGAGCACTGTAGTGCTTCAATGAAAATGTCGCGGGGTTGTAGACGAGGGGGCTAAACTAATCAGATGATTGTGGATTCAGGTCTTACAATACAGTAAATTGACGTTCCTCTTCACCGCCGGCAAGGTATTTGCAAACGGTTCATTCCTAAGTCCTCTGAAGCTGGACTGTTTCGGGCGTTGTATTAGTAGTTGGTGCCGGTGAGGACTGTTCCGGGCGTTGCATCAGCAGTTGGTGCCGGTGAGGACTGTTCCGGGCGTTGCATCAGTAGTTGGTGTCGGTGAGGACTGTTCCGGGCGTTGCATCAGCAGTTGGTGCCGGTGGGGACTGTTCCGGGCGTTGCATCAGTAGTTGGTGCCGGTGAGGACTGTTCCGGGCGCTGTTAGTAGTTGGTGCCCATGAGTGCCGATCCTGCCGTGCCGAGCGCCCATGCCAGGCTGGCGGCGGCGCTTCCCGCTCCGCCCGCGCCGCCTGTCGTCATGACAATGTCGGTTGTCGCCGGTAGCTGACGGACGAGTCAGTGTGCGCTCGGCTGACGGTGGTGCGCTGGTTCGCCGTGGCCAACACGTCGCGTGCCCTCTCTGCCACCGTCTACCAGCTGCACCAGCCAGGTAACGGGGGTCGGCGGCGGCTCTGCCCGGTCGCCCCGTGGTCTTGATGATAGATGTGATTATCGTCATTTTTGTTATTGTGTTTATTGGCTTGATGTCGTGACTAAGGAAGGAGACATGGAACAGGGCGGTAGCAGAGCTTTCGGTTATGTCGGTGTCGAAAGAAGCCATGGACTACCACGAGCGAGGTTGAAACTCCTCAAGGGTCAAGGGGCGAGGGTAAAGTCACATTGCGGAACGAAAAAGGTTTATTTCCTGGACGAAGCGCCCGTTTAATGTACGCGAAAGATAAGCCGAAGAATGACTCGAAACTTGACCGTTATTACCAGCTAACCCCGTAACTTGCAAGATGTAACCACGTTTAACGGTCCATCCATGGCGGTTTTCTCCGCCGGCTTTCTGTATCTTCTGTACGTTGTTTCGGAACGTCTGCGGCAACAAGCTGGCCGCCGGCGGTCAGACGGCGCCTGGCCTTCGCCAGCTGACCCGCCGCGCTGTCGTTGCAGAGCACCGCACGAGCACCATGTTCGACGTGTCGGAGCTGTCGCGGTACGGCCTCTGCGACCTGTGCGGCAGCTACCAGTGCGCGCGCTGCTCGGTGGCGAGCCGCTCGGGCGGCGCGGCGCGCGGCCCGACCGCGCTGGCCGTGCTGGCGCCGCCGCTGCTGGTGCCGCTGCTGCTCAGGGTCTGCAGGTGACCCAGCCGCCAGTGAGCGCCGTGGGCGCGCCTGGACTGACGCGGAGGCCTGGCGTCACCCGCCGGGGCACGAGGCTATGCAATGTCGGTGTCGCGCCGCCGGGCTGGTGGGCGGGCGGAGCACGAGGCGCTCTGGTTTAAAATCCCGCGGGGTGTTTGTATTTTATTGTGCAGATTCCACGTTTATTGACTTTGTTGTGGCGTGCGGAGAGACGCAACGCGCCTCGCTTTACGGCCGCCGGACCGTGCCAAACTGAGTTCGCGATGCTGCGTTTTCGTTTCTGCGCGGCTGTTGCTCGCCGACGGCGACTGATGTGAAATCTCACTGCCACTGCGGCGCCGAGAAGGACGCTCGTTTGCGTGGCACCGCTGACCAAGACATCGAACAGACCATTTCCACGGTGATGCTGCCCGATCGCTCCGGCCGACTGCGCTTTTGATGAGAGCCCGAGGCGACGATGGCAAATTTCCAGTTACGTCATGTTGAGTCCGTCGGACGGCAGGGGCCGTCACCAGTACGCTGATGGAACACTGTGAGCTGACTTCGGTCCGTGTCGAGACGAGTGATACGGCGAAGCGCGAACGTGCGACACGAACTTGATGTATTCTAGTCAGTGGATGACCCTCGCGGAGCGGCCGTGGTCCGGCTGCTGGTCTCGAAGGCTGCGAGCGACGGTCTCGGCTGCTGCTTTAGGTGCATCTCTGTGCCTGTTTAGCTGTAAAGCTAGTATTTATTAATTAGCCCACTGTACAGTCGCCAAGGATTATTTGTATACGTTAATACAGTCGAGTATGCTTTGCTGGTGGTCTGTTTTAGTCTGACGTTTCGCGGGATGGGTGGGGCCAGGCACAACCGGACGGCATTGCATGGTGAGCAGAGCCTGCTTGACTGATGAAAGATGTGCATATGCCTTAAGGGGTTTGTTTCACACCTCTAACGTGGTCCGGCTGCGGATGGGACTTCTGGGCTCAGGTACGCGGTCCTTTGACTTCAGCTTGGTGTAGTACCTTGCATGGAGTTTGGACGTTTCGCGATCCCTGATGGAATCTGGGAACGTTTTTTGATGCCCTATACAACTCAGGTTTTGGGGCACCAATGTGTGTTCTCAGGTTTTGATGTGCGTCTCTATGCCTGGGCTTTAAACGCCCGTTACCTGGCGTTTGGGGCGTCCCTCATCCTCGGATTGGAATGTCGCCCCTTTGCTAAAGCATGAGGGTGCACTTCGACCTACCGCCTGTCGTGTCATCTACTTGGGTTAGGTAGGATACCTTTGACGCTAGTGCCCGGCTCCCCACGCGGTCCCTACGGACGCCTGTCCATCTTGACTATGAGTCACTGTCCTGCTATGGCGCCCTCGTTTGGATTCACTGTAGGCTGTGCAGGGTGCATCGTTGATAGAAAAGGCGTCAGAACTTCACACGTGAAGGAATGATTCCCGCTCAATGGATGAACCAATGGATACCAAGTACAAGAATGGGGCGAAAGATATGCTGTGCAGGACCGTGTAAGAAGGTGCATTATCAGAAGCAGTTTAGTACATGAACGCCGGCCAGGGGCCAGCAGGAATGTCGACACGTACATAAGCTCACAGGATTCAGCGCAAACCACCATTTCCCGGTACCGGCAGTCCTGCATCACCAGCTTAAGAACCAATGATCGCTGCATAAGGGTAATGCCGGTGTATTCATCGAGGGCCTAGCGTGCACCCGAAGTAGTAGAACGTGCTTCCTTTTGTTGTCCATTGGAGTTGACGGGCGCCGACTGCGGTGATCATTTGGCGCCCATAACGAGTTTTGTTTTATATAACTAATGAGCCGCGTAAATGGTCCCAAAGTTGATGTGTTTGAGAAGCAAAGAGACCTGTTGAAATCCAAGAAATTGTGAGTTGCCTCCTAGTTTATCACAGAGGGTAAGCGGCGTCATGCTGTCCGAAGTAACGTTGACGTTCTTCCACGGGGCGCGGACAAGATATAAGGACATGGCGGACGGTAAGGACAGCGCCACATCGATGGCGGATGGGCTTATCGGCTCCCTCCAACATATAGCCGTGGGTTGCGTACGTGTACCCAATACGTAATCTGCAGAGGATTACCTCTTCTCGCCTCACTTTGCGGAAACAAGAGAGCCGCTGACCCAGCTTAGGTTTTATCGCTCTAAGCTTATTGACATCCATCCCATGCCAACAGCGCTGCCACTCTCTGTGTAGGAAAGTTTTTGTTGTAGGGTAAAAGTCCCTAGCAGGTATAAAAAGAGAGCGAACACATGGAGCCAGTGCTGCTCGCCTGGCAGCCGCGTCAGCCAACTCGATGCCCGCGATTTCAACAAGACTAGGGGTCCAACATAACACGACTTTCTTACCGGCATGATCCAGTTGAGTCAAACGAATTAAAATGTCCTGCATAAGGGGACATGATGGATAACAAGACTACACTAAGAACGCTGCTCAGCGAGTACGTCAAGATGGGATGTTAAGGTTCGTCACTGGCTTCAATGAAACATAGCGCCTTAGTGATTGCTATTAGCTCCGATGTGAGCACCGACACGTTGGGGGGCAATGAAAACGACCGGATGACGCCACCGCTCACAAACACACAGTTTACATCATCAGAAGTGTTTGAGCCGTCCATGTAAGTATGTGTGTAACCCTCATATGACGCCATGCGCTCAAGCGCTCTGGACCTCATTACATCTGGCAGCGAGACATTCTTTTTCATTTCGGTCAGGGATGTGTCTGTTGAGGGCGAGAACAAATGCCAGGGAGGAGTGCGCAGATGACTGATCGCTTCACCCTTCGAATGGGAATTTTGTTTTCCCGCAGTAAGGCTTGTTTCGGGGGGCCAAAGGTCACAGCGTGCGCCCGAGGTGCATGGCAAACAAAAGGCACATCAGGCCGCGGAAAAACTGCGCTATATGCGGAATGCCACGGGAACTGCCGCAGCTTAAGTGCATAATGCATACCGAGCATTTTCCTCCTCGCTGACAACGGCGGCTCGTGTGATTCTACCAAGAGGCTTCGGGTAGGAGATGTACGGGACGCCCCTGTGATGGCACATAGAATGGTGTGATGAATGGTGTCAATGATGAGTTTTGTGAATTCACACGCGCTGTCATAAATAAAACATGCATAGTCAAGCTTAGAGCGCATGAATGCCCGATACAGCAGCAAAAGCGTGCTCCGATCTCCCCCATACGATGTGCACGAAACACATTTGTATACGTTACGAGATTTAAAACAGCGTTCACGTAGTGTCTTAGATTTACCTTATATGTTAGTCGGCGGTCAATGTATACTCCAAGGTATCTAGCTACAGGCTCATTTTGAATGCATTGCCATGCAGACGGATGGGCAGGTCACCGCATTGCCGGCTACGACAAAAATGTATGGCTACAGTCTTGCTACTTGAAAACCTGAACCTGTTCACGGTACCCCACTTCTCAACACGGTCCACAGCCAACTGGAGTTGGCGCTCCATCGATGGTGGTCTTGCTGCGCTAGTCCAAATGGTTAAAGCATCAACAAAAACGGCACGACCTGCAGACTGCGGCAGCCCAATGCCAACGTCGTTAATCATAACGGCGAACAAAGCTACGCTCAGAACGCCGCCTTGGGGCACACCGTTAAGATGAAAATGTCTCTCAGAGAGCGCGTTCCCAACACGGACGCAGAAAGAGCGGTCAGCTAAAAAGTTTTGAAGAAAGACGCCCATATGTCCACGTTTACCATACCTTTATAGCTTAAGAAGAATGCCCTGACGCCATGTGGCGTCATAGGCGCCCTCTACGTCAAAGAATACTGTGCCTATGTGTCCGTTTGCTTTAAATCCTACATGAATCACAGTGCCAAGAGCTAAAAGATTGTCCACTGTGCTGCGATTTTTTTCTAAAACCACACTGGGCGTTTGTAAAAACGCCGTGATGTTCCAAAAACCAAGTTAAACGGACAGTAACTATCTTCTCTATTAGCTTAGAGAGCGATGAAGTAAGAGAAATGGGTATATAATGTAACGGATCTAATCCACTTTTACCCGGTTTTAAAAGAAGAACGACAGAAGCTTCTCGCCAAGACGCTGGAAAATCACTAACGGTCCAAAGTGCATTAAAGACCGCTCCAAGAGCGCGAGGCACGCAAGGCGGCAGATGCTTGATCATATCGTTGTGCATATTGTCCGGACCCTCCGACACGCTGCGAAACTTGTCAATCGCCTATTCCAACTCGCCCAGGGTGAATGGGTCATTATGGGAACGTAATTCACCCGTCGAAAAATCCACTGCGGATCGCTCACATTGCGTTCGATGCCGCACAAACTGTGGATTTGTATTGCTCCCCACGCTGCGGTGGGCCAGCGCCCGGACAATCTCGTCGACAACATCCAACGGGCGCGTCACAGCTTGTCCATTCACACATAGTACCGGAAAAGCCATGGATGAAATCTGCCCCGATATATGCTTGATCCGAGACCAAATCTGCGATGTTGGCGTGAACCGGTTCAGCGTCCTTACGTAGGCATGCCAGGAAGCACGCTTCGCCTCCCTTACAGTGCGCCGAGTAGAGGCTCTCGCCTTCTTAAAGGTTATCAGGTTTTCTGCGCTGTTCCTGGCGTCAAAAGCCCGAAACGCCCGTTTACGCGCCCGGATGGCGCTCCGACACTCCTCCGTCCACCACGGAACAGGAGTGCGCCGGGGAGCGCCAGACGTGCGTTGGATACAACTGTTGGCACACTTTAAAAGTCTGTGTGTAAAATCCTCAATAGGGGTGGCGTCCTCTCAGGCTCAGTTACAAACGATTCTTCAAGCCGAGTCTCAACTTCGCACCAGTCCGCTTTCTCAAAATTCCGGCGTTGTGGCCTAACACCCAACACTCCACCTCCCTTAAACCGGACCCACGCTGGGAATTGGTCACGTCCCATGGGGTCATCTCCGACACTCCACTCGGGGTGTTGGACGAGCTGGGCACTGGAGAGGCTTAAGTCTAGCGCTGACGTCTGATCGGATGGCATTGTAAAATGTGTACGAGTTTCTGTGTTTAAAATACATAGTGAAGCACCTTGGATAAAACTCTCACACACTCTCCCGCGAGCATTGGTGACGTCACACCCGCATGCGGTGTGATGCGTATTAAAATCGCATAGAAGAAGACGTGGTGGAGCCAGTTCAGACAGCAGGCATCTAAGGTCCACGAACGGAAAAGCGACGCCTGGTGGAAGGTAAAGGGAACAAGCGGTGATGTGACGATTGAAATAAAGCCACACGGCCACAGCCTGAAGTGTGGACCGCAAGCTTAACCTCCTCGCTGGCACGCTATGATGAACTGCAAGGAGGACACCACCGTGAGCAATGCTTTACGTCAACACGTTGCGAAACATCGCATATCCTTTCAAAGAGCAGAAATTTTCAGCCGCTAGCTTGGTCTCTTGCAGCGCCACGGCTGCAGGAGAGACCCTGCTGACGACAGCCTCGAGATCGAGGACGTTCACCCTTATTCCTCTGCAATTTCACTGTAGAAACGCTTGTAATAGGACACACTAAAAAAGCGTTAAGCTGTGAAAAGCTAACACAAATCCCGGCTTAAAAGAACTCGACTGCGCCAGTTGTAAGCCTAAACGTCTCAGACCGAGAGCCACGGCTTAGCTCCGGGGGGCCGTGCCCCACCCTAGGACGAATCCTTGGTCTGCCTCCGTCAAATGGAGAAGGGCGTACGCCAGCGCCAGCGTACCCAGTCCGGGGTGGAGGCGGGGAAGGGCCCATCGGTGGGCCTCTGCGGGGGTCCGAGAGATCAGTGGGGGCCTCCACCGGCCTCCGTGGCGATGGAGTGCTGTTTCGGGGGACGGGCTCTTTGTCTGCCCCGGACGGACGGCTTGCCGCCTTAGCACGCTCCAGTTCGGCCAAGCGCGCTCGCTTGGCTTCGCGGGCGCGCCTGTCAGCTTCCTGGCGCTTCAAGGTCTCTGCCACACGCTCACAGGCACTGGCAAGAGGTGTCTGTAGCGAAAGGACCGATTGAGTCGCAGACGAAGGGGCGGCTGATGGCGCACGGGGACTCCGACCACGCCGAGCCGTCGTCCAACTGTCGCCCGTTGGTGATCCATCGCGCACCGAGGAGGCCAGCAGAGCGGTGTCTACCGACTGCTCGATCGGCGAGGAGGGAGCTTGGAGTGTTGGCTGGGAGTCGGGCGTTCGGACCGAGGGAACAACCGACAGGCCAAACGACCTCAGAAGTCCCACGAACTGAACTGCCGTCATGTGCTCGATGGTATTACTTGGCAACGGTAGCAACGATGGCAACGAAGTTTTCACTTTGGGCGCATACGATATTTTGGGGTGGTTGTCCTTGCAAAGTTCACGAGAAGAGACCTTTTTAGAGGTTTTAACCGATATAATCTCATTTTCTTTCGTGTAGGACGGGCATGTTCGGTCGAACGTCGTGTGTGGGACTTGGTCCTTGTCGCAGTTGACGCAATGGGGTTCAGCAGAGGTGCAAACTTCATTCGTGTGCTCGGATGACGCACATTTATCACATGCTGGGCGGTTACGACAATGAAGTTTAGTGTGGCCAAATCGCTGGTATTGGTGGCACCGCATGGGGTTAGGCACATAAGGGCGAACCTTCTTTCGAGCGTATCCCACACGTATCTCGGCCAGCAAATCAGTGGAACTAAAAGCCAGAATCAGGTTGTTGGTGGGCATCAGCTCTCCTCCTCGTCTTACGAGAATCCTACCAGCGCTCGTCAGGCCAAACTCTGATAGTTCCCCGACTATCTCGTCCTCGGCGACGTCAGGGAGCTCAAAACAACTGACCACGCCCCTGGACGAATTTTGGTCTTATGTGGTGTTGCTGATGTGGACACGGTCCTTTCGTGCTTACCAGTCTCATCCGGAACATTATACGTACATTCCTCAGCTGCCATAGCCCTGCTCGCCTCCAGTCCATTCGCGAACTCTACTTCTATTTTTCTATCCCTGAGCTTGTCGCATATGATGATTTCCTCAAGCCTGTCGCAGCCCTTCCGCCTTTGAAACGGTGAGAGGGAGGCCAGCTTGATCTCATCAATACCGAAGATCAGGTTCCATGGACGGGGGGGGGGGACAGATTCTTCTCTGCATCCAGAGATTATCGAGGTCCGTCCCCTTTTCGGAGGACGGATGTTTTTAAGGTGAGAAAGCTTCATAAAAGGTGGTTTTAATTTCGGCACCGGGGCTCCCCACCCACCACGGGGGCCAACTGGGGGACGGCCCAACGCTCCCTCGGGAAGTGGTCGCCGCCCGGGGCTACCCCGGCGCTATAGAGGGCGAACGACGCCTCCCACATAGCCAGGTGTAACCGGGGAGACCGCTCCCCATCCCGACCGTGGTTCAGCGCCGCCACCCCTTGACCCCTGAAGCCGCTGCGCACGGCCAGGCGCCCAAGCGGAGACCCGCACGGAGCACCCACCCGCAGGGCAAGCGACAAGCCGCTAGACCCGCGTGTGGCCCCACGGGCTCCCGCGACCCCGGATATCCTGGCCGAAGTGGAGTGTTGGGATGCGCCGTGACTGACCCGCACGACGCGCCCCTCAGCCACCAGGATCCAATCGACTCGGGGACGCGGACTAGATGGCACAGCGACCCCGATAAAACGAGGATTAGGAGTGATGAGTGGGCCGGATGCGGGAAAGCAGGCAATGGGAAGGGAGCGGGCGGGACAAGGAGCGGGAGCTCACATACCGGCAGGGTCGCTTAGCCCTGAGAGGAACAGCTTACGCTGCCCACCTGTTACCGGAGTTGGGGCCCGAGCGGGCGCTAGTCCCCACACCGGCCGAAGCCGGTGCCCCTGCGAGGTACAGCGAGACCCAGATAAGACTGGACAGTGGGGCCGAGGAGTTGCTAATCCCTACTCTGAACGAGTCAAAGCCCTTGCGGGAGGCACGTTTCGTCTCGCCCCTCCCCCTTGGCCGGAAGGAGCGCTTTACAAGCCTCCCCAACTGCCGCAGGATCATTGGGGCACACAATCCTCCCACCACGGAAATATCTTGCTTCACGAGGGGGGGGGGGGGCTTCCGGCTTCCGTTACCGGCTGTCGATGTTCTTTGGGCGGGGGCGGAGTGCACGGCATGACCGACGCGTAACCAGGTAGAGGGAGGATTCACAAATGGTTGAATGTCAGTTAATGGCATTGAGAAAAACCGGTGTAGTTATCAAAATGAGGTAAGCTGAGTTGTTTCTCAGTGGTCTCGCAAAGGCCCTGTTTCGGTCGATGATGGCCCTCGAAAAACAGCCACTTCATCAAAAAATGTCCCTGATGAGAGTCAGATGCGCCGCATATGTGACGTTTTCTTCTAAACATATGACTACTGTCACTTACAGTTTGCTGCTATTTTGTTTGTAAAATGACGAATAAAAGGATAAATGTAACTTTTCGCTAAATAAGCGCTGTAATTTTTTTGCTATTCACATGCAGATTTATTTCAAATATAACATTTTGCACTGTTTAAGTGTTTAATTACCTTCTAATAAGACAATGACGCAATCATACCCATTGGAATATCCGAGGACGTTTAGCCCTTCGATCGGCTTCTGATTAGAACACGTCTGTTAGGGACCACGGGCTGAGAGCAACGCGAAAAAGACGGCGGGGTAGTGCGGTGTGGCCGGCAGCTGGGGAGGATCTTTCGTATAGGATAGGATTTCTTGTGAGTAGCGTTCATCTGATGTGATTTTTGTTGGCCTGTTAAATAAGGTGTATTTAGTTGATTAAAATCATGGCTGTTTTTACTGTCTGAAGTGCTGGCGGGAGAAACCTAGGAGCAACGTTTGGCGCCCGGAAAGTAGGCATAAGGCTCATGATTGAATGGTAAAGCGACTGATGAACTGTTGGCACACCATGCAGAGTATTTGGATTGGACCTGGTAGGTAGTGGTAGGTAGTTGTCTTGATTTCACTTGAGACACACACTGGTTATATATAATTTGAAGGATAGGGAGCTGTTTGAAGGAATGAGGGCATTTTAGCACACTTTCCATGTGAAGCTACTGTTGTAATCTTACATTTCAAGATTATGGGTCTGATGAGTCCTCTGCCTGGCTATGGCATGAGACACAACAGCAATATTGCTTAATTCCAAGCCAATAGTGTTGGATGTAAGACCAAGATGGATGGTCTGTTCCTGATAATGTGATAAATTCCATTTTCTTTGTATGCTGGGTGTGAGTGTAGCTTCTTCTATGTGACCTGCCAGTATGCAAATTATATAAGGCATCAAAGCTAACAAGCTTCAGTTTCGCATCAGTTGCAGCGCAGAACAGATTTGTTCTGGGGTGGAGTCATTGTATGGTAAAGAATTAATCAAGTTTGTGTGGGGTTTGGCTGTAAATGATTCCTTTCATAAATGTTGAGGGTCAGAGTTAAGTCAACCAACTTGTCATGTAGTCAACTCAAATTTAAACACCTATGGGTGTACAAAATGCAGTGCATGCATGCACAGCTGCATTGTTACTAAAATATTTATGAAGCCCATAGATGAGGTATCTCCTTGCTAGATTGTCATCACAAGAGTTGACTCCATTAGAAGTAATTCAATGGCTGTGTCATATGTTCTATAGTCAAAAGCAGAGCTGACTCAATGCTTTACCAAGCTGCTTGGAGTCACAATCAACAAGGTATGCACTGGGTGAGAGGCAGACCTGGTTACCCTGAATTGAAATTAAAAATGAGATGTTTGGAAATGTTTGCATTCATTGGTAAAAAGGATTTTTCTGTGGCCTAAAAAAAGTTGTCATATTCTTTGCTGACACTACCAATTATCTATATCCAGCATCATGGTAGGCATAGATAATCTACATATAGACCAAGCTGGCAGCATGGCTTGTGCCAATGTAAAATGTGATATGTGAGATACTGTGCATATCACAGGAGACACCTAGAATTATTTTCTCATGAGTGATGTATCTCAGAAGCATAGAAACATAATGCATCAAAGTGAAAATGAACACTGGCCCTCTCACAGCTCACAGATTTTGTGCACTAAAAATGAGCATTCTCTACTCCAAAACAAAAAAGGCATGCACTGCCCCATGCTCTCTGAATTCAAGGCAGTTTATCCACTGCACTGTCCTTAAGCATTAAGTGATGTGGACATATCTGTTAACTCCTGCCTGTGTTCTTGCAGTAGGCAGTAGTTCTCACAAAAAGTTGTGACCTAAGGAATGAAATGGATTTCCTTGAAAAACAAGAGACAACCAATAATTAACAACTTTTGTCATACTTCTGGATTTGCAAATGCTGAATGTTTTACAGAGAGCACTCCCCATACCCAGCCTTGCCATCGTTTGTGCGCGAACAAAGGCCCAGTGTGTGGCCGGCGCCACGCGTCCTGCGCCACTCGTCCCGACATTGACGCTATGTCGTGTCTTCTGGGTGCTGACAGGGACGGCCGCGCGTCCTGCGATGAGGAAGCGCGCCACTGACGGAATGGCGAAGGACGCGGCGCCGGCGCCGGCCGAGCACCCCGGCGGCGGCCTGACCGGCGACCTGGCCAATATCTGCCTGCTGCTGTTGCTGTACGTGCTGCAGGGCATCCCGCTGGGCCTGGCCGCCGCCATCCCGATGATGCTGCAGAACCGCGGCGTCACCTACTCCGAGCAGGCCGAGTTCAGCTTCGTCTACTGGCCGTTCAGCTTGAAGCTGCTCTGGGCGCCGGTGGTGGACGCCTGCTACGTGGGCCGCTTCGGCCGACGCAAGTCGTGGCTGGTGCCCGTGCAGTACGTGATCGGGGCGTTCATGATAATGCTGTCTGGCCGCGCCGAGAGCCTGATCGGCGGCGCCGACGAGCGGCCCAACGTGGCGCTGCTCACGGCCGTTTTCTTCTCGCTCAACTTCCTGGCGGCCACCCAGGACATCGCCGTCGATGGCTGGGCGTTGACCATCCTGCAGAAGCGCAACCTCGGCCACGCCAGCACGTGTAACAGCGTCGGTCAGAGCGCCGGCTACTTTCTCGGCTTCGTCGTGTTCATCGCGCTCGAGTCGGCCGAGTTCTGCAACAAGTACCTGCGCGCCGCGCCTCAGCCGCACGGCCTCGTCACGTTCTCTGGTGAGTGACGGCCGTTCGCGCGCATGGCGCCGGTGGCCGTGGCCGTGGCACGCTTTGCGGGGACCTAGTGTTTGCTGCTTGCTTGGTGGCATGCGCTGTGGCGTTTTTTTGTTGTTGAAAAGTGTAGTGTTTTGTAGCTGTTGTCCTTTATGATATGCTGTTCGGTAAATGGATACCTGTTCTTAGCAGTTGGTATGCTCTGTGACTCTCCTTTTTGGTTCTGTTTCTGTGTGGTCTGGGCACGTTGCGGGGTTGTTGAATGCTCAGTGGATCTGATCTGGCGGGGCGTGCGCCAGAGTTGTTGAATGCTCAGTGGATCTGATCTGGCGGGGCGTGCGCCAGAGTTGTTGAATGCTCAGTGGATCTGATCTGGCGGGGCGTGCGCCAGAGTTGTTGAATGCTCAGTGGATCTGATCTGGCGGGGCGTGCGCCAGAGTTGTTGAATGCTCAGTGGATCTGATCTGGCGGGGCGTGCGCCAGAGTTGTTGAATGCTCAGTGGATCTGATCTGGCGGGGCGTGCGCCAGAAGCGCTTTGTTCAAACATAATTATGTAGGGTCATTGTTGGTGCAGACTCACTCATCCCGTTGGTTGTTATGTGGTCCTGGGGGTCCACATTGCACGAACGTTTTGCCTCCGTGTCTCGTGAACATGCCGCATTTCGTGAGAACAGTACTGGGCCTGGTGACGTAGTGCTTCTGCGTGTCGCTTATATCGGTCCAGTTTTAAAAACAGGCTTTGATAGGCTGATGACCTGATTTGCTAATTTTGGGAATGTCCACATGTCGCAACGACTGTTGCGTTCGGCCGTCAGCACTTAAACTATGGTGCTTTCCATTCATCAACCTTTATAAACTGGGACGGCCCATCGCAATGCGCTATCTCATTGGCATTTACTCAAATGTTTACATCGTAATCCTTCATTTGCCTTGTGGTTCATAGCCGTTAGTGGGCGGCGAGAGTTGTCGCCTGTGTGTTAACACCTTGCGCACACCTTTTCGCTGCAGGCTTCATGCTGTTCTGGGGCGTGGTGTTCCTGCTGACCACCACAATGGTGATGCTGGTGAAGCGCGAGTCGCCGCTGAACCGGGACGGCACGCGCGACCCCGAGATGAGCGTGACCCAGACGTACTCGCAGCTGGTGCGCATCACGCGGCTCAAGCCCGTTCGCACGCTCATTGCCATACTGCTCACCGTCAAGGTGAGATGGGGTCTGCTCAAGGGCGACGAACAACCGGTGACAGTGCTGTGCCTTGGTTTGCAGGATGCTGTCCTAATGATGACCTGACCACCTTCTGTGACAGTCATGTTGTAGCGGCTTCCTCATCCCTGATGGTGTTGTGATGCGTGACAGCTACGTCTTTACTCGTGTCGCCGCTCGGTGGTGTCTGTCTCCATGTGCCAAATGGTGCTCTTCGTGACACGCACGCTCAGACTCCTGTCTGTCCGGACGCCAGGCGGACAGACAGGAGTTCTCAGTGCCGCGCACGCTCTGACCCCCGTCTGCCCTAGCGACGGGTGGTGCTCTCTGTGACACGCACACTCTGACCCCTGCTCGCCCGGGCATTTGGCGGTGCCCTGTGTGACACGCACGCTCTGACCCCTGTCTACCCATAAGTTAGGTGGTGCCCTGTGCGACGCGCACGCGCACGCTCTGACCGCTGTCTGTCCGGACATCTGGCGGTGCCCTGTGTGACACGCACGCTCTGACCCCTGTCTACCCATAAGTTAGGTGGTGCCCTGTGCGACGCGCACGCTCTGACCGCTGTCTGTCCGGACATCTGGCGGTGCCCTGTGTGACACGCACGCTCTGACCCCTGTCTACCCATAAGTTAGGTGGTGCCCTGTGCGACGCGCACGCTCTGACCGCTGTCTGTCCGGACATCTGGCGGTGCCCTGTGTGACACGCACGCTCTGACCCCTGTCTACCCATAAGTTAGGTGGTGCCCTGTGCGACGCGCACGCTCTGACCGCTGTCTGTCCGGACATCTGGCGGTGCCCTGTGTGACACGCACGCTCTGACCCCTGTCTACCCATAAGTTAGGTGGTGCCCTGTGTGACACGCACGCTCTGACCCCCGTCTACCCGTACGTTAGGCGGTGCCCTGTGTGACACGCACGCTCTGACCGCTGTCTGTCCGGACATCTGGCGGTGCCCTGTGTGACACGCACGCTCTGACCCCTGTCTACCCATAAGTTAGGTGGTGCCCTGTGCGACGCGCACGCTCTGACCGCTGTCTGTCCGGACATTTGGCAGTGCCCTGTGTGACACGCACGCTCTGACCCCTGCCTACCTGGATGTTAGGCGGTGATCTCCTTGAAACGCACGCTCTGACCCCTGTCTGCCCGGATGCCAGGCCGTGCCCTCCGTGACAGGCACACACTCTGACCGTGTCTGCTGGGACGCCAGGTGGGGTTCGCGGCCGCTGATGCCGTGACCGGCCTGAAGCTGATCGAGGCCGGCGTGCCCAAGGACCGACTGGCATTGATGGCCGTTCCCATGAGCCCGCTGCAGATCATCCTGCCGCTGGCCATCAGCAAGTACACTGCCGGGCCGCGGCCCATGAGCCTCTTCCTCGGCGCCATGCCCTGGAGGTCAGTCGCGGCGGGTGGTGCCGCCGTGACCGCGGCTTGGAAACGGGTGCTGGAAACGGGTGCTGGTTTGGCCCGGGTTTCAGTTTGCGGAGCGTGTCCTCGTGACGGGAGATGGGTCGCCGAGACGTGCTGCTGTGATCGGGGAGGAGTTTGTCCCGACTTGGCGGGTGAATGACGCGAGCGGCGCTGCTGCTGTGTTCGGAAGTTGAAGCGGTGGGGCCGCATCTCGTATGAGGACTGAGCTGTGCTCTGATCTCGAAAGCTGGCCGTGACGTGTCCTCCGAGCGGACACAGCGGGCTGGCATTGCTCATAGGTCATGCATGTGATGTTATCAAAGCGGACTTCCCACGGCTGCTAACACACTCTGACCCCTGCTAACACGCGACGGCAGCACATGCGCACTGCAAGCCTGGCGCCCTGGCGTCCGCCTCCGACACTAACAGTTGGCGCCGCGTCCGCCAGGCTGCTCTTCGGTCTGGTGATGGCCGGCCTGGTGTACGTGACGCCGTTGTTCCGGCTGGAGGACGCCTCGTTCCCGCTCAGCTACTACGGGCTCATCCTGGCCGTGTTCGTGCTGCATCAGGTCACGCTTTACTCTATGTTCGTGTCGGTGATGGCGTTCTTCGCCCGCATCTCCGACCCGGCCATGGGCGGCACGTACATGACGCTGCTCAACACCGTCACCAACCTGGGTGAGTAGCCGCGGCGGCGCCGTAGTCCCAGCCCGGGCCGTCGGGCGCTGGGGGTTGGCTCGAGCGGCCCCATGTGGAACGCCTCTGATGCAGGGAGGGTTGGCTAACGTTCTGACGTTTATTTACGTAAGCTACTGCTCGGAGCGGTATTATGTTGATGTTCCCTCTTATGCTGGGTACTGCAGTACTTGTAATGCCCGTTGCGACGTATTTACTCGTCTAGCCTTTCCTGGCAGCTAAACCTGTATTGGTTGGCATTTTCATTATGTAATCAACCGGGCTTGAGGCCTTTGTCGCGAATGCCGTCAAATGAGTGTCGCGATGACTCGCTATGGGGGACAGGGGTTCGAATCCAGGTTGTGCCATTGCCCATGAGAGCCGCCCCGCTGAAAAAGCGTGATGTGCGTCATCTTTGCGTTAGGGTGTGATCATGTTGCCGGGATCCACGCAATCAATCAGCTTCCCAGGGCACCACACCGTCACCGCTGTCCGCCCCCGGCCCACATCGGTACCCCTCCTCGGCTGTCGCCCGTTGGACCCGTCCATCCCGTCTGTGGCCGGTGCGCCGCACCTCTGTGACGCGTGCGCCTTAAGCTGGCTGACCGCTCCTCTCGGACCCCGAAAGGTGGCAACTGGCCGGCCACGCTCATGCTCTGGATGGTGGACCGGCTGACCTGGAGGGCCTGCGCCGGCGGCGGCGGCGGCGGCGGCGGCGGCGGCGGCGGCGGTGGTGGAGGTGGCCCTTGCGGTAGTGACCAGGTGAGACCCGCTCCAGCCCACTCCGCCCCGCTCCCGGCAGACGGGCGGCCGCCGGTGGTGTGGTCGGCCGGCCATTGTCGGGGCTCGGCGGCGGCTGCCAATGCCGCGACCGTCTCGGGCCGGTCCGGCCGCGGCCACCCAGTTCCAGAGGCTCAGCGGCGACGCCCGCCGGCCGTCGCTGGGCTTTGACGCGCCGTGTGGGGAAAAGCGGCCCCGCTGACGCAGTGCGGCGTTACGGACGTGCTTGCGACGAGCGGCCACCGTGGCTGCGTGTTGGCCGACGGTGACTGCTGTCTGTTGTGGGCTTTCCGCCATGGATACGTGGCGTCCCCATGCCGCTGTTGAAGTGGAAAAGTATCAAATTGTGAAAGCATGTATGCCGAGTTAATTCTTGTGACCGATCATGCCTGTGCTCTTGCTTATGTGGCCGCGTCCTCGTCTACGCATCCGTTCAAACCCGGGCACGGAAACGCGTGGAATGCTTTGGTTTGCGGATTGTCCGGCACATCTAGCTAATCTCTCGTTGGATGCAACGGCCACACGCGCGGTATGGCCACCGACCCGCACCTGCCCCGCCGGCTCTCGGTAACACATGGAGGCGCGCTGGAAATGTCCACTCGTTCTCTGTACGGCTGTCGCACCGCACCGCTGTATGGTCGACATGGCATGCGAGCCAGCGACGGATAAGTGACGCGCCACTGCGGTGAGAACTTTTCCAAGACATAGCCGCGCGCTCATGGCCGTTTCAAACCCAGGACGGGCGGTGCAAGTCATTCGCACTACAGTCATGGTGTGGATGTCTGCAGATGTCATGTGTTTGCGACGTAGTTTACAGACATTGATGGTCTTCAGGGTCCAAACTTTTACACTTGGTCCCCTAGTTTGTGTAACTGGTGAGATGAATCCCTCGGAGGCCGAGGATGAACGGTTTGCCACTGTTCAGAATGAGTGTCGTCAAGACTGCTGTCCACTGTTGACATACCGTCGGCCCTCGTAACCTGCCATAGCCTCTGCAGGGTCAACACGCTATTCGCAAACCTGCCAAATCGGAACCCCTCCGCCCCTGCCACTAGCAGCTCACCCCACTCCAAGTCGTGCCAGGCCAACCTGTCCATGGCCCGCTCGACCCGGGCTCGTTGCCGCGGCCAGCCCCGCCCCCGCCCCCGTCGCCGGCGCCTCAGCGACACCCGCCGTCTGCCCGACAGGACTGCGGAGAGGGCGGCTCGTGCCTCGTTAGTATGGACGGCTACTATGTGGAGAGCGCCGCCTGCGTCTGTCTCGGCTTCCTCTGGCTGCTCTGGGGCCGTCGCCGCCTGCTCGCCCTGCAGGCGCTCGACATGTCGGCCTGGAGGTGTCGGAAGGCCACCGTGTGACGTCAGCGCCGGTTAGGTTTGTGATGACGCCTGACATGTCGACCTGGCGGTGTCGGAAGGCCACCATGTGACGTCGGCTGGCGGTGGGACTCATCCCGCCGGCCCGCCGCCTCCAACACCAACACCGCAGCGCGGCGTGGGGGCTGGCTTTCAGCGTGGCAGCCCTGGCGTCGGTTGCGGGTCGGCGCCACCGCAGGCCATGCGCCGAGCGGAGCCAACCCGTCCGTGAGTGCAGCACGAACGGGCCGGCCGGCGGTGCCACGCGGGAGCTCGGGGTGCAGTTGGGCCGTCGACCGAGCCCAGCGTTTCCCGCTCTTCCTGGCCCCGTCGGTCAGTGGATAGGACCGCGAGGCGGTTGCGGGTGTCGTTTGTTCGTGAAGCGTTTGCTGTTTGATTCCTGGTGCTCAGGAGTTGGTGGAGGCGTTATTTTAGTAGCAACTGATGCATGTTGTGTTGCATTCCAAGGGTTTACGCGCTGGTGAAAGCACTTTTTGAGGGAAAACGCACGGGCACCGCAACAGGTTTGTCTTGTTTTTGTCGTGGAGTGATGCGTCCCACTACAGCACTGACAATATCATTGGCTTCCTGGCGCCTCGTATTGCATATAATGTGCTCAAAGGATATGATGCATCACCTGCGATCAGGGGAGGGGGCAGGTAGCTAAAGGAGTTTACTTTATGACGAGCGCCCTACGCGCCCAACAAATGTGCGTCGTATTCGGCCTGTTCAGTGGGATACTTTGTTCATCCATCTGCAAGACAATGACGTCCTTCTCGCTCTGGATAAGTGCAGTGCGTAAAGCTTTGTTTCCGTAAGACGTTTACAGAGTCGGGTCGAAGCGGGTAGTGACACATTGACGCAAATTCGTTGTCGTTGATCGCGATTTTAGGTCGTCGATCGCGTTGATCGCCTTCAATTTCGTCGTGTTAGGGAAAGTGTTTACTAATTTATAGTCTTCCGGGCCCCCTGGACCGCGAGTTGTGATGCTTGGTGTCGGAAGCGAGCAGGGACCACGTGCGTTGGACGCCACTTCGTGTCGGCGCGGCCACGAGCAGCTGCTGGTGCGGCCGGGCCACCCAGTGCACATATCTCAGCTCGTCGACCACCGCGGCCGCGGCCTCGCGACCCCAGCCGGGACAGCTAGTCCTTGGAACCTCGTTGAACGTTGGAACCTCGTTGAACGTGTCACTTTCGCACTACCCTCTGAACAATGAGCGCTCCGAAGGGCGCAACAGCACCCGCATCTTCCGTGGATCTGTTCCGCTAAAACAGTGCTTACACAACGATGTGTATATAAATGATGGCACACGAACATGTTGGCGCATATGCACATCGCACACACACACGTATAAAATGATGACTATGAGACGCTGTCGTGCGCAGCGAGGAAGAAAAACTCAAAGGAAGTCGCCGGTTCGACTGAAACTAGTCTAATAAAACATGTTAAAATGCGCTTCTTAAAATCTGAACATCTCGGGGATAAACGGCGTTCCCGTTCCGCCCGTTACCAGCCCCCCCCCCCCCCCCCCCACCCCCATCTCCTGCCACTGGTCCGTCGACACAACGTAGCCCCTTCTGCGTCCGCTGGAAAGCACGCCCAACAACCCACTGTTCATCTCCCACAGACAGCGCCGCCGGCTCCTACGCAATCCACGGCAATCTCTTTCCCATCCGGTGCGCGCTGCCCGCGGCCTACCCGGCCGCGCCGCCGCCCCGCTAACGCCGCTTCATGCGGCAGGTGCCGGCCGCGCAGCCCTGGCACAGGCTGGGATCGTGCTGCTGTTGCGGCCGACCGAAGCGGCGCTGCTGGCCGGACGGCGGCACCACGCGCGGCAGATCCGGGTACAGCTTGCTGGTGACCTGGACGTACAGCTCCAGCAACACCTGGATGAGGAGGGGGTGACGGTGAGACGGGTCGGCCCGGCGCCTCACGGATCGCAGAGCCTTAATCGGAAGCGGCCCGCCCGCCGCCAGTCTCCTCACCACGTGGAGGCATCCAATAGCACGCTACATATGTGCTACCCACAAACCAGTCAAACACGATTGCGCCAGAAATATGAAAAACGCCCGGCTCGCTGAGCGTCGAAATATCCGACGATCTGCAAACATGCGACATAAGTTCCAATAAAATCAAGCCAGCATTGCTGAGTGCGGAATCTGCGCTCCCCTAACCCTACTCAATCACTAAAGCCGGGCGGAAAGCCCCAGCGGGACCGTCCCTCTCGGCCCAGGCAGCTGCGGAGGAGCGGCCCTCCGGCGGCTCAGCGCCACGTTCCCAGGTCAGTTCCCCGCCAGCGTCGCCGACCGCCCGACCCAGCGGAGCTCTCCTCGCGCGCGCCGGCGCCGTCTCCTCGCGCGAACGCCCACCGCGGCGGCAGCGAGCTCGAGGCAGGAGCGGGGCGGCGCCGCGCCCGCCGTCCCGTGCTGAGGAGCGCCGCACCGGGACATCCTGCTGGCGGGCTGACCCCGGCGCGTGGTGCCGCGCCACGGCACGCCTCCGGAGAGGCCGGCGGACTCGAGCGTGGGGGTGGCTGGCCGCCCCCCCCCCCCGCCCAGGTACGCCCCGCGTGGGTAGCGGCACCCGGCGCGGGGGCGGATGCCGAGACCCGGGCGGTCCGGTTTCCCACGCTGGGTTTGCCAGGGGGAAAGCGGCTCGACGGCTCACGCTCGGCGGAGCTCGAGCGCCGGCTGGAGGCCGGGCGTGGCGCGGATTGGGAGCCTGCTCGCCAAACGGATCGGGCCGGCGCGCGAGCGTTCCACCGGCGCCGCGTGCTGACCTGCCCCAACGTGGGGAAAACCAGCGCCGACCGGCCGCCGTTCAACGAACCGGCCGGCGAGACGCCGCTGCCACCGCCGCCCCCGCCGGTTCCGGCTGCGGCCGAGATGAGCGGTGGGCGGCGGCAGGGTCATCGCACGTGACGCGCGGGGGCGGCCGGCAGGAAGCCTGCCGCCGACGCAGGGGCGACCGCAACGGTCGCGCCCACTCACCCGTCGGACCTCGTCCGGGTACCACATCGGGTTGGCGTAGCCCACGTCGTCGTCCTCGCCGCCCGCGGCGGCGGCTGCGGCAGCTCCCGCTGGCTCGGCGGCGGGGGCGGCGGCGTTGGCGGCTGGCTGTGGCTCGGTAGCCGCGCTCTGGCCGGCGGCGGTGGTGGCAGTGGCAGAGACGCGCTCGCGCAGCCGCTCGCGCACGCACACGCGGCACTTCTGGCCAAACAGCTGAAAGAAGACGGTGCCCGCGCCCGGTCCTCTGTGCAAAAAGTACTGGAAGGACACCTGGCCATGCATTGACGTCCATGCGTTGCCGCACCGGTCCTGCGGACAAACGGCGGCATCAGACGAGCCCACGCCGCGACCGCTCCCCTACGACAAAAGGGCATCATGGCGCGAAGGTGGCAACACGCTTCCAGAACATAACAGATCGCGCACAGTCGCACACTCTGGGATCCCGTTTGAGTGTAGCATCGTCAATACGCCCTCTCACGCGTGCATCCCGCCTCAGCATACAACACAAGCCGCGGCGTCTTTGTTGCACATCAAGGGCCGCGCCGCGCTGCGGCTTGCAGCCCGCACCACAGGCCCACGCGGAGCCGGGCTCCAGCCGCGGCCTCGCGCCGACAGGCACACTCACACAGCGGAATCGGATCTTGGCGGACGTGCTGTAGCACCGCCAGATGTGGCTGGGCTTGGGCGTGGACGGCGGCTGCGGCACCAGCGCCCAGTGCTGGCCCGTCTGGTTGAAGAGCTCGGCGAAGCTGGTCACCCACACCACATACATGCCACTGGAAAACGGTACAAACACGTGTCAGTCACGCCATCACGGCAGAGAGCCGACGAAAAGGCCAGATAGGAAAGGACACGGATCCGGCGAACGGCTCGATATTTGCTTTTTCACGGCCGATCCCGGAGCTGGATTCATCATGATTCCGGAATAAGCCAGCAGACGTTTCCTTTCGGAGTGCAAAATCCGACAAATGCCAACACGGCAGGACATGTCGAGCTCATCAGTGGCTGCAAGTGTTCCGGATTCGCTTTAGCAAGTCGGCGCATACCACTGTTTACTCTCACACACGCGTGATCGGCAGAGTAATATTTTCACGGTAATCAATTAATGTCCACGGCGCCGGATGTCCGGACACGTAATATACGACGTGCGAAGTTTCCAACGCGGGCGGCGCGACTGCCCCGCACCGGGACGTGCAGGGATTTGATAATAATTTTTCGTTGTCACGTATCCGATGTATCTTCCTTAAGCTGACAGTGTATAGCATTCGTAGCGAGCCATCAAGGTGACGGACCTCCCGGCCTGTCGGTCCAATGCTGACCAATCGCTCGTTGGCAAGATGACGTCACAGCGTGTGACGTCACGCGCGGTACGTCACACGGATTACCAATGCAATCGGCGAGGAGCATGCCGCGCGCCCGGCGACCAGCCGGCTCAACCACGGGCCCGATCGGTCGCGTCGCTCACGGGGCGCCTCCGCGGTGCCCCTCGACCGCAAAATCGACCGACGTCGAACCGCTCTGCACAATCAGACAGACCGCAGAACTCTGCCGTCACCCGGCGGCCATCAGGTGCGGACGGCGCCGGAAGCCGCCTGTTATCCAGCCGGCGGACGCCGTTATCCAGCCGGCGGACGCCGCAGCTGTCGCCGACACGAACGCCTCAATCAGCGAGGCGACCGCCGCGACCCCGCGCCGATCGCGGACAAAACCGCAAGAGCCGCAGCACCGGCCGCCGGAAAGGCGATCGCGCTCACCGCAGGCCGCATCGATCATCAGCCAAGTGCCGACACGGGCGGCCGCGGCCGGTGAGGAGCGTCCCCAGCTGGCCGTCCGTGGCCGGTGCGCGGGCTCCGCTCCGGCTCCGGCCGGACATGCCCTGGCCGTCGCTGCCGCATCACGCCTTCCGGTCGCACCACGCCGGCCGCCGACGGCGGAGGGCGGAGGGCGGCCGGCCTGCGGGCGCTCATCAGTTTACGTCCGCCAGGCCGCCCGCCATGCGCCGGCGCCGCTAGCTCCGCTAACAAGTCACGACGATACGGTCTGCACTGAGCGCCGGCGGCGCGACCGCGCACAGTGGCTGGTCACCATCCCCCGCCGCCGCGTCCGCCGGTGACGCTCGCTCCTCCGGTGCCCTCCAGACGCGGTGCAACGTGCCGAGAGCGTCACAGAGAGACGTCCAAACAGCGAGACAAGAGCAACAACGCGAAGGAGCGAGCGCCGGCACGGTGCGGCATGCGGCGACACAGCTCGTTAAGTAAGGGGTCCGTAGCGGCGGGTAGATACTTAGAGAAGCAGCACCCGGACACCAACGAACCGGGCAATTAATGGGCGTCGTCACAGCGAAGGACGGAGATTACGGGTAGAGCACCGGGAGGAATGCCAGGCCGCACTGCAGTGCCCAGCACGTGGCATGCCAGCCGAGACGCGAATGCATGGCTCGCTTCTCAGCGTGTGCGGCTGAGAGCTGTTAAAGGTCGATGAAAATGAGTAACTGAACAAACAAATTTATAAATAAACGAGCCTGAATCGTTCACGCCGGTGCTGCTAGTCGCTAAACCCATCTCAACCATCTCGATCTCCAACCAAAAGACCACCTCAACAAGCGGTCAGCTGATACAGGCACAACTCTGCGACGAGATGCTCAGCAACATTGTCATAGCACGGCACGGTGAGACGGCAGCAAACCACGCGCAGACGAGCTAACCTACCCGTCGATGAGCAAAGGGGTCTGCCAAGCCCGCGCACCAATCGTTCAAATCCCTGCACCAGCACAACGCGCGCGAAAGAACACCAACACCGCCGAAAACACTGTGTCGCCACATTTAGTGTAACCGATTCTGCCAGTCCCGGTACCCGTGCCCGGTTCGCCTCGACGATCAGCTCCGTCGTTATCCATGGTTACCCGCTCGAGTGTCGCCTGCCCGGATGACCTCCAGCAGCGGACGCGCCGGGCGCCAGGCCAAAGGCACCAGCGCGCCCAGGAGACACGCGGCCACTGCCTCGGGCCCGCACTCGGCCCCCTGAGACGCCTGCCAGCCTGGCGCCCACCAACTGGTCACAGCCCTCAGGGCTACGCTGACACGCGGATCCGCAGGCCACTCCTTTGAGCTGTGTCACATAAACGAGGCCCTGAAGCCTGCCTCACGTCCGGCGGCGGCGACCGGCAGCAGCGCGGGCATCCCCACATGGCGTACAGGCTCCGCACCCACCAGCGGCGCCTGGCCGACATCGGCCGGCGCGGCCGACGCTGTGGCGGCCTGTTGCTACGCGCCTCACTAAGCCCCGACACGACTGCAGGACTAGGTCGGCAATAGCGTATATACGGCCAGGACCGGAACGATAACATCTCCGTGCCGTCGGCCGCCCACCGGCTCGCAGAACTCCCATGCCAAGGCTGCTGCCCCAACCACTAAAAATAACGAGAGCGCGAACAGCCAACAAGGCGGGGCTCGAGCGCGGCGATGATGGCACAGCGCCGGCGGCGCACGCGGCGGGCCGGCCGGGCGTGTGTGGACCGCGGACCGGCTCCGCCGGCGCTACGGCGCTCCGGCCTGGCCCGACCCGTCCCGACCCGGCCGGCACAGTCGCGACAGGCCCACAGAAGCCGCGGAGACTCGGTAGCCTTGCTGGGATGGTCGGGTCAGGTGCCAGAGGGCTGACTGGCTGCGGCAGGGGACCTAAGCTGGGTCCCGTCTGGTACCGGGCAACTGGTTGGTTGGATCAGGGGACATAGGCTGGTTTGGGCCAGATGTCGGAGGACTGGTTGATTGGGTCAGAAGACATAGCCCTCGATTCAGAAGCCGGAATCCTAGCGCGACGCTGGAGGCTTCGGAGCCCACATAATCAGGGGCGTGTCATCTACAGAGGGGACATCTCTCAAAAAAGGGCGTAGCGTCAGCTGGTCCGGTGCGCTCGGGGAACGAACCGGCACTGGAATAACATTTACAAAATCGGGTGCTACGCTAAATCTTACGTAACATATCTGCGACCATCCAAACATAACAAAACATTCTTCCAGAATCTCACCGCCGCAGAGATAAAGGTCTATGTTCACGGCATTGCAATCGTACGCAGGGTTCGAATGTGGAAAATAGCCGACATCTTTACACACACTGGCTAAGCAAAGATAAGAGCAATCAATGATACATTAGGTGAAATATTCGATGTTTCCGTAGTGCTGATGGCAATGAGTGAACATTGACCAAAAATGTCTAAACCCAAAACGCACGGCGGGTTGAACGCAAGATATTCCGAATCTGTTCAACTATTATGAAAAACAAATGATTAGCCAATCGAACTGCCACGCTAACTACCACAGCATAAGCATCTATGCACGAGCTGCTAGAAACACAGAGACACTGAGATGAGCAATCCTTCAGACACCCACATCCAAGCACCGGACGTACCGTATGTATGCCATCGACTCCTAGGAACACCGGCCGCTAAGCCCGAAAGGCCCCGCTGACCCGCACTGAGCACGAGGCTGGAAACCACGTTACCAAGGACATCAGTGCTATCATTCAAGCTGCCACATTCCAACCCTGGCTACAGTGCTGTGCTGAGGGCTGCCTGCAACACAAACGGAAAAGCTCGAGTGTGAGGCTGCAAACTAACTTACCGACGGCTGGTTGGTATTAGGGCTTTCCGACGCGTCGGCTGTGCAGTCATCTCGTACCTTTAGCTTCCTAAAAGACATCGGCGTTCAAATTACCAAACAGCAAGTTTGATCCGCGCTTATATTGTCGTGCAGGCTGCTGGAATCACGATCATGACAACGTTGGAAGTATTAAGCCTAGGACTAAGATTGATAACCTACCATAACCTCGGAACATATCATCCGGCGGAGGGAGGGGAGGGGGGGGGGCATCACCGCAGGTCATGCACCACGTACCTTCGGAACCTTTCGGCTTAGCCGTCTACCATGAACACCGCTGGAAGCACTAGTATTTTATAGACCACGCGATGATTGCTTGATATCTCGTCTTGACAATTGCCTTCTGGTGTCCTGAAGGTCGGCTATTTCCAGCATACAAATTACGTTACATTTTAAGCCAGGGGTCGATAATGCCAGACCGCGTTGACCAAGCCAAAACCATGAGATACCATAGGTAATGACCAATGTACCACAGGAAAGGTGCCCGCGGTTACGGTGCGCGTCAGGGAAACAAGACGTGCGGGGTTCGATTTCTCGTGGTGCCTGCCCTTCCTGCCGGGCTGAGAAACAGGCCACGCCATGCCTCAGTCGCTGGTTGCGTCGTTAAGACGATTATGATATTTGGATTTTCGGCTACGTCTACTAGCGGTAACTTTATGGCCACTTAACTGTCACATATTCTCTATGTACTCGGTGCCTACGAGTGTTACATGCGAAGCGTGCTGTTCACCACGCTTCTCGAGTTAGGTAAGAGCTCGCGTCGTACTCCGAACGGCTGAGTACATGGAGTAAGTCCGGCTATTTTATAAGATCTAGGACTACTTAAAGCAAGTTAAGAAGTCCGTAAGGTCACGTCGTAAAGCCCCCCCCCCCCCCCCGCCCAACAACGCAATACACCACGCGACTACAAAAGCGACATGTAATCTTGACGGGGCAAAAGCGTCACCCCTTTGTGTAGAACGGGTTCGACAATTTCCTGCAGCGGCGTTGCGCCCGGATCTTTCGTCTTGCGCCTGACGCCTTCAATCGCCCGCTAACGTGCTACCTCGCACCTGCGTCAAATCCCAGCGCATCCTCCACGCCTGGCTCACTGGCCCGCACAACGCTAGCCACGCCCGGATGCCTCAACGCGGTGGCAGCGCGGCAAGAAATAACGTTCTTGATTGGGGCCTTTGCCGGCTTAGTTAAGGCGTTCCCCTGGACGGATTGGCGGCGGCGCTGTTAAAAACGGCTACGTGATGGACGCACCGATTGACACAATATCGTAGGATCACATTTCCAGTTTCTTTTCGCGGTAATGGCTTTGTTGGGTGGTGACTTTCTTGCCGCTTGGGCACGCTGTTGCTATGCCACCTGGCTGTAGCCAGCCTATCTTATGGTATGGCGGCGGTCTGTTGCCGACCTATTCTCTATGGTATGGCGGCCTGCAGCTGACCCATCCTACGGTATGGCGGCCTACTGTGACCGGTCGTGCGCGTTGGTGGCCGAGGTAAACACGTCCGCCTCCGTATGGATACATGGGTTCCGCGCCGACATTAGCCACCTTTCGCACGCCGGGTTTCCGCCAGGGTCTAGCACCGGCGTCCACCAACGACTTCAGTGTGCCCCTCATGACATGGCTGAGACCGCGTCCGCATGACATGCCATTCGAGGCACGGGAAACTGGTCCACGTAAGCCAATGCTTACAGAACGATTACTATGCAATCGTTGTGTACGCATCGACCGCCACGCCATCATCTCGGGCGGCCAAACAAATGCGTAACATGACACACTGTCTGGCACCTTTTGCCGCCCGAGACTCATTGTCACTTAAGTACGTGTCACTCTCGCGGTTTTCAAAACGTATTACTAACCAACAAGTCATTGTAAGGGCTCCAAAGACCCACCTCCAACAAGGTTTCCACGAGGTCGGCCGCACGTCAGGAAACCGGAACTTCTAGAACAAATTCCGCACTGCCTCGGATGCTTCAGAGCCTACATTTCCTTGATATCTTACGTGTCTACGTGGTTATCACAATTGTTAGGAGCATCGACCGTTACTGGGCCTATCGAGGATTAAGTCTCTGAAGCACGACGGCCTGAAGCAGCTGACAATCCCGCGGCATTCTCGCGTGCCGTCCCGGCCCCACCCAGCAATGCAGCAACAACCGGACGGCTCCAGAGGTTCGGCTTCAGCCGCCCCCAACCGGGGGTGCCCCACAGCGCCTGCCATCTCGGTGATGTCGTGCAGCCCGTGCTCTACGAAAACTGCAACAGCAGCGCACCGCTGGGCTCACGCCGGGCTCCAGTATCCCTCGTGGCGCGCGACCAGCGCCGCTGCGCCGCGCTGCGTGGTAGCCGCCCGGTCCGCGGCGATCGCTCACTGGGTCACCGAGCAGCGGCGCCGACCACAACCAGCACGGCGGCCGGTCAAGCGAACACGACGGTCACGCAGCGTCTCCACGCCACAGCCAGCTGGTTACGGCGCATCGGGCCGTGGCGACGGGAGCCACGCGTCTCGTACGTCAACGGTCCACTAACAGGAATGTCGCCCGGCCGGTCGCATCGACATGCCCGTCGCCGTCTGGCGTGCGCGATCACGTGCCAGCACCACGTGAAAAAATTTCGGCAGCTTGCCAGAAGTTCGGACGCAAGCCGAATTGAGACGCTTTTTATTGCCTTCGCCACAGGCCTGCAATATGAGACGACCAAGCCAAACGCAATGTTTGCGACTACCGGACGTCGGGAAAGTAGACAGAGGCCAGGGGGCAGGGCGCCCTGACCCAGTTCCGTACCCGTATCTGTCCTCCGGATGGATCCTCGGCGGCACGTAGTATCCGACCTCGAATGCGCGACGTGGCTCTGCCATGCCCATCAGGTGCGGCGCCAACCGCAGCTCCGCCGGCGCCTCTTGAACGAGCGCCGGGCCCTCCAGCGTGTCTTCAGAGGCTCCCAGCAGCTGACGCGAGTGCAGCCTTTGCTCGAGCGAGCAAGTCTTTCACTTCGCGGCGCCTTCACCTGGCCACTGCGCCAGGCCACGGTCCAGGTCCGTCGGCGGGGTGTCCGTCGCTGTCGCAGGGTCACTTGGGCCCTCGGAGCAGATACGCACCAGGTGCCGCAGAGGTCGCTGCCAGCGCGTGCCCGGCCGCCGCGCGCACGCCACCGCAGACGACCGGCGCGCCCGGCCGAACGTGCACCATTAATACACCGGCCGCGCCGCCACCTTGGCCGCACGAGCGGCTGGGGCTGCCCAATTTCCAGGACGCGGACCATGTCCGGCATCAGGATGACGCCCCCGCCCGGCGGCACCCACGCAGGGGGCGGCGGGCTCTAGCCGGTCGGTCGGCCCGCCCGCCCGCCCGCCCGCCGGCCACTAGCGCGCCGCCGGCGCAGCCTACCCCCGCGGCCGGCCGGCCGGCGCCGGCCCGGGGATTTCCGAGAGGAGGCTGGCTGGTCGGCCGCACCGTTTCAGGGAATCAACCGACGGGAATTTTATCGCAACCGCGTTAGTGCATAGAGGAGGCAACTTTCCAAAGTTGGCACAGGTGAGCGGAGACTCGTCGATGAGCGATTTCGGCTGAAACGTAAATATGAAGTTCGTGAGCCTGGGAGAACGGTACTTTTATCCTGCAACGACGCCGAGATCGTCCGCAGATCAACACAGGTGAAGAAACCAAACGAAGAAATCGTTGATCATGGCCCCACGAACATAGAAAACTATTCGGTGCAACAATGCTGTCTTTGGTGTAAACGGTGACCACATCACCTTACTACGTAAGTAACAAACACCTTACTACGAAGTAACCAACGACCAACGTGTTGGTTACCACTTGGCGGTTGGTTGGCTGCGACGCTTAGTTTGTGCAGCCGAGCAAACTAAATGTTGCAGCCTCCCACACGCTTGATGACGTATGACAATGCGGGACGCGGAGTGAGAAAACCATTCAGAATTGAAAGTGCCACTACCCCTAGACCCACGTCATTTTTAACTTCGTTGCATCACCTCACAAATCTTGCAATCATCTTGGCAATCACGAATGGCACGCCCTGGGTGAGGAATCGCAAGCATACCCTGCGGCATAATCCCTTGACATTATCTACGACACTTGACACCCGTTCCAAAAAAGCAGTAATCCGTATTGATGGCCCAGCCGCTGCCGAGATTACTGATAGTGAAACTGGCGCACGACCTAAGGTGTGTTCCGATCGACTGCAACTGTTAGACAGCGGATATCAAGCAGCTTTCAGAGACGCTCAGCAGATGATACCACCAGTCATTCGGACGCGTTGTGTAACATGACGTAATTTGCGTGCGTCCGCCGGCCATCACCTCGCATGCCGTGAAGCTCATGTAGTGCATGTCATGGCGTGCAGCGAATCCCAGACGCCAGACTGTGCGAGCCGTGGCCACGCTAGGACGAACCAGTGTCATATGACACTGATACTGTTGTATAGACACTCATAGTGATTATGCATGCCGTGACATAGCGGCGTAATCCTGCCAGCCATGACCGCGCGGTCTATGGACAAAGTCAGTAAAAATAAGGTGAATGGAGAAAAGTCGAACGACAGAGTTGACACGGATACAGGTCCAATGCGTTATAAATCGAAACGGGAATGTGGAAGCATTCCCCCCCCCCCCCCCACTTTGGTAGAAAGCGGGTCGTATCAGGGGAGAAATCCAGCTGCTGGCGTTTTGAAGATATGTTGTGTCATTTAGCCTCGCCAACCCAGCTCCTTTTGCCAAACTGCGCCGCTGACCAGACAACAAGAAACTTACGCCTTACTCGCCGATTTCAAGCATTGAGTGTCGTGCCAGGAACGGGTCCACCCCGTGTGGGTGTTTTGGTTTCATGGGCACGTAGGTTTACTGCCAACGCAGTAAACCTACGGGAGGCAAAAAACATGCACTCTGCAGACAAAATCGGGACAAAAGCCCTTATCGGGAAATTAGGTAGGCGTGTCGCTCCTGCCTCCTGGTGGTCACATCCATGAATTGGATTGGTTGCAATGTCAGCCGCCGCATCTGCGTATGAAACACATGCCTGTGCAAGGTAACGCATGGATGTCATCAACGCCCTCCCAACAACGGAACAGGAAGAACGTACAAAACACAAAAACCTGCACCAATAAAGCGCTGTTCGAAGACTATCGAAGCACTCAACGCTTCATTTCGCCTGGAATGGCTGAAAACTTACTTGTTGGGTTTCTTTTAAGCTTTTTAAGGAATTGTTTCACATCAGGTTCACACCGGGAGCGCAACGTAAAGACTAAGTCCTACTGTAGCCAGTCGGCCGATCTAGCATCGCCGTAAATCTAGTAACAACGGGCGTACGATCACCACCGCGCGCTTGTGCACCGACTCGTGGCCCCCGTGGCCCCATCCGCTTTTGGTAAATAGGGGCGCGAATTGTGGAAACTGCATCTCGTGTCGACAAAAGCAAAGCATACCAATGTTAAAACAAAGTAAACAACTGTGAAATGCGCAATGTTTATTCCTCATTGCATTGTCATAGAAGCTGAGTGAAAAAGGTGTGCATTTTCATAAGCAAACCAAAGAGAGCTGGTAGACAGATGTAGAACTGGTGAATCGCAATGTTTGGGGGTGGGGGGGAAGCACTGGCGGCTTGGACGGTGGCCCACCCGTGACGGTGAATGGTTAGTGGTGGCTCAAAGGTAATGGTGTTATCATGGACTGTAATACTGCTCCCTGACACACCAACTCACGTGTCGAAACAATGAATCTACCCCACACAGCTCGCTAAAAACCGAAGTGCTACCTGTAACCAGCCAGACCAGACCCTCAATGGGCAAGGTATTTTCCCAGTAAAATGCGTTTGGCCCTTCAACATAAATACGTTGCAGATCACTGGGACAGTGAACAGAATATATCACAATGATATAATTCACCACAAATGAAAAGTACACTGCCCTATTATCTCCAGTTCAACGGTCTGGAGTTGTGTTACATCTTCGGTTACGTTTGCCCTCCGCTTTACGTTCCGTTCAAAAAGATAACCCGAGCCCATATTTCCAGCGTGCCCCGTTACCACCGAGCCCAGCCCATCTTTCCAGTGTCACCGTTAACACCGAGTCGAGTCCATCTTTCCAGCGTCCCCCGTTACCACGAGCCGTGCCCATGTTTCCAGCGTGCCCGGCTACCAACGAGCCCAGCGCATATTTCCAGCATCCCTCGTTACCACCGAACCGAGCCCATGTTTCCAGCGTGCCCCGTTACCAACGAGCACAGCGCATGTTTCCAGCATCCCCCGGTATCACCGAGCCGAGCCCACGTTTCCAGCGTCGCTCGTTACCACCGAGCCGAGCCCACGTTTCCAGCGTGCCCCGCTACCACCGAGCCCATGTTTCCAGCGTCGCTCGTTATCACCGAGCCGAGCCCACGTTTCCAGCGTGCCCCGTTACCACCGAGCCGAGTCCATGTTTCGAGCGTGCCCCGTTACCACCGAGCCGAGTCCATGTTTCCAGCGTCGCCCGTTACCACCGAGCCCAGCCCATGTTTCGAGCGTGCCCCGTTACCACCGAGCCGAGCCCATGTTTCCAGCGTCGCCCGTTACCACCGAGCCGAGCCCATGTTCCCAGCGTAACCCGTTACCACCGAGCCGAGCCCATGTTTCCAGCGTCGCCCGTTACCACCGAGCCGAGCCCACGTTTCCAGCGTAGCCCGTTACCACCGAGCCGAGCCCATGTTTCCAGCGTCGCCCGTTACCACCGAGCCGAGCCCATGTTTCAAGCGTGCCCCGTTACCACCAAGCCGAGTCCATGTATCCAGCGTCGCCCGTTACCACCGAGCCGAGCGGGTTTCCGTCGTACCGCTGCGTCCCGACCACACCGCGGACGCGAAAACGCAAGCATAGACCATTCGGTCGTACCGCTCTCCCCCTATTCCGGGCTGCTCCGTCCACGTTCCGTCTACGTTCGGCTCGCCCTCGTTCCCTGTGTGACCGCCCTTAAAAGTGACCCGATGTCTTTTGTTGTGTATTAGTGTTTAAGGGCGTATCATTGTTGCCTACCTTTTCGTGGCGGTTCCTTTTGCCGCAAATTATTGTTTGCCCGACCACCTATAATAACCACAACGGCCTCAAATCGTTAGCAAAAAAACAACAACAAAACACTGAGGCAATTTGAGTTATTACAATGGCCTAAGCTCAGTCGACAGTAAGATGCCGCTACACCACGGCCTGTTGGACCCAATCATGACCACACTAATGCTGTGGTTATCGGTCACATCACGGTAACGTGAGAGACGCCTTGCGCGACGCCGTGAGCGACACCGTACGCGATGCCGTGAGCGACGCCGTGAGCGACGCCGTACGCGATGCCGTGAACGACTCCGTGCGTGACGCCGCGCGTGACGCCGTGCGTGACGCCGTGCGCGACGCGATACACCCACCCTTACAGCAGTGATCAGACAAAGCCGCCCACTGCAGCGATCAGGTATCAAAACTCAAATCCGCGACCTGCGTCACGTCCCGGTTTGGTCTCGGTGGCCCGCCCTACTGGAGGCTTAGGAGCACTCAAGTCATCCCAACTGCGCTGTTTATACGCCTTAGTACGTTACCAAAAACAATGCTGAGTACAATTCTTCCGAAGGCTACTTCATCGACTCCGGCCCCTCTCCAGGAACATCTCAAAACAGCCGGAATGTCCAGCCTAATCACTACCGGGTATCTTCATCTGAAGTCTCCACACTAAGCAGCAGAACCAAGCAACAGTCATCCTCTCGCATCCCCAAATGTATCACTTACGAAGGTGTAGGGTAAAACTGTGCTGGGCCTTCGCAACTGGTATAAATAGCCATTGAAATTCTCACCATGACGGCGATGGTGACGCCATGATGACGTCACGATGGTGGCGTATTCCAGACGAGGCCTGACCTATCATCAGACTATTCATTTGGCATTTGTTGACTTATAATCCGCTGAGATACGACCAGAGAAGCATTTCATTGGAAGAGCTCACACCTGGGATTTCTATCACACATTAGTCCCGCCTTGCCATTAGACGCAGTCCTCGTATTGCAAAAATGGAAAACTCGTGTTTGCGGCGTTACAACGATCCGCTCTCAGCTGACGGAGTTGACGGCAACTTTCTGTTCACGAGGTGCAACCGGGGAGAAGGAAGTTGGTACCGAGCAGTAGCGGCCTTCGTGGAAGTGGACGGCGGGGGGTGGGGGGAGGGGGGCCAGCCGTAACTTCTCCTCATTGCTTTGCATGCAATACGGTATGATCTACCTATGAAATAGACGGCGGGGAGGGGGGGGGGGGGGGCAACCGTAACTTCTCGTTGCTTTGCATGCAATACGGTATGATCTACCTACGAAATAGACGGCGGGGGGGGGGGGGAGGGCAACGATAACTTCTCCTCACTGCTTTGCATGCAATACGGTATGACCTACCTATGAAATAGACGGCGCGGGGGGGAGGGGAGGGCAACGGTAACTTCTCGTTGCTTTGCATGCAATACGGTATGACCTACCTATGAAATAGACGGCGCGGGGGGGGGGGGGAGGGCAACAGTAACTTCTCCTCGTTGCTTTGTATGCAGTACGATATGAGCTATGATATATGCTACTTCGAGTTGGGATGGCCGCCCCTTCCTCAATCCGCCACTGTTGGCACCAATAACCGAACATGGATGCATCGCCAGTGTTACATTATGAGCAAATGAAGACGTCACGAGCTAATCAGCACAGTCAACATGCCACCGCACACATTTCAGTTTTGGCTTTAGGGCGCACCAATTACCTTGGTTATCTGCGTACGCTCTTTAGTTGTTAACGCGCGTGCCTCCTTGTCACATATCACCGAGTCGGTCATTGCGGTGTAGCAATGGTCATCGCTAGGGCGGTAAATACACCTTTTCCGGAAGAAACTTTATACAATAATACATACTTATACATAATAGGGCGGTAAATGCACCTTTGTTGTTGTTTATTAGGGATTTCCGACCCGCTGACCGCAATGGTCATCTGGTGGCCAAGCAGCCAACACAACACTGCACAATATCTCCGGGAAATTTTCCCCACCACACCACCAATTACACAGGGTAAAACCCCAGCGGCGCGGACCCGTTCCCAATCCTGCGAGGTAAGAGCATGCCCAAGCCCAAATCCTCGCCCCACCCGCTCACGGTCGCCAAGTACTGACCTTTCATCGGCCGGGATCTCCGTGTGGACGACACCGGTTTTCGGATGTTCTCGGCAGACAACTATGCGTGGCTGGTCTCAGCCGCAGCAATACAAAGCAGCTTTTGTCTATGGATAGCCCGGTGAGTAAGGCGCCGCGGATTTGCGACTGCATATCCCACCGCAAACGGGATGACGGCGATAGCTATCGCCACCAAAGCTGAGGTTAACGGGGCTATCTTACCCAGAAGAAAGAACACTAATTATACATGTACATGGCGCTTGGAGCGACCGTTTTGCAGGAGCTCTCCCTCCCAAGTACCTCTACCGGGGCGACGGAGCTGCGTCTGAACGAGTATCAGTGCTGGGACGCAGCACTCTTGCTAGCAACGTTGGGCTTGTTTGACAGCACATATACCTGCGACAATCGTCGGCGCACAGCAGCAAAAGTGCTGAAGAAAAACAATGTAACATTAAACCAACAGCAAAACGGTAACGTGGCGCTGAGCACCCCCGTTCCGTGCTGCCTCATCCACCCCCCGCCCCCCTCCGGGCTTGGTAGTTGACCCCGCGCTCCAACACCCCCCCCCCCCCCCCCGGGCAGCCGTTCATGGAACCCGTTTGCTGACCGCGCTGTATTTAGCAGGTCGTAATGTTACCACGAGCGAGTAAAGTGGCTCATTGCTACATGACTTCCAGGCTTGATGTGGCCCGCTCGAGGTGGGGGGGGAGGGGAGGGGGGCGTGGGGATGGAAGGGGTCTCCAGCGGATAGCACCTCAGTGGACTCACATCTAGTCGAGCGGTCCCCCCTCCCATGGCATTTCCACAACGTTGCAGACGCTATCGGATGGTTAAAGGATTACGCCTGTCCCAATTACTCACGTCTGTTTTTCTCGACGGCGCTTACATTATTATTCGTAAATCACGTTTTGAGCCCCAACCATCTGTTTTTCTTATTCGGAATTACTGTAGAGAAAATGGCGAACTTCTGGCAATGCGAACAGCTCGAGATGAACAGGAAGAATATGTCGCAAATGTTTAGGCAAGCAACCCATAAACGTTTTCTTGGGTGGGCCATTCAGCCATCGACGCAGCCGTTGAGCAATGTCACCCCGGCGACACCCGTGGCCTGTTGGCCGGGCTGAAGACCAGGCTCGGTGGGCTTATCCGAGGCAAAAATGTTAGGCAAAATAATGCACGCTTTGCTTTTACTTCAGTTTTAAACCCTTCATACCCAGTGTGCTACTAAACGCAACATATTGATAACATCATGTGTCTACTCTTCTAGAAAGCTCACATGGGTAGTGACATTGTGAAAACGACAGCGAGTAGTGAAGACGCATTTTATGAACCAGGGGGCTGTATTTTGGCCTCACGGCGCTTCAAATGCACGGTCAAGTGGCAGTGACACCGCGGCGCATTCGAATGGGTGTTGCGCTCATGTACAGAGTAACGAACTGAGGAGACTTCCCCGGACCAGAAAAAGTCGGCATTTTCTTCTCTGCCAGTGCAAAGCCATCAGCTGATGCATGCCATTTTGCAGGACACGGCCTGTGGTTTACCGAGATGAGCTCCAAGGGCGGAACCTCTGATACCTTTTGTGACAGGTCATTCGAAAATCTTACCGCTTTCTTTTTATCTGTAGTTGGAAACCGGCATCAACGCGCTTAAGATCTATTTTGGTACCATAGAAATGCCGATGTCAAGACAGTTTGGTCCCCGTTATCTGAACATCATTACTTGTGTTAGCAAAAGAGGAGTATTCTACCTCTTGGGGCATGCTTCAAAAACATACACTGGTGAAACCTAAGGACCCATTACGTGTAATAAAAACACTGGGTAGTGCCACCGCAGCACCAACAATATGTAATGGGGACATTGAAAAAGAGAACGGAAGGCACGCTGTCACTACTCTTTTACGGGGAGTGTTGCAGGAGTGTTACAGGAGTGTATTTGTAAAGGGTTTTTCAGTTCAGAAAACTGAAAAACACCTTGAAGATCACCCCGCGCACTTCACAGCCCTGCCCTTCTTAAGCCCTAGGCCTTTCAGCCTAAGTCATTCCACTTCTGTCATTTCATGAGCCGAGCGGCGATCAAGGCCGAGGCCAATACAATTGTCCAGTCATTCATATCTGGCGTTCGAGAGCACGACTTCCAGATTTAATGGCCAACACTTGGCTGTCGATCAATAATGTGCAAGACACGATGACGTAAACAATGACGCACTGAAGAGCATATTTACTCAAAATAGAAATGATGTCATCTGGAGCAGCCCTTTCCATTCATTAGTTTACCAATAGTGAGCTTACATCATATAAAATAATTGCTACAATACATTCAAGTGTGGAACACTCCCCTTGGGGAACGCCGCTTGTTTGTGTTTTGTTTTTTTTCGAAGGTGGCGGCTACAAACGCCAGTTCACGCCCGGACTGTATTCAGTCTACTTGGTAGCCCCAAAGCGCCGCCTCATTCTGCGGACAATCGCAGTTGTCGTGCTTGCCGTCGTCATGACGATATCTGACAAGGGACGTTGTCAGGTCATAAGTACTAGGGGAACCACTGAGCTATTTTAACTCGCACATGCGAGCCTGCGGACTTTAAGTGGGGTCCAGACAGTCTAATGGAAAACGTCGGATGAAAAAGTCGAACGACATTAAGTCGACTACAAAAGTCGAATCAGAAAAGCTGAGATAAAAGACGACTCGGAAAACGTCAAAAGATAAAGTCAAAATTGATTAAGTGAACAGGGATACAAATCGAACACTTCAAAGTCGATCGCAAAAGTCAAGTCGGAAAAGCCAAGGGACAACATAAAGACAAAGATAGAAGTCGAATCGGCAACAAAATCGAGTACAAAAACTAAGGACTACAAGTCGACAGGGAGATGAATAAATGTAAAGCTGACTTAAGGACACACACGTTGGAAAAAGTAAGGCAAATGAAAAGCATCACTTCCTTAGTGGTGAGCGGGTCGTGTAATGCGATCCCTCCTTTAAGAACTGACAAAATAAACATTACGGTCGTAAAGGAGGTGCCTTTGGTACCAAGATATTATCCATTTCAGCAAATCAAGTTTACAAACAGCACGCGAATTACAAAGCCAAGATTACAGTACCTTGGAGTACATGAAACATCCGCGGCCTCCTAACCGCGCTAGGCTGTTTGACCTATATTTTAAACAGATGTGCTGGCAGTCGTCATGTTTCAGAGCTCTTCAAACGGCAAAAACACACTCCGAAACCTGAGGTACAATCCGATCCTAGCACAAAGTGGCTATGCAAGAATACCATCCATGCCCAGCCCTTTCCTAGGCATGGCAGTGCCACAGGCAAAAGGAATATGGCGGTTGGCCTTTCTGAGAACATTTCCAGCTCCGTGGTTTCTAAAACGAGAAACATTGGCGTTCCCGCAATATATACACACAGACATTCATTGCAACGGGCCAACTAAAAACAAAACTTCCAGCACCATGACAGCAATGTTTTCCCTTCCCATCGCAACCGAAAAATGCGTGCTTCCTTTCCCGATTGGTGTGCGACATCACACAAAAAACAAGCCAGGAAAAAAGAAGTCGAGCGACGCAATAAATATTCTAATCGCGATTTAAACCCTGGCCGTTCCTACAGCTTCCGGTGAAACGTCTGTTCGCCACCCCAAGACCCAGAAATCCAGTCGTCTCAGAACCGGTGTGGCACACAACACCCAGAACTGACGCGCCACTCAACACTGGGAATTACTTGCATGACTGGGGCCACTTTCACAATGGTCCGGTCTGCCGTTTTCCCACGGTCAGACATCTTATTCGAGGGAAAAGGCGTCAAATGAAGTTCTGGTCAAAAAGGGCCGCGCCTGCCCCCCCCCCCCCCCCGTCGGTACCGGACCGGCGGGGGCCCGGACACGCGGCGTCCACTGCGGGCCCCCGACCGGCTGCACCACACCGTCTTCAGCGTTCTCATTAATCAGGCCGTGTATCTAGTCGCGTGAGGTCCCAGAACTGTCCAGTCGTCGCGGGCTGTCCCGGTGCCGTATGTCCTCACCCACGGCTATGTTAATTGGCTAGGCATGGACGCGGAGTCCCGTCATCTCATGTGTGGATGGGCGACATCGCCAGGACTCCGTAGCTCCCACAGCAGTGGTTCGTGGCGAAGTAGAGTCTACTCTGCAACTATCTGCTGTTCAGAGGCCAAAAGGCATCGGCACTGTCAGATAACATACCGCTTCGGCCATTCGCCTTTGGACGGCGAATATAGCTGGGTGATTTTGCATCCATGACAGCGTGAATTCGTGCGGTTAAAGGGAGAGCCCCAAACGGAGGAAGCTTCCTTTGACAGAGAGGATGACTGATCTCGAAACCTAGGGAACGAGGGCTGTAAACCTGGACCACCTATGCCACCATCGAGATGTAGGCGATACCGCGCGTCTCAAGAGGATATTCATCACGACACACACGCCAGTACTACAACTGGCATTACCTCTGCGCCTCTCATGTGAGACCTACCCGCTTACTCTGATCCGAGCGGCGAGCTAATAACGAAGATGGGGTCGTCTTCTCCCCGCTGCGTAACGTTACAAGTACACAACAAGTACGCAGACCAGTCCAAAACAACGTACGTATGATGATGACGCTTTTCAGTCAATTTATACGTGGAAATGTAAAACAAGTCCGACGTCACTTTCCGCCCGCCGTGATTAAGGACAGGAGCTTCCGAGCCATAAATTAGTTCAACCGCAGTGCGCTGAAGACTGAGTATGGCGTCCGGGACAATCAGGTAACTGATACACGAGTATGGCGTCCGGGACAATCTGGTAACTGATACACGAGTATGGCGTCCGGGACAATCAGGTAACTGATACACGAGTACGGCGTCCGGGACAATCAAGTTAACTGATACGAGTATGGCGTCCGCGAATATCAGGCTGATACGAGTATGGTGTCCAGGGCAATCAGGATGATAGGAGTATGGCGTCCAGGTCAATCAGGCGAACTGATACCAGTACGGTGTCCGCGACAATCAGGTTGATAGGAGTATGGTGTCCGGGGCAATCAGGTTGATACGAGTGTGGCGTCCGGGACGATCAGGCCATCTGATACGTGTATAGCGTCCGGGGCAATCATGTTGACTGATATGAGTATAGCGCGCGGGACATTCAGGTCAGCTGATACGAGTATGGCGTCCGGGGCAATCGGGCCATCTGATACGTGTGTAGCGTCCGGGGCAATCAGGTTGATACGAGTGTGGCGTCCGGTACGATCAGGCCATCTGATACGTGTATAGCGTCCGGGGCAATCATGCTAACTGATACGAGTATGGCGTCCGGGACAGTCAGGTCAGCTGAAACGAGTATGGCGTCCGGGGTAATCAGGTAAACTGATGCGAGTATGGCGTCGGGGACAGTCAGGTCGACTGATACGAGTATGGCGTCAGGGGCAATCAGGCCATCTGATACGTGTGTAGCGTCCGGGGCAATTAAGCCATCTAATACGTGTATAGCGTCCGGGCCAATCATGTTAACTGATCAGAGTATGGCGTCCGGGGCAATCGGGCCATCTGATCCGTGTGTAGCGTCCGGGGCAATCAGGTTGATACGAGTATGCCGTCCGGGGCAGTCAGGTCAGCTGATACGTGTATGGCGTCCAGGGCAATCAGGTTGATACGGGTATGGCTTCCCGGACAGTCAGGTCAACTGATAAGAGTATGGCGTCCGGGACAGTCAGATCAACTGATACGCTTGGGACAGTCTGAAATGACGATGACAACAGAGAACTGGAGGCGGATGCCATCTCCAGCTCGGACCATACCCGACTGGACATATGTACCGATGTGTACCCGCGGCCTGCGACACCACGGTAAACCACAGCGGGCCCGAGCCCCCTCTCCCTCCAGCTACTCCGCGCGGGAAAGCCACGGCGCAGCACGCAACGGAAGGAAGTAACGTACAGTGGAAGTACTTTGAACAATGCACCCTCTTTAGATGATAAGCATAATTACAAGATGACCATGACTGCATCATTCCTTGCAACATGAAACAGTAAAGGAAAGTATTCAGAGCCATGCATCATTCGCTCATCCATTACAGCCATCGTTCATTCATTCGACAAACGCTTTTTAAAAAATCACTTAAGTGGACTTTGGCACACCTTTCAAAACGACCACGCTATTTTACCACAAAGTTTATCACAAGTTATCACAGCGCACGGTATGACCCTTCACACGCACTCATAAAATTGGTGTTATTTGGGCCCTCAAACGAGTGAGGTAATGGCCGTTTTGAACAAAACTTCTCTGCACTAGTTCTGGTGGTCAACGATTCTCGGTGTCTCCTTGGAGGGCCTTGGCCACTTCTCCAACGTCAGTCTAGGCCCCTTTGCTGCAACCTCCAAATCAACCCGAAAGTCGGCAAAAAACGATGGAAGATGGCAATAAATAGCCTATGCTGGAAAAATATCACGAAGCATTTGCTCTTCCCCCTCCCCCGTTTCGCTCTGGAGCGGCCCTCGCATTCAACATCCAGTCAGTTTACTCTGCATACATATCACCGCTTCCTGCTTCCTCGTTCGTATGGCCAAATGGCTTCGTGTGAAAACAGGAAAAAAACGAAAGGGAGGATACCGGAAGACACCGAGAGAGACATCGCACTGTGCGTCAAAATATGCAAATAAGAATGTTCGAAATCTTTCGGCGCGCTCGGGGTGAGGCACGCGGTGGCACTCCCGCTTGACGATTTCCTGGCCAAACGTGACTCGCTGTCTTTGGGCGGCCGGTTTTCCCAAACGGCGGCACCACTAGCTCTGACATATCTACTTAACGATGGCACAACGCCTGGAAAAGGCTGCGGTCAGGGTGGCGACCGCATTAGATTGTATCATCGCCGGGCCTCCCACACAAGCTAACCTTCCCCAACCCAGTTACAGAGTTCTGCGATGACACGGCGGCTGTCCGTGGAACCACTCAACAGACGCCACGTTTATCTAATCATCTCGCCGCTTCTTTAGCTCTAGTTCTGCTTACATGGGCTTACTTTCGCCAGTAGTGCATATTATGGGTAGCCCCATGTGTTCTGCTTACGTTTGCGTCCGTTACTGAACCACTCCCATTACAGGAGCGGTGGCATTTGCACTTTTCAGTTCCAACTCCGAGAACTTTACTTGAAACGCGAAGTCATATGATCAGGGGCGCAGTCAGTCTTGGTGAAGGGGTCGCAGCCGGGGGAGGGAGGGGAGGCGTACAGGGTTGACAAAAGGCCCTGCTGGTGAAAGACATTCCCGATCCGCCTCCCCCCCCCCCCCCCCCCACCCCGCCCCGAACACAAGAACACTGGATAACGCACTGGATTTCAGGAGGGCATTATTATATTTTTAAAAATTATTTTTCGTTCATTGAAACAGAAGCAAAAGGACGCCGGAGGATGTTAATATTTTTCGGTTTTCAATCAGTAACTGAAGGAATCAGGCCGACAGCAACCCGGAGGTGCTTTTCACTTCGCGACGGTTCGGCCGACTCATCTCAGCAGGGGACATGTCACTCAGGGGCTTCGACGGCACTTTTCTGGAATATGCAGCGATATTTTTTTTGTTTATTGGCGTATTCGCGCGCTCCGACCGCCGGGGTCATTTGGCGCCCAATACAGCGATATTGACAGCCGTAAAGGCAGAGCATGCAGATGGAGTTGCAGTCATACATTTTTATTAACATGGCTCACTCATTATCGTCCAGGAATGATCAACCTGCCTTCAGAATCGGTAGGGCAAAATTGTGCAATATAGTTCTGACGACGCGCGCTCGTATACATGAGCAAAACCTCGACGTCCGGTGTTGCAGCCATCGGCCGCGCAGTGTCGGCCCGGCCACTATCAAGTAAAGGCGGAGTCTCTATTTTCGTGCTGCTCAAACTGTCCATCTGTTGAGAGGAAAACCCCAAAATCGTATACGTGAAATACACGTCCTACGCTTATCTTTGAATGATGATGATGATTCGGGCTTTGAGGCGCGCTGACTGCAATGATCAAATGGCGCCCAGCTTATCCAGCTTATCTCTGAATGATACGAATTGATGCCTAAAGACTTTCGGAATCATTATTCCACGACGGCCGTCCTCGTGCGCTCGGCGCCCACCGCAGTCCACTGCAGCGGCCAACGCCGCTCGGTTTGTTGGAAACCACAGCCCCGGTCACCGGCGTCCTCATCCCCCCCCCCCCCCTCCATGATTGCGAGCGTGCTGGCACGAAACATGATTTGTTTCTCATCTTGATTCTGAAAAAAGGATAGACGTCCCCCTGCAATATGAGTTGGCCCTTTTCATTTGACCTCATTTTGATCTCACTGAACGCTACGGAAACCCCATACATTCTGCGGGCAAGCGGCGTCCTGAAAAGCACTAGGGAACACATAAGCTTTCGCAGCCAGGGGCTGAAGGACCGTTCTGTCCCCACGCGGGACGCCTACCGGCTGCCATGCTGGCGATGCGGGGTCATCTGGTCGATCTGGAAGTCCTTAGAGGAATCAGTCACGCATCGGGCAACTCCCTGGCTCGAGAGGCCCTCTGATCTGAGCAACTGGCTCCGGATGGACGTAAGGGTTTTCTTGAGGCAAAAGATGATTTGCTCGAAGCTGTGCAGCCCAGTGATAAGCAAAAAGACTCCGGTTCGGCTTTCCGAGCCGCTGGCTGAGATTGGATGAAGGGAACTGCACTTCCGCACCAGAGACCTTGACACCAGGTCCTCCCATCGTTTCATTGTAGACTCTCACTGTACGTTCTTTAATTCCCTCGCATTGTCCGAGGGTGTCGACCAACGCGAGAGGCCCTCTGGCATTTGGGGTCCCGTCCCCGACCCTGTTCAGCAACTATTCCCCTGCCCGACTCGGGGCCGCTGTTAGGAACTGTGAGCCCTAACCGACACTGGGCCCCTTCAGTGTTTCAAGGGTCCCGGCAAATATGAAAAGCGGGTCCCGACCTTTTCACTGCGCTCAGGAAATGATCCCTCAGGCTCAGATCGATACGGAGCCGACTGTTCGGTGCTAGAGATACGTTACCGTTAAAGCAGCCCTCTTCGACTCAAAGGGCCAAGGATCGGCGCAAAGAGCCCTCTCATTGACTTTGAAAGCCCGGCTCAGCTGAAAAACCTTTAACACGGCTTCTGCGTGGCCCTTGGTCTCCCCGGGCCCCGGGCTCTCAAATCGGGCACTTCCTCGCTGGTCCCGAGCGGCCTTTCGGGCGCCTCGGGATCTGAGGAACTTAAGGGGGGGGGGGGGCCTCCTGTGCCCATGCCTACTCCACTGCCTGTGATGCCCAGAAACCACCCTGCTTCGAAACAAGAAACCCCAACATCCTGCCATCCGGAGCAAACTGTCCGTCGAGGGCGTAGAAAGAAGAATCCAAAATTTGACACGGACGGATGCCACCACCTGGGAACATCGCAGAGCGCGTCACTAGATGGCAGCACACGCACGGCCAGCCCCATGTGGCAGCACACAGCACGCCGCATGTTCACATGGAAAGACCATGCATACGTAAAATGCAATTGTTGGCACGCGAATGTTTTAAATAATTCGCTACGTATAAAAACAGACGCAAAATTTCGTACCAAACGGTGCACGGGCAAATGTTCGCATCGGTTTACGGAGCGCATGGAAAAGTCGTTCGAGCAAAGGGTTTTAAACATTATACTGACACCCGCGGCTGGATCCACAATGAACATAACTTTGTGAGCAAATATTTGCACATGATATTGAGTACATACGTGAAAGAACCGCATTCACCAAAAATCCCTTGAGAGTCAAATTCGGGCGCATGGCCCGATTCGCAAACGACCACGACTGAACAGCCACAGGAGGAAGGTCCCAGCCAGAGGAAGGTCGCACGCCCCTCCCCCCCCCCCCCATACCCTCGCCCCCCGGTATCGTGGGCTCGCAGTGACACTTCATCCGAGGCCCCATGCAAAGGAGTATCTACATGCGAACTTACACTGTACATCCGCATACAAACTTTACCGCACGTACATACTTTTGTCACACATTTACCTCTGCCGAGCATTTGTGTGAGAACTTAGGGTACTTGTATATTATATCGGCCAGCAAAACTTTTCGTACGGGCTACCGTCATACGAAATTTCTGCGACTTTCCCCATTTAGCTTAGCGTGAGCTCTGATCCCTGAGATCCATCCATTCAAAGGGTTCGGATCAAATCTTTAAAATAAAACAAATAAAAAATTTAGAACTTCTGCGCATGCACACATTTTCATCATTGAATATTTCTGGGCGAACATCTCACCATGCCGACTTCAACCCATGCATCCTTTACCTTAGTACTTAAACCTTCGTTCGATCAACCCGACGAACTCGAGACATGCTTAAATTATCCCACAAACCCATACCAACATGGTCTACATAGTTTTGTCAGGAACCCCGACGCCCGTGAGACCACGTGACCCGCCATATTGGTGCAGCACCGGCGGCCATATAGGTGGCAGCACTTACTAGTCCACCTGGGAGCAGAACTCTTGGATGGGTACACAGACGTGCAGCACGCCGGCGGGGTCCTTCGCATAGAGCCGGCACATCGGGCCTGGGAAGGCGGGCTCCACCGTATAGGACTCGTGCCGCACGTGCACAGCCACCAAGCCGTTGTCTGGAAGGGACGAATCACAGTCACAGGCACGCCGGCCACAATAAGGGGTAGTTTAATGAACCTTCATTGCTTCGGCGACTCGATTGAAAAATGTATTGCTTGCAAGAGGCACTGCGTGGGCTGCGAAAGGTCAAGATGGAATCGGGGCAAGTCGAAATGTTTTATTGTGGAAACGTAATCTACGAGCATACGCAGATTTCTAAGAAACGTGAAAAGCCAACCACTATTCGTTCCACCGCAGAAACATTTCAGCATCACCGCAGCAAGTGAGAAAGCTATACTTCATGTCTTTGAAGCATACGACTAGACACCAGTGTTAAAGGAAAACCCATGACGCAGAGTGGAAACAAAATAGCAAACGCCTTTTAAGCAGCGTGTAATTGATGGGCCCAATGTTGTCATCGTTGTTACGCACAAAGAAAACTTGACAATTACAATTGACGTTCGTTTGCTAGTCGTTAGGTGACATCATGGCTGGTCGGAAGATGGCCGCCTACTTAAAGCAACCAAACCACCTTGGACAGGTAGCACATCACCCTTGGGCCGTACCCTCCATTTATCAAGATCGTAGTGAACGGAGCACGTGCCGACGTGCTGTCCTTCGGAGAACATATGCATGTTATTTAGGTGCGAGTACACCTGCCGCACATATCAGGCCACAACGGTTTGGCTGTTCTCTGACCCTGTACTCTGATCGTTGCCAACACCAACGTTAACAGAGCACGGCACTGAGACAATGCCACCGCCAGCGTCTTCCTCAAACTTAACATAAGTTGCCCTGGCGGTGCTGCCTCCGCATGCTGCGTTTCAAGGGCTTGTCCAGGTCGAAACGAAAGGCGGTCATTACTTTTACGCCCGCTTCTCAATCTTATTTGAATTTACCTATGCCTGTGTGTCAGGAGGCCGAGCGAGTGAAAATCCCGGTTAGAATTTAAGCGAAATCAATAAACAGCTCTGATTATAAGATAAACAAAATGAATTTGACAACCAGGATGGTCAATTCCATTACACACCCTGATCACACCCTGATCATCAACTGAAGAAGTCAGCCGGAAAGGCCAGTTCATCACCAAAAGGCTGAGTCGTCACCATTGGTGCCAGTTAATATCTGGTATAGTAAACCGACCAGACATGAGGGTTACAACCACCGATACGGGTGGAAGGACAAGGGCAAGGGCAAGGGCAAGGGCAAGGGCAAGGGCAAGGACAAGGGTAAGGGTAAGGGTATGGGCAATGGCTAGGGTAACGGCAGGGACATGGGCAAGGCAACAATCACCAAAATTGACTAAATTCAGAGGCCCTGAAGGGCCAGCTCCTGTCCGGTCGTTAAGTTCATGACTGCCCAGACCTTTCTTTTGTCTCATTGTGGACCATTTCACCGAGAACATTTCCATTCCATGCCAGGCAACGAGGAACTCGACCAACGCAAATGGCTATCTCACTTCCCCGTTCCCGTCCTGTTCTTTTTCAGCAAATGTGTCTCTGGTCGACTAGGAGCCCCTTGCCGACACAGGCTCCCCTGTAAATCACTTTGAGCCTTGATACAGCGGGTCACCTTGTTCCAGGGGTCCCGGTCAACGCATGAGGCCTTCAGTAACAAATGCGGACACTAGCCATGTCCCTGCTTCGTAAATGGAACTCCAGTGTCCAAGCAGCCAACGGAGAGCCAACCGCTCAGCATTGGTGGTCTCGGATTTAGAAGACGCCTTTGTCGTTAGGGGGACCCTCTCACATGCGCGACGAGTCCCTTTGGCTGACCTTTGAGGGCACGGCCTCCGCCCCGGGTCGTTCCCTGGCCAGCCCTCAGGGTCCTCCAATCGGGCCCGTAATAACCCCCGAGGGTCGCTCAGGGCCTGGCGGGAGGAGATGTGCCCTGTGCCCTGAACCACGGCACTAATCCGATCGGTGATGAAGTGTTTATTTTGCTTGTGATTCATCCAATCTGGTAGAAGTGGCCATTTAGGTCACTTTGAATTCATTTTTGGTGACCGGCTAATTGGGAGCCATTGTAAAATAAGGGTGCCGGGTTGCGCCGTCACCGTCAGGCTTGACTTCCACATCTCCAGGGTGGGGGTATACAGGATGGCGTATACTAGGCGTAGTAGTATCGGGGTTTTCGGGGTGTGTCGACTGCGGCGGTCATTTAATATCCACACCTTAGTCTCCGAAATTCATTCAATCCATCTTCACCCATCACGTAACATTCCGGAGCTGACATCGTCTCCACGCCAGCTCCAGCGCAGCTCTCCTCTAAGACCACATTTCGTGTCACGGCGCAGCACCGCGGCCGGCAGGCATCGGGTTCCAACGCGGAGTCGACAGCCGCCGCCCGTCCTCGCCAACTGAGAGCCCAATAGCCATACGAGAGGACCGCTTACAGGACAGCGTCACGTTCCGCCGGCGTGACCCGACGCCGAACGACTCGCTCCAGAGAGACCTTCCTACCCCCACCCCACCCCGCCGAATGGGAGCATTCGCTTACAACTGGCTTGTCTGCCGCAAACCCAACGAAGTGGGCTTAACCAGCCGTTCTAGTCGCGCAACAGGTCAGAAACAGGCCACGTTTCACGCAGCGCGTCGTCGGACTGTATCCGACTCGGACCGCATCGCTTTGCACGTCGCAACGGGAACGAAGTGACGTGCGACAGCGCCGATCGCAATTCGCGGCGCCCGTTCCATGTGCGGTCGGGTCCCGGCTGGCACCGCCCCTGCTCTAGAGTGGGGTCGTCCGCGCGTCTGATCGCCGTCCGGCGCCTCACGGCCACCGGCCGCTTGGTGCTGGGACACAGCCACGTGGCACGTCCCGGCCCGGGCCGGGCCGGGCCGAGCCGGGCTGCAGGCCATCTGCGCAGCACCTAGGCCTGGCGGAGGCCGCAGACGGGGCGGCGCCACGAGCCGCCACCGGCCGCCGGTCACCGGTCACCGGTCAGCAGCTGCCGGTCAGCACGCCGCTGCCGGCCGCGGCGGCCTCCTGAGGGCTACAAGGCCGATCCCGCCCCGAGGCTGGGTCCCAAGTTAAGCCGAATCACAACCGCCCACGTAAAGAAAGCAAATATCACGGCACATAACGATCTGCGACCTGGTTTCCGTCCACAACGCAGCTGAGAGCACCGCCGACGGCGACCCAGCGCTCTGCAGCGGCAGCCGGCAGCCGGCAGCGGCCGATCACTGTCACCCGATTGAGTACTCCAGCCTGCAGGCTACCCGCCCTGCCAGTTGTGGCAGTGTACGTTGCAGGCTGCCTGCCCTGCCAGTTGTGGCAGCGTACGTTTTAGGATAGCTCGTGATTTGTTGACTGACGAGCCTATTCAATTATCCAATGGGCTTACGGTAACGACAAAATTCGCCGTTGCTCGAAACGGTACGTCCCCAGGGGACAGGACTTTATTGCGCCGTGTTTGATTACGTTAGCCAAGTAGTTACGTGCCGCGATGTTTGCTTTCTTTACGAGGGCGATTGTGACTCGGCTAACTTGGGACTCAGCCTCGGGGCAAGGTGCCCGACCCCGGGGCGGTGTCGGCACCGGACTCTCCCCCGGGCAGTCTCGGCGTCGACAAGACCGGGCTGAGACCAGCCGCAGGATCTGAGCGGCTCCGCCCGCCGCCTGCCGCTCACGCGCTCGAATCACACAGGCGGTGCCGACTTCTGAGGGCGTGTTCTGTTTCCAGGCGCCCGCAGAGGCGTGTCCAACCCCCCAAAACTCGTCCCGCCCTCCGAACCCTGGAACCAGGTATGGGATAGGATAAAGAGGATCATTTCAGTACGTGGATGGGAGTTGTGTGGTCTATGATTCTTTTTTACTTGACTCACCCTCACCGGTGTTCGCCAGAGCGAGGCCGGGTCCCAGAGGCTCCGCTCCCTCCTGGCACACTAGCAAGCTGGCCCCGGGAGCGCTGCCCTGACCGCGCGAACCCCTGGAGTTCTGCTCTCATATTCGGCCAACAAAGCATTCCGGAGCCTGACACCGCTACGCCGCAAGGAGCTGACCGTTGTTGATTGATATTGTTGGTTGGGGTTTTAGGGCGAGCCGACTACTTAGCTCATTTTGCGCCCATGACAGCTAAATCACTACATAAGTACGTAAGCACAAGACTGCTAGCTATGCTCGACGCGCGTTGGCAAGCTCCTCGATATGGCTTGAGTGCGCCCTAGTCATCGCGGGGGCACCGATTCCGATACTAGGAAGTTGATTGCAGGCTCTGGGAATCCAGTTAACACCAGAAATCAAGACCGCTAGAGAACAGCGCTTGATTCCAGGAGCAATCGTTACAACATGAGCCTCATAACCATCAGGGCTTCTGATCCTGTTATCTAACGCTGGCTGGACGTGCGTCGCGGTCCCTGGCACCGCCTGTCGCAAATGGCGCAGCTGAAGCATGGGGGGAGGGTGTGAAGTTTCCTGGTCATCCGCTCACAGCGTTCCTTTCCACTCTTAAACATTGCAGAACCCACCCCACTGGGGCACCCCGACCAGACGTCCAGTACTCGGCCGCGGCGACACGGCAGGAATGGCGGGACATAAGGGGAGACGACGCGCGCCCGGCAGGCCAGGGCGTCCCCTTCGCGCGCAATTAGTCGCCGATAGTTTATGGCCTGTGCCGCCCTCCGGCGGTGCCCGACACGAGAGCGCGCTGTCAACACGAGCCGAAGGCAGACGGCCGTCCGGTCCGCCACGGTTACCATGCACCGGGCGCTGCCATACCGGCTTCGGGAGGCGAGGGCGCTCCTGTTAGCGAGCGGCCCGCCTCGATTACCGTGCACCGGGCGCTGCCATACCGGCCTGGGGAGGCGAGGACGCTCCTGTTACCGAGCGGCTCGCCCCGATTACCGTGCACCGGGCGCTGCTATACCGGTCTCGGGAGGCGAGGGTGCTCCTGTTAGCGAGCGGCCCGCCTCAATTACCGTGCACCGGGCGCTGCCATACCGGCCTGGGGAGGCGAGGACGCTCCTGTTACCGAGCGGCTCGCCCCGATTACCGTGCACCGGGCGCTGCTATACCGGTCTCGGGAAGCGAGGGCGCTCCTGTTAGCGAGCGGCCCGCCTCGATAACCGTGCACCGGGCGCTGCCATACCGGCCTGGGGAGGCGAGGACGCTCCTGTTACCGAGCGGCTCGCCCCGATTACCGTGCACCGGGCGCTGCTATACCGGTCTCGGGAGGCGAGGGCGCTCCTGTTAGCGAGCGGCTCGCCCCGATTACCGTGCACCGGGCGCTGCTATACCGGTCTCGGGAGGCGAGGGCGCTCCTGTTAGCGAGCGGACAGCGCGGGGCGGCACCAGCCGGCCGCCACAGGGGTCGGCGGCCCCTGGCGAAAACGACTATTTTCGATGAACAAACGGGTGCAATGTGGACTGGCGGGTACAGAAAGCATCCAGTGAGGGATAACAGACCACAGATATATAAACGCGCGTTCGGGTGGATGGGAGGGTCAACTTGACCCTCCGAAGGTTTTCCGGAATGGTTTACGAACGGCGCAGCGTAGCCGCGCCAAATTTGTCATGGTCATAGACAACTGAATAGCGGATCGTTTGGTGTCCAAATTTGGAAGTATATTGTCAGGTCGCTGACCTATGGCAGGTCAGTCAGGCTATGGATTCAGCGAAGACAATTTCTAGGGAACCGTTCCATCTGATGCAACAACGGAATGCTAGACGAAGCCACACATCTCTGAGATCGCTTCTGAGGCAATACAACAATTGAACGGAGAAATCCCAGTGACTAGGGTCCAGGTATGAAGGTCAGACCAAGGTCAAAACCAGCCTGCTTTGCTACTGTAGGGTTTAGCCATGCGGCGTAGTTTTTTATACTCATTTTGAATTTATTAACAGGAATCGAACAATAAATTTTTCATGAACTTCTGAACCGCCGTAATGGGTCACTGACCTAAAATGACCCGGAGCAGCACTTTGTTTTCAAGGAGCATGCTGCCCAGCGTAATCCTGGACGCCTACTTAATGGAAGAATCAAAACAGTCTTGCATGATTTTGATCACAACCTGAAAAAGGTCAAACAAGGTCACCGACCTCAAATGAGCACGTGGCCTTTTGCTCAGAACAGGTGACTAGGTTCTGGGGGACCTTTGGACACCAACCTGGAGGTGGACCATGCTTGACCTGATCTGACCAGAAGGTCATGATCTAGAGACCTCGAATTCTGACACAAGTGAGTTCGCATACAGGTCAACACATCCAATGAATTTGGTGTCTCTAGCTCTCTTATTTTCTGAAATCTCAGGAGAGGGTCAAACTGACTTCCGCCCACACGAGCGGCGGGTATTTAACCGGTCACCCGGGCGCGTGGCAAATTACCAAGAATGTGCAGCCCTCATACGGCCCCCTTCTCGGCGTATACCTACAACATAGCGGCGTATCCGCAACCTGCTACCCTCGTCACCGCCCAATTATCCTCACTCTTGCTTCATTCTGAATCCTCGCGACACTCCCGTTAATCCGACCAGGCCCCGCACCGAGCGAGCTGGTCCACTGAGGCGTGCACAGTTACGAGTGGGCGTAAGTGCCCCCATGGTGCGAGCCCAGTTCGAGCGTCCAGCACATATTCCGCACAGGGGCCCCTGTGAAGGCTTACGCTCGGCGGAAGGGACACCAGGTGCGTACAGCTTTGCCCCACCGGCATCCACTATCCTTCACCCTATAGCCCTGAAATGGCCATGGCTGGCCGAAAGGGGCTATAATCCTAACAACCTACTACCCTCGTACATCTGCCAAAGATGGCGCTTGCCAAAGATGGCGCGGCACGCCTGAGGCGAACAGCATCCTGACAAGACGATTGCGTATAGGGCGCCGCAGTTACTACCGGATGACGCAGCGGAGAAACGGGGCGATGCTGACGACTGGGACCAACCCGCCGCCGTACCACGGAACATGGTGCATCCTGCGCCGCGAACCCCCGCTCGCTTATGGTGACCGCCTCCACGGCACGACCCCCGAGACGCGGCACGACACCGAAAATGACGCGCTGGTGACACGACCCGCGAGACGCAGCAAGACACTGAAAATGACGCGCTGCTGACACGACCCCCGAGACGCAGCAAGACACTGAAAATGACGCGCTGGTGACACGACCCCCCGGGACACAGCAAGACACTGAAAATGACGCGCTGGTGACACGACCCGCGAGACGCAGCAAGACACTGAAAATGACACGCTGGTGACACGACCCCCGAGACGCAGCACCACACTGAAAATGACGCGCTGGTGACACGACCCCCGAGACGCAGCAAGACACTGAAAATGACGCGCTAGTGACACGACCCCCGAGACGCAGCACGACACTGAAAATGACGCGCTGGTGGGAGTGCCAGGGTCCCACGGTGCCGACGAATGGATCCTGCGCTGGATCGACCGGTTGGCAGCGGCCGACGACGGAAAGCATTGCTATAAAACACCATGAATGCTATAATACACCACACCCCAGCGGGCTCAGCAAAAACAAACTACGCTTTGCTGACGAGCTGTTATGCTGGGTACCTGGGCTCGTCAACCCTCGTTCAGGCGTCTAGTTATGCCAAATAAGTTCAGGTGGGGCTGAGAAACGAAAAATGGCAAAAACTACCCTCAAGACATACGACAAACGTGTTTGAGCCCACATTTGACGCAACTTTCCCCTTACACTCGGGGACTGGACCTTCTCCCCCCCCCCCCCCCCATCCAAACAACTGAATCGGTAGCCACATCTCTGCCCTTGCGATTTGTGTCATTGAAGCCTCACGACGCACACAGCTGCTGGGGCTATATGGCGTCGCCTGCTTCTCACACTGGCAGAAACGGTGGGCACCACGGGGAGGCGCCTCGCCATTTTCACCACGTCAAGCGGAACGGCAAGGGATCCTACCCGTATCTTCCCCCAACTCGTGTTTGATGACCTGACCTGAAGCGCTTGACTCCCCGCCCGCGACAACCCAGAAGCAAGCGTGTGAGCCGATGAACTGTCTTCCTACTATGCAAGCGTAGGCTTTGCATAAACGCAAGAGCACCGCCCATGCGCGAGTGCCTGCTGGACTATCTGGACCGACCAAAGCGGTCCCCTCGATCGCAGGGCGAGGGGAGCGAAACTACGCCGATCGCTGACAGACACCACACGCAGAGTGAGCGGCAACCCGTGCATAGAACCGGAGATAAACGCCAGCATCAGCCACTGGGATCAGTGTCCGGCCCGACAGCGACCTGGAGCTCCGGCACCGGCCGTCACGCTACGCCCCGTCGCGTCGCTGCTACCGGCCCCGGGGAGAGGGCAGGCTGAGGGTGGGCGATGGGAGCGGGGTGCCGGAGGCCACACGAGCCGCGGCCGGCCTCTCGTTCGGCGGTGACACCGGAGCGCGCCGTTGTGCCGTATCAGCGCCCGCCCGTCATGAATCACGGCCGCCTGTCAGAGCGGCGCTAGCGACGCCCCGGGGCCCGGCCGGCTCGGTGACGAGCGTGCGTGCCGGTGGCACCGCCACGCCACTCCCAGGCCTCCGCTGGCACGCTCAAGCTCCATAACATCGGCATCCCCCGTCTCAATTTCTCAAAGAAACAGAAAGAAACACATGGTAAGAACTTCGCATGCATATATTGATTTCTTGGGGTCGTTAGGGAGGGGACACCATTACCCTGTTAACATGGGCAGCTGTGATTCGAATAAACCCGGGGCCCGCCCTCGATCCGAACTATCGGGCCCATGTATACACTACCCTGTTAACATGGGCAGCTGTGATTCGAATTGAGCCGGGACCCGTCCTCGATCCGAACTATCCGGCCCATGTATACACTCACGCGCCGTTCCGCTGATTCGAATCGTGCGCCGGACGAAATCCCTTCCCGTAAGAGGATCATCCGTTCAGGAAGGTATTCCTTTCGAATTACCGGCCGTCAGCTGTCTAAACAAAAAAAAGAAGAAAAATGCCTGGCGCACGCAGTTCTGTTCATGGCCATTTCAGCTTTGTTTGGTGTTGCCGCTTTTCCACGGTTTTTTAGCTATTGCTCGAGACGGTCCAAGTCCAAGATGGTAAAGGAAAAGGGAAAGAAGGTGAAGTTCGACACCATGCTGCTAAAACTACTCTAATTATTGAGGGCCTTAAGTGGCTAGCAGCACAGAAATGCTCACGTAATTTAGCCTTGTTAGGCGCTTGATCTATGCAGACAGCAGGCGTCGGCGGTGTTTGGTGTTATCTTTCCGCCTAAAGGTTATATTAATTGACAGCTGGGGCAGGCTCCATGCTTCCAAAAGCCAGATGGAGGGAACATGGTCATTTTATATAGCTTTGACTTGTTCTCACTTTAATTTTTGGATTGCTCGAAATTCTTGCAGAGAATGACTAAGTTTCTTTCATTAAGTTCATACCTAAAGGCCCCAGGAATGTTTTTGCAGATGTTCCTTAACTTAGGATGCTGGTTGCTTGTCAGTTTAATTTGTGTGCGAAAGGTAACTTACAAATTCTTGCATGATATGACGGATCAACAAATATAGATCATTGCAGTCAGCTCAAAATGTGCACTTTTTTAATGATAGGACCGAAATTGCCCCATGATGGGGTCAAAACATCAAGAAAGCAAATGTGAACACTGGATGAAAATAGTTGTCATTACTCTGATAAATCCAAGTTTGCGTGTTCCATATGCAAGAAAACAATGCATAAACTAACACCTAACACGATGGCACATGCTGCGCGGAGGACACGTCTGTGTTGCATATCATCACCTGTTTTTGTACTGATGATTAAATATGCCACCTTGGTGCTTTTTTGTGATGGGTGTCTGCAGGCCATGAGGTAGGTAATTCAACTGTTCAACAATTCTTGCAGGGGGTACCAATAGTTTCTTTCATTAAGTGAATACGTAAACGCCCCAGGATTGATTTTGCAGACATTCCTCCTGTGACTTGAACATTTGGTTGACCACCATTGGCTGGAGGGGTGTGCTGAATATTGGTGACTGGCTCGTCAAGGAAGTATGAAGTTACGTCACACTGGTAGACCAACTGGCAAGGAAGCAGGGGCTGGAATATTTGTTTTTGATGCAATTAGGCTGTTTGTTGCTTGTCAGTTTAATATGTATGAGATAGGTAACTCAATAATTCCTGCATGATGCAAAGGATCAACACATATACACAATAGATCATTGCAGTCAGTGCAGAATGTGAACCATTTTTAATGATGGGACCAAAATTGCCCAATGATGGTTTCAAAATGTCAAGAAAACAAATGTGAGCACTGGATGAAAATAGCTGTCATCAGTACTCTGCCAAATCCAGGTTTGTGCATTTCATGTGGAAGAAAACAGTGCATAAATTAAGTAAACCTAACCTAATGCCGCATGATGCACAGAGAACATATCTGTGATGCACATCATTACCTGTTTTTGTACTGGTGAGTAAATATGTTACCTTGGTGCTTTTTTGTGATGCATATCTTTGCAAACCATGAGGTGGATAATTGAACTGTTGTTATAGTAAATAATTTGTTATGAATTTTGAGCCAAGATTGCTTTCTTCATGACACAGCTCTCGGGCTGGTTCACATGTTATGATCTTTGGACTGTGCAAACAGCTGTTTGTGCCACCTAGCCATCAGTCCATATCGGCCAATGTGTTGACTGCAAGGATATCAAAGCAGTATTTCAACCCTAGTATGTCAAGAAAGCAAATAGCTGCATTCTGACTTGCCAGTCCATGCCAAGTCTGAATGGCAATGCTGCCCTCAGGTACTTATGATGCATTGGATGGGGAAAGACAACATAGTTACACAATTTTTGCCACCAACTATGTAGCATTCATGAGTCATTTCTGTAGCTTTGCTCAGTGTTGCAGGCTGCTCATAAATGCATTACTGTGGGTGTAGGTAATGTGTTTCCTGGGCTGCGCAAAGTAGATGACATGATGCTGGGTGGCGTACTGATTTGAGTGTGGTCAGTTTGTGAGTGTCATTGGCCAATGCAAGAAAATACTGATTTCCTGCTAGCCAAAGTTTCTCGCTAGTAAAAATTTTCATATAACACTGCCTATGTGACAGATTTGGCAGTGCTGACTGCGCAACCCTTGTGTTTCAAGTGCTATGGCTTGTGCTTAAATTATAAAGCCTATGAGCCCCGCACAGATCATTTTTCCAACGGAGTCCATCTTCCTCCTCGCCCACAAAGCCGCCTCGCGCCCACCATGGCTCGTGACATTCGCCATCCATACGCAGAGTACCGGCTTTTTTCTTCTTGTTTTGTTCAGTTCGCCTCAAAAGCGCAGTTCTCGCCCATAATCCGTTCCTTGATTCGAACTAAGCGGGAGTGAACTATCGACCGTTAATCCGACGTAAAGCCGGTTTCGCCCATGTAAACGCCCCTCGCCGAGAGGGTTAACGTCGCATGACCCGTTCCGATCTTAATTCGAATTATCCTCGGCTGCCCATGTTAACCGGGTAACTCACGCGCCGTTCCGCCATTTCGAATCATGCGCCGGCGGAAATCCCTTCCCGAGAGAGGATCATCCGTTCAGGAAATGATTACATTCGGATTATCGGTGGTCACGGCTGCTGAAAGCACATTTGCTGTGCGTAACAAAAAGAATACGAAAACAGCCTGGCGCATGCAGTTCTGTCTAAGGCCATTTCAGGTCTGTTTGGTGTTGCCGCTTTTCCACGGGTTTTTAGCGATTGCTCAGGACGATCCAAGTCCATGATGGAAAAGAGAAAGGGAAATAATGTGAAGTTGACACCATGCTTCTTCAAGCACTCTAATTATTGAGGGCCTTAAGTGGCAAGTAGCAAAGAAATGCCCACGTAATTTAAGCTTGTTAGGCGTTGATCTATGCAGATAGCAGGTGTCAGCGGTGTTTGGCGTTATCTTTCCGTCTCAAGGTTAGATTAATTTACATCTGGGGCAGGCTCCATGCTTCCAAAAACCATATGGAGCTTACGTGGTCATTTTATATAGCTTTGACTTGTTCTCACTTTAATTTTTGGATTGCTCTTGAAATTCTTGCAGAGAATACCAACAGTTTCTTTCATTAAGTGGATACCTAAAGGGCCTCGGATTATTTTTGCAGACGCTCCTCCTATGACTTCAACATCTGGTTGACAGCCTATTGGCTGGAGGGATGTGCTCAATATTGGTGACTAGCTCCTCAAGGAAATATGAAGTTACATCACGCTGGCAGACCAACTGGCAGGGAAGCAGGGGCTGAAATATTTGCTTTTGATGCAAGTAGGTTGTTGATTGCTTGTCAATTTAATGTGCGTGAGATAGGTAACTCAATAATTCCTGCATGATCACTGGCTGAAAATAGCTGCCATCAGTACTCTGCCAAATCCAGGTTTATTTCCTGTGGAAGAAAACAGCGCATAAATTACGTAACACCCAACACAAATGCACATAGTGCACGGTGAACATGTCTGTGGTGCGTATCATCACCTGTTTTTGTACTGGCGAGTAGATATGCTACCTTGGTGCTTTTTGTGATGGGTGTCTTTGCAAGCCATGAGGTAGGTAATTCAAGTGTTGTCATAATGAATACTTTGTTACGAGTTTTGAGCTAAGATTGCTTTCGTCATGACACAGCTCTCGGGCTGGTTCACATATTATGATATTTGGACTGTGCAAACGCAGCTGTTTGTGTGACCTAGCCATCAGTCCATGTCAGCCCACTGCTGTTGACTGCAAGGGTATCAAAGCACAATTTCAACCCGGTATGTTAAGGCAAATGGCTGCATTCTGACTTGCCAGTCCACGCCACGTTTAAATGGCAATGCTGCCCTCAGGTATGCCCTGCTTTGTCAATAACTGAGTAGCATTTGTGAGCCATTTCTGTAGCTTAGCTCACTGTTGCAAGCTATTCATAAATGCATTGGTGTGGGAGTAGGTATGTGTTTCTTGGGCTGCACACAGTAGATGATATGATGCTGGGTGGCCCATCTGATCAGAGTGCGGCTAGTTTGTGAGTGCAATTGGCCAATACAAGACAATGCTGATTTCCTGCTAGCCCTTGCACGGCAGCAAATCTTGCCCGCGCACCTGCGTCCACCATGGCGGAAGCCGCCGGCATCAGCTTTGTGGAGCGCTGCAGCCGACGCTGGTGGTGTCGGGCCACCAACACACGCTCATGCCCCCTACCTCGTCACCACAACACGATGTTCTCTATGCTGTTCGGTGTACAGAAATGGCCGAGCGCCAAAGTGCTGTGCAACCGGGCCCGCGTTGCAAGGTTGTCTGCCGTCCTTTGGCATACACGGAGAGCGGCGTTCGCCTACCGTAGCGTTCGCCAGCACACGGTTGATCACAGAGTGGCTGCGCAAGGCCCGCACCGCGCTGGACCAGGAAGACGCTGAATGCGTCATCTATACAGGATTAGTGGAGCTGGCAAGCTGTTTTAGTTAGACGGAGACTTCTGCTTGTTTAAGGAGAAAACATCCGAGCTTTTTCGTACGTCCATTATCTAGAAGCACTCAGCTTTTTAGAGAACCAGTCCGTGTTTTGAAACTACCGACAATGATAAGAAACCACTCGTCCACGCGACTGAGAACCAGACTTGCAAAATAGGCAACACGGAGCAACTGTTCTGGGGTAAAAACTATCCCAGCTATGGCTCATTGATTGTATTAGGCAGAACGAAACAACTCAGCGGGGGACGTACCAGCGTGATTATATGCTAAAAACGCATTCGCATCCAAAACATTGTTGACTGCATACCAAGAGTCACCGTGAATTTACAGAACAAATAACTTCCAACATCTTAATGAAACTCCTCTTTCCATATAAGCAAAGCTTCATCTAGACTAGCCACACAATACCACAGACATAAAGATATAATAATTTCCATTCCACATGCTACCGATTTCTTGCCATCCCAATCTGTAATAGAAATATCTAGGATGTGTCAAATATCATCTCCTTCTTTGGAACGGCTGAAAAAATAAAGCCTCAGGGGGTGAAGAATGAGATCAGAGATGTTAGCAAACTATCGAATAACGGTATACCTTTTTATGGATGACGGCACTACTAGCCCTATTGGTCGTGGAATACAGGAAAATAAGGGCCATATGTGATGTTTCGGCTCCATACTTAATCGAAACCATTATCAGTAGCAAAAAGTTTTAACTTGCTTAGGCCTAACTTCAGCTGTGCCTCTGGTCAAGGTGAAGTTATTGCCCCCACGGTCTGCTAAGTTCACCTGTGCCTTTGGTGCTGGTGACGTTATTACTCCCCCGGTCTGCTTCGTTAAGCTATGGCCCAGGCCCCAGCAACGTCCTACGGTCCCCTTTACTGGGGTCATTGGGTAACCTCACACCGCTGGTGGTACGATAGACAGGTAAAACAACGAGGTAAAACAAAAATACCTATTGAGATTCCACATAAGTGGGCTTGACCCATGTAATAATGAAAAGTCGCTTCGTATGCCTGTTATTTGGGCAGCAGTTGACTTTCGCACGCAAGTTTGCAAAAAAAATAGCTTGAAGATTGACTGGCTTCGTGTCTGGAAAGCAGATTTGTGTTCGACTTTGGGTCAAGACAGTCGACACTGGAGTCCCCAAACGTTCATGGAAAAGATGGAATCCGTTTTTGAGGACATTTCTCGACTGGGGCCGGAGCTGAGTTCAACTACTCGTAGGCGAGTTGCCTCGCGTGAATGCCCAGTGACACCAATAATATGGGTCTATATGCGGGTCGAACAGAACACAGCAATGCATAGCTGCCACATTAACTGTCGTTCCGGAAACTACCCACCAGAGTGGGCTCTCGAATTGAGCCATTCATCCTTGAGGCGGAATCAGAATCTCCTCGGAGTCTTCTCGTATGATGCTCCCGCTGCTCATTTACGAAACGGGGGTGCACTGATGGGCGCGTCCTGACTCGCCTAAAATGCCAAGAAGCCTTATTCTCTATATGTTGTCTGTACGAGTGTCCATAGAACATTGTGATTTGATGACCGGGCGAACTGGTCAGACCCGACCCCAGACCCAGATCCAGATCCAGATCCAGACCCAGACCCAGGCCCAGACCCAGGCCCAGGCCCAGGCCCAGGCCCAGGCCCAGGCCCAGGCCCAGGCCCAGACCCGACCCTCCCCTTCCTGATGTTTTGGGAAGGTTATCGCATCAACCCATACAGACCCGAACGCATCCCTCCTGATGTTTTGGGAAGATTACCGCATCAACCCATACTTGTACTTGTTCCTTTGACAGAGGACAGTCCAATCACATAAAATGACGCTGTAATTAAGATGCCTCATGTATGTTAATGATTGTTTTTTTGGAAACGGCTTTTTGAAAATTTATGTTCATGTTTCGAATGTATTATGTCAACACTAATGCTGCAATGCGCACACGTAGAGTTTGTGCGGCGCACCATGAACAAAAACGCTCATTGCTGACTAGCGCCAACTAGCGTGCTAGCGACAACTAGCGTGTAGTTCTCAATAAAACGCACGACCACCTCTGGGTGAAAAGTCATGCAAAAAACATCATCAGGCTGTTAGTCTAACTCTCAGGTGCTCAAAACTAGCAAGGAAAAAATTGCTGAGTGATTTATTTCCCATGTCGATGAATTTCAGTGTATTACGAATGCTGGATTCTTTTGTGTTTTTCGCTAGCTATGGGTCTTCAAGAGGCGCTACTGATTGCCCTCACATTCTCGCGTCTCGTCTCTGCTTTCTGGCATGGAGTACCACGACCGACAAAAATACCTTTCCTAGTATACAGCAAAGTCGCACCACTCCAGCGTCACCTACCAGGCATTACAGAGCAGTGTTGGAAAACTTGACATTCCCTGGTATAACGTATACCAGATTTTGTACTCCAGGATTGAGATTAGGCAGAATGAAATATTTTGTACTCAATCATGATGCAACAAAAACATTTTTTGAACAGTCACTATCTCCCTGTTTTAAGGACAAAATTAAACCACAAGGTGCAACAGCTTGAGACTTGCTGCTTCCATCATGAGCAATGCATTGATATCTGCAAGAGCACAAATCTTGGACCTACCAGACTAAGGTGCCCAATACCAAGCAGCCTGTGTTGCCACCTACGTATATGATAAATCATGTATGGAAATGTGAAAGTGTGTGACTATTGAATTTAATTGTTTTTTTTAGCAATACTGGGAAATGCGAAACGGGTAGCAGAATCGTACCGGCCTGTAGATTAGCAAAGCTCTCACTTCTTACGCCCTACACAGACCAACTCAAACTCGAACAAACTTAACCTTCCATTGACGACGAACCGCATTAATTGCCAAGGATGCAACGAACGGTCATAGAAAACCACACAACCAAGCACCTACCACAGACGGCCGCTTACTCACGCGCCACCACTGAGTCATGGCAATGCAAATATCATTCGCGCTTCGGCGTCGGAAACGTATCAACTATTCAGCGGCTTGCGCCCGCCTCCCATCTCAGGTTGGAGGTTGAACATAGCAAAACTCTCCAATTGGTTTTAATGATTCGCCTCCTGGTGACCTCCTCCTTGTGACGTGACTGAAATTCGCCTCCTCACCTCCTCGTGCCTGTCGTCAATTTTGATGTTGTCAAGAGCATAAATATTCTGCTCGCGCTCATGCCCTCCAACAGATTTGTAAACAGTTGGAGGAAAGCTGTATAGAGATGGGCATCACGATCATGACGAAGGGTTTATAAGAATTAATGCGGCTTATAAGAATTAATGCAGAACCGTCCTGTGGTTGGATTTTTGGCCATTTCCTGGTATTCGGAGTACGCAAAATGTAACGGCAGCTGGGGATTTAAGCCACGTTAAATGTCACTTTCAGCGTGTGAATTAAACGCTGGTAATTTAGGCTTCACATAAATATACTTTTAAGTCCGAAACCGTTGTTGTAAATGGTAAAAACCCGTTCGGAGACAGCCATCTCACTCCGGCAAAAACACCAGGACACCAGAATAACATGCACCCATATCTTTGGCCCGGCAAATTAAGGAGGTTTTATTAGGACAGAACCATCAATGAATTGCAACATAAATTATGATATTTCGCAATGATATGGGTTGCAGCACATCACAATCCATAAATACATTGTTTCATTCGCCGGGGTCAGCGGAGTGACTGACTCCGATCCCTTTTGGCCGGCCTGGACGGGTCCGTCAGGCGTTGCACTAGCCCTGGCTCGGTAAATCGCTTAAGAGTGCTTGCTGCCTGTCTCTATTATTCGGCTGTGACGTGCTGGCCTCATGTGTTAGGAAGGTGGAGGGCATGTTTTGCCGCTTTTAAAACCAGTTAGCTGGTGGAGCGTGCGTAGCGTGACCGTGGTGGAGAGTGAGTAGCGTGATCGTGGTTGAGCGTAAGTAGGTGGCTGAGGCACGTTCATTTGCATTTTTGTGTACCATTTTTCTCTGGCTGTGCGTATCATAGCCACCCTCCATGTTGAAGGGTGTTGAAGCCCGGTGCGTAACCACCCACCGTTTTAGAGGGCGGTTACCACACACAGCCTGTCATAAATTGCAAACTCATATATATATATATATATATATATATATATATATATATATATATATATATATATATACACCTGTGTTTCCTAGTACAGAGCACGAGAGCATGTTGTTTCGGTGTACCATGTTTAACACTGTTTCCTTCTACTTTAAGTGCCTTTACATGAATTGCTGTATATGAAAAGTGGTGCTTTTGGTGAGCACCACCCATTGTACTGCTATTTCTCAAAGATAATATAAATAAAATTGTAATGACCCGCTGCAATCGGATATTTTTGTACTCCACTTGAGAAAATTTGTACTCCGCTACCAGTTTTTTTTAAAATTTCAAACACTGTTACCGAGACTATGACCAGCCAGACCGATTTTCGCGCTTGCTGGAAGACGGTCGGCGAAGAGTCTACACATAACGCTCATTCTGTGCCGAAGGCGCAAACCATTTAACGTGTTTAGTCACTCCCACAATTGTAACGGGACGTTTACAACGCTGGCAGACATACATGCGCCTGGAGTTTCCAAACCATTCGTCCAATACTTTTACGTACCACCCAGATCATTTCCCCGACATGAATTAAAAAAAACCGTTATTTCGCAATGGTTAAATGTACTCGTAACACAGCGGGTTCGTTCCACCACCTCACCGCAGAACGCAACAGCAATTAACAGGACCCCTTTCTCCTTCTCCATCCCGTACTCGGTACTCACCAAGAGAGAGGGCCTTGGTCCAGGGCTGCACCGCGCCGTGCGCGTGCACCTCTGCCAACTTGCGCGGGTCGGCCACGTGGACCCGGCCCAGCCGAGGCTTGACCCAGGTCACCGGCTCCGGGGTCGGTGGCGGCGTCAACAGACAGGACGGCGGCGAAGGTGACGCCGGCAGCGGCAGCAGCGGCAGCAGCGGCAGCAGCGGCAGCGTCTGCTGCTGCGGCGGCGGCACAGACGGCAGCGACGTCTGCGCCGGCGGGTGCGGCAGCAGCGACGGCATCGACGTCGGCAGCAGCGGCGCGGACGGCAGCATCGGCGGCAGCAGCGGCGCTGGCGGTGGGGCGCCGTCCGGGTACACGCTGCGCGGCGGCGCCAAATCAGCATGCCGAACGCCTCGGCACCAGTCACCGCCATCCGACAAGTCCAAATGCCTGGTTGCTTTTCCAGGTTTTGTGATGCTGGGAGACTTTCCCTAAAAGTCAACCCGACAGCACGGATAGTTTTGCTCTCAAACGTACTCCACCGCAAGTTCTGATGAACTTCACCGTTTGTTTGAGGTCATTACCAGCGAGCAGTAACAGCTGAACCCATCCATTCACAGCTACTGGACGCCAGCGTGATATCGCGCCCACGCTGAATCGAGTCTACGCACATCAAGAAGTGTCATGTGAGCTGTGCGCACGTGGAAGATGCTGGCGTATAACACCTCGTCGCATTGAGTTGGTGCCCAGGTATTTTCTGGGGATGCGTTGATGATGATGATGATGATGATGATGATGATGATGATAATGATAACCATGATGATTTGGGCTTTGGGGCGCACAGACCACGTTGGTCATATGGCGCCTCTGGGGATGCGTTGAGTTGAGGTCGTTAACGTAATAAATTTGGGTGTTTTAAAGCAGCGTGCGTATTTTGTAATTTAACTTATCTATTGAAAACTTCTCTGGAAATGCACGCATACGCAGACATCCACCTCCTATACGTTTGGTGAATTGGTGAATAATCCTACACCTTGTTCTAGTAGTCTTCGGTTCAGGAACTAAAGCTCTGACCTTGAGACGTAGCCATCCGGCCCCGCCATGTACACGGTGCTGTAGTACTGCGGCAGATGGACGTATCCACGTGAGATCGGGACCATGTCCGGTCCCACGGGGACGACGTAAACGGCGTTCGTCATCTGAAAGGGCGCGCCGTCAGAGGCGCGAACCAGTACAGGACGCGGGCCGGACACCGTCCGCAGCATCGGTAACACAGGCGAGGACCAATGTTACCTACAGTTTAACACAGATATAGCAAGACAGACGAATGCGGCGGGCGCTCAGTCAATATAAAGGGACGCCTCACAAATCACAATCAAATCACAATTAAAGACGACCGAAGCAGACGCCAGGTCTCCGACGGTTCCCTCAACTAGCGTCAGCACGCACATCAACACGTTAGAGCGGGGATCAGGCGATCCATATCTCGGTCTTGAGTCGCGGGGAGCAGGCGTCCGGTGCCGTGAACACCGGCCCCGGACTGACCCGCCACACAGGCGCTGTATGGCCGCGCTGGCCACAGCGACCGGAACACCAGTTACAACTGCTGTGACACAGACGCAGCCGGCACCAGCCCGCGGTTACTGCAACGATCCGACTCAGAAGTGACTACTAGCTTCCATCAAGCTGCCAAGCCTTAGGACTCTTAACATAATAGGTGGCTACCCTGTAACCCTTGCGAATTCACTCGCCCTCGCCCGTCTCCGCCTCCAAAAGTAGGTGAACGAACAGCGAATGGTTGTCAAGCCAAGTGGCGGCAGCGAGAAGCCCACGTGGGGCGCTCGCGCAACACAAATTCCTGAATGACTTGTCTTCCTTGCCTGTCCGCTTACGGCGATGCCGTAAGCGTGCAAATCACGCAACCCACTCAACGAGCCCGGGGAAGCCATCAGCTTGTGCAGCTCGTCACGCCAATTCACACACTCATTTAACACATTTTTGAGATTTTTTCAATGATGATGTAACTAGCACGAGGTTTTCAGAGTGGCTTACCTTAAACTACGAGCATGGTCTCACAATAGCCCGAGCGGAGTTGTCAATAACTTGGCATATCAGGCACAAGAACACGTGGTCACAGCTTACGCCGACAGCGCTGGGCCCTTTCCCGAACCAACGTCGATCGCAAATTCAGATGCAATTTGCGGTTCAGGTGACCGTGAACACGCCCAAAGTGGGGGCCTAATCCCTCCCCTCCCCTCCCTATGGCCGTGTGTACGCACACTACAAAACGGAGGGCGGTTACGCCACTCCATTTTGGTGAGTGGCTACGCACTGGACTTCCAAAATGAGGCTGGAAACGTAGAAGACCGACACACCCTCGAAAAATTAAAAATCCTGGATATCCTATAGACCCCCACTCATTAGCCATGAAGTCAGGTCTCCAAATGGTCTTCTGTGATCGCCAGAACGCCGCCAGTGATGCCCACCCAGCCACGCAGAGCAAGCGTCTAGTTTCGTCATTACGGTGCCTTACTACGCGGGCGCCGTCAGCGCGCATGCAAATATTGCTAACCAACTTCCGTGGGTGGTAAGAAGTGAGAAATGAGCACTGTTCGCTACAAATGAACGTACTTTATACTATCAACTGTCCAACTGTTCAGTTCTTAGAATCATGGAGTAGGGTCTAAGCTGTAACCAATATGCTAAGACTTGTCCTGCAGTGTCTGAAATTTCGGTGCTTCTTGGTGTTCTTGACCCTAAGACATTACAGAATACGGACAATTACTCTGTGTGCAACGTAGGATGGAAGCGAGCTATTCTTGAAACTTCGACACCCTCGAGTGCCACACTCTCCACGACTACATGAGATATTGCTTGCGAGTTTCAGCCAAATCTTTTAATCATATCAAACACAATTTTTCCTTTCGATGCACTCAGTGCCCAGGCTCGTTGCTCCTCACCAGCACACGTGCAACCTCCCTACTGTCCCCACCGACACTCCCGCGCTCAGGACGCCGTGCTCAGAGCCCGCCCTCAAACAATAACCGCCTCTCCTGACAGGGCCGATAGCCAGGGAGAAGCGAGGAAACCGAGACCATCTCGTGTGCGTCACGACTAAACGTTTCTGGTTTAACGCAGAAATCATGGTAATACAATGAAAATTGATACGAGAATACGTGATGCAACATATACCTATAGACAGTGACTGGAACTTGGGTGTTTCCTGGTGTTTTTAGACCCAATACATTTTGTTCTCCACAAATATACACTGGAAAGAATGTAAAAAATTGTTCTCTGTGAGCGACGTCAGATGGAGGCAAGCTATTCCTGCAACTTCAACAGCATCGCGCGCCACACTCACGACTGAACGAGGGATACTGCCTGCGGGTTACAGCCGAATCTCTCCACCATATCACACATAATCTTTCCTTGCGATGCATTCAGTGCCCAAGTCTGTTACTGCTCACCAGCTTATGTTTAGCATATGCTTAACTTACCTATCGTCCAACGACACCAATGCGCTCACACCGGGCCCAGTCCCACACTTAAAACAACAGCGTCTCCCGACGTGCCAGAGAGAAGCGCGGAGAATATCTTGCACGCGGCACCATTCAACGCTTCTGGATTGTACGTAGAAATAATTGCAACACAAGAAAGATTGATACGAAAGTATATGACGCAAACGTTACATGTACCCCAATATACAAGGTGAATTAATCATATATTGACGAATAAGTTATTTTTCAATCTTTTTAGATCGTACTTTTATTGAAGTTTTATTGGAAACTGTCAAAAATGAATATTGTATGGAACGTATAATGGTGACGTCAAACATCATCCCAAACACTCGCTCGGGCACGTGGAAAACCACGGCTCCGCGAGTCTCCGGCTCTTGGAGGGGATTTAGCATTGGAGACAAAGCATATTCTCCACCAAGAAATCCGAGCTGAATACGTGATGAACATGCATAAAAGGGTCATCAAACAAAAGTATGAAATTTTTTCTATCGATCTACGGAGCGTCCTCACAGAATCATGATCCGTGTATAAAGCTAAAGCAGAGCTTCTTGTTTTCCGTTGAGCAGAACTTCTACTGGTGCATTTATATGATTATTCACGTTTTTTGACATCCACCTTTTGTTTTAGCCGGGTTTTGCCAACCAATATTTTTTACAAAATCAATACGGTCCTAAAAGCAATGTCAAAACCGACAAATAACCTAACGCGGCTCTGCCGTTGATGACTGCTATGGCGTGCGCGCCATTTACGTAACCTACCAATCTTGTTTTGGAGGAGCCGCGCGAGGAGCGGTGATACCGCGGCTGGTTTGTGGTGTAGATAAAGGCAATATATTAATTTAGTTCAGTGTCATACACTCCGAAAAACATTGTATTTGACTTAACGCCAGTGAGTAGATGTAGTGATGCTAACCTTATGTGACTGGGTTGCTCCGTGAGGATGAAACAATTCCTCCACCCCTGCAGCGTTCGCATCCGAGCCCCGACCACGCAGCAGCCTGACTTCTCAGGAGGTGTAGCTTTGTACGTGATTTGGTGGAGCGGGTGACCAGAGAATTCTTTCATCCCCCTGAAGTGGAGCAAACCACGTTCTCCCCGATTTTGACCATGTTTTTTTTTTTCTCAAAGCTGGGGAGGGGTTGGCATCCCACCCAACTAATAGGGAACTACACACTTGTTCCCAAATTAAGTACATCTAGCAAATTCGCTTGGGTTATTTTGTTCTCACTACAAGCCGTTATTTCAACATTTTGTTCTCTCCCCCAAAAGTCAAAGCCAATCATATATTGACGAATAAGTTATTTTCAATCTTTTAGATCGTACTTTTATTGAAGTTTTATTTGAAACTATCAAAAATGGATGTTATTTACAGCGTATAGTGGTGACGTCAAACATCATCCCAAACACTCGCTCGGGCACGCGGAAAACCACGGCTCCGCGAGTCTCCGGCTCTTGGGGAGGTTTTAGCATTGGAGAGAAAGCATATTCTCCGCCAAAAAATACGAGCTGAATACGTGATGAAAATGCATAAAAGGGTCATCAGACGACATAAATTTTTTCTATCGATCTACGGAGCGTCCTCACAGAATCATGATCCGTGTATAAAGCTAAAGCAGAGCTTCTTGTTTTCCGTTGAGCAGAACTTCTACTGGTGCATTTATATGATTATTCACGTTTTTTGACATCCACCTTTTGTTTTAGCCGGGTTTTGCCAACCAATATTTTTTACAAAATCAATACGGTCCTAAAAGCAATGTCAAAACCGACAAATAACCTAACGCGGCTCTGCCGTTGATGACTGCTATGGCGTGCGCGCCATTTACGTAACCTACCAATCTTGTTTTGGAGGAGCCGCGCGAGGAGCGGTGATACCGCGGCTGGTTTGTGGTGTAGATAAAGGCAATATATTAATTAGTTCAGTGTCATACACTCCGAAAAACATTGTATTTGACTTAACGCCAGTGAGTAGATGTAGTGATGCTAACCTTATGTGACTGGGTTGCTCCGTGAGGATGAAACAATTCCTCCACCCCTGCAGCGTTCGCATCCGAGCCCCGACCACGCAGCAGCCTGACTTCTCAGGAGGTGTAGCTTTGTACGTGATTTGGTGGAGCGGGTGACCAGAGAATTCTTTCATCCCCCTGAAGTGGAGCAAACCACGTTCTCCCCGATTTTGACCATGTTTTTTTTTTTCTCAAAGCTGGGGAGGGGTTGGCATCCCACCCAACTAATAGGGAACTACACACTTGTTCCCAAATTAAGTACATCTAGCAAATTCGCTTGGGTTATTTTGTTCTCACTACAAGCCGTTATTTCAACATTTTGTTCTCTCCCCCAAAAGTCAAAGCCAAATTTCAAATACTGCCAAAGATATAATGTGAATTGTTCGTGTGTTGAGGATAAAATTGACAGTTTTACTTCTTCTTAACTGCTACCTTTCTTTAGTTTGCTGTCAAGTTATTACAAATGAGAATGTGTGCGAAGTGACGTAAAACACCACGCTATACACTCGCTTCGGCAGGCGGAAATCCACAGCTCCGTAAGTCTCCGGCCCCCGGGCAGAGCTCTGCATGAAAGAGATGGCATTTTCTCCACCAATAAGTCCAAGCTAAATACGGGACACACGCACAAGAGGCATTAACTAAAAACATGCAGCTTTCACTATCGATCTACAGCGTGTCGCCACCAAATTATGGCACTAGTGTAACGCTGAGGAAGTTTCTCGTTCACCGTTGCGCAGAACGGTTACTTTTATTTTTAAAAAATAATCCACGGCTTCTTTGATTTATCTAAACTTTAGGCTGGGTTTAGCAGGTCCAGAAAACCTATATCTGACGGCGGCTGTGACGTTGACCACTGCTACTCCGTCCGCACTGTTTCAGCGGCCTTCCAACCTTTTTTAAGAGCCGCGCGCGGGAACTGTGGGGTCTTCCGCGGATCAGTTTTCATCACGAACTGTTGGTGCACCCAGGCAAACGTATGCAACGCAACATGAGAGCGTCAGGCCAGTCATTAAGGTCACGACGGCGAACGTTAATCCAGTTACCACAACGTGAAACCCACAATTAGCACCGCCCGCGACACGGCACCGGGAGCAAAGGGCATCATGAGGGCCAGGTATCAACCTGCGTGGCCCGCGCGGCTCGACCATTCCCCAATGGCACACAACCACGGCAACCATACCGGGTGTCAGTGTCAACAACAGCACCTGCTTACCTCGGAAGGGTGAGGGGCTGACTCTCGGCGACCCAACCACAGGCAGTCCAGGGATCCCGGCCACCAACCCGCACATTCGCCTACCGCGACTGTTTCACACGGGAACGGCGCCCAGCGGCCATGCCCCCCCCCACCTCCACTCCCTCCGGCGATTGGCCGTCCCAGCGATCGCCGCGAAGTACAGTTTCTGACAGCGCGCACGCGGACGCACGGCGACTCGGTGCGAGAG
>NW_023597034.1:9688747-9905063 GCF_011947565.3 Pollicipes pollicipes | reverse complement strand
CATTAATGCTGCATGTGCAGGCACATGCACTAGCTCACGGAGTTTTATCACTGGAAGAGGTGAACAATCCAGCTATCGACCACCAGGGTCCTGGGCTTACGGAAAGAAGGGGGCTTTATTATGCGCGATTGCAGGCGCAGCAAGAGGAAAAAAACCTTATAATGCCTGTAAAGTACAATCAGAGATGGCTGCAAGTCATGCTCAGGTTATGTATGGTGTTCGGTCTCACTTCCGCGTAAGCCCTCTGAACGATATCTGAACATCGGGATGTACAACTCGGAATGCGCCGCTTCTGCATTTTCCTGGGGTTGTATAACTCAAGCTTCATTGATCTATTTTTCGAAAGACATTTGGGAATATGGTCAGCTCAAGTAAATAAGGCTGAGCTCGTAAGTCAAACGCCGTTAACAAACCCAAAACCGGCCACGTGGCCGTGACTGATACAAATTCCAGCGCGTTGTAAATCTCAGAACGCTCTCGGCGGAATGCCACAGCACACAAAATCTAACGCTCATTGTCAGGGACCGTACGGGCCATGCTGTCGCAGAGCGGATACGTTCGATGCCGCACGTGCGCCCGGACGCCAGAGAAGCTCCTCCCCCTTGCCGCCGATTGGTCGGCGTTCTTGTTCCGCCGCCCGCGGTGTTAATAAGGAATGGGAGAGCTGGGCTGGCGTCGAGCCAGCACGGAGAGCGGTGTTGGGAGTGAAAGGCGTGGGCCCACTGCATTTCAGGTGTATATTATATGATAAAAAGTCGTTTATTCGTACAAAAGTTGTTTGCTTCTGAGAGGGCACGGGATAAAAATCGTAATGCACTCGAAACAATTCGATGTAATACCTGCCTAGCCATGACCTGCCCGGATTATTTTTGCTCCATGAAGCTCTGACGTATGCAGCCGGCCGAGGGGTGCTGTGAATCGGGGCTGCGCACTAGGGTTGCGATGTCTGCTCTCTTTGTCATCGTGTTTACGCCAGCATGAACAGCTTGAATGCATATGTACAGGTCTAGACGCAGCAAGGTGTGGCCTTTTCGCCATTGGTAGCGGCTCGCCGATACGAACAGACCTTTCCTGTGCCACGCTCTCTGTGCTGTGCGATGCCGAGTAAAATGCGCCTTTATGATGGCAGGAAGTCCGATAGAGAGCACAGTCGCGGAGTGTGGCAAACCGAGCTACTGTTGCACTTCTCCGGAAAAGAAATGCGTTCAATGCGAGCACAGCTCCGCATCTGGTTGATCTGGTCTTCGTCTTCATCAGCAACGCAAGATCGATAACTTCCTTCAATTATTCTTCATAAGATGGCCTTCGGGATCCACGTATGTGGGACACGAAGGAAAACCACATGAACATTAAACACGGTGTCAGAAAAACCGCAACAAGCTCTCCTCGATTAGAGATAACGATAAGGTAGAGGTAGTTCTCGACTGAGCCGTTCCCAAACTCGGGGTAATCTGAAATTAATTGTATTACGTCGCCGGACAACTACAATAGAAGCGTTGTTCTTCACGTGGATGTGGGATGCGTGTCACATTACCAAACGCTTTCTCCGGACGTCATCCTTGCTCCTGAGTCCCGGTTCATCGGTGTTAGCCAAGACGCTATCCTTGCTCCTGAGTCCCGGTTCATCGGTGTTAGCCAAGACGCTATCCTTGCTCCTGAGTCCCGGTTCATCGGTGTTAGCCAAGACGCTATCCTTGCTCCTGAGTCCCGGTTCATCGGTGTTAGCCAAGACGCTATCCTTGCTCCTGAGTCCCGCTTTATCGGTGCTAGACTGGATGGTGGATTCGCCTTTAGAACCTTGGCCGCGGAGGAACCCGGCTCAGTAGATAAGGTTAATGCCAAACCTTGTGCTGCAAAGGATTTCGTTGTAACGAATTTTCTTGGTATATACATATGCTCCATTATATAGGTCGAAACTCAAAGAAGGGAATGAAACGTGCGAAAAACGACCGTTCCTGGTAAGTTCGGTGTTTTAGAGCGTTTCATTCTCTCAAAACAAAACCAACGCGAGCAGTTTCACATACACACACCAGGCACCGAAACGGGAATACCACGCGCAGTCAACACTGGGGCTGGTCAGCTGAGACCGGACTGTTCGGGCGTGACACCTATACCGGGATAAGCAGTTATCAGCTGGTCACATGACGTCACTATGCGGGCGTCATTGTCGCATTGTGTAAGTTGTGTAATACATCGTTACGTTTACCAAGGATATCTGAATCAGTTACGACATCAAAGGAGAGTGTGGTGGCGAGAGAGAGAGAGAGAGAGAGAGAGAGAGAGAGAGAGAGAGAGAGAGAGAGAGAGAGAGAGAGAGAGAGAGAGAGAGAGAGAGAGAGAGAGAGAGAGAGAGAGAAGAGAGAGAGAGAGAGAGAGAGAGAGAGAGAGAGTCAGCAGGAGGAGAGTTCGGATGCAAGTACAGAGAGACAAGGGATGTGGTCCGCTTCGACTACCTGTACTCTTAGACCGTCAGATTTGTCACGTTTTTTGCTTGCTCTGCACATCGATGTCCCAAGTTTTGACCGCTTGCTTGAAGTCGTTGGGAGAACTCAAAAGCCTTACCCTCCGCCATTTAGCGTATTCCACAGCCAAAGACCTTGCTTGCACTTCGATGTTTCAAACAGTGCTGCGCTCCAGTAAACACGGCGCTGTAGGATGCACCAGTTGGTTGTGTCAAGCACATGGTAGGAATATAGGTCGGTGATGCTACAGCTTACAACTTGGGGTAGCGGGGTCAAGATCATGTTTCACCAGCCGAAAGGTCGCTGGGCTGGTGCGGCATGACCGTGGCCTTGGAACCCGCCGCGACTGCACTGGTGTCTTCAAGGCACTAAACGACCCCAGTGCCCGGGTGGCGGTCCGGTCGCTGTTCACCACTGGGACTGCTGTGAGTGAGCGCATCACGAGGTGGGCGATGGCCGCCGCTTTGAAGCTGCCCACTTTCCGGCTGCCTATGTCGCGTAGGGCGTTTTCACATCGTACGACCGCGTCCTGGAACCAACTGCCGCCGGCCGTTACGACCTCCCGGAGCCGTTTGTGCTCATATCTACGCTTAACCAGTGAGAAAAAGATGGTTTTGTTTGACTTTGAGGGCCTTTCTCAAATCCTTGTGTATCATCACCGACGCACTTTTGTTTGTATCGTGTAACCTGTAACTCATTGACTGAATCAAATATTAAGCCTTACATTGTTGTTGTTGATTGGAGTTTTAGGGCGCGTCGACTACTGCGGTCATTTTGCGCCCATAACAGCCAAATGACTAGCTTCGGAGTGTGACTATGAAATGACTAAAAAATATGTATCATTTAGAAATATAAACAGCTGAGTTGTATCAGGAACGCGTCATTGATACGAAATTTTTGGCAGCCTAAAAACTTCCTACACGCGGTATAAACTATTCAGGCAGGTGTACATAAAGTGCAGAACTTAACATGCGATACAAACCTGAGGGTATGTTCGATATATGGTGACCTGTCACATAGTAAATCGGAGAGCGTCAGGGACGGTGCCGCAGGGCCAAAGTACCTCAGACGCTCGACGCGTAGTGTGGGGCAGCATACGAGCACATGTTCCACTGTGAGCGTGGCGTTGCAGTGGCCACATCGTGGTAGTTCGTCGTGACATAGTAAGTGTCGATGTGTAGCATAAGTATGGCCAATCCGCAAGCGACACAGGGTTACTTCCTCCCGTCTGGACTTTCGATAGGATGACTGCCATTCGTGAACAATCGGTTTAATGCCCTTCAGTTTGCTAGTGCCCATCACATCCCATGCGCTCTGCCATTCCTCGCGCAAAAAGGCAGAGATGGCCGAGCACAGGTCTGTAGCGGGTATCGGAAACACTCTGCGACAGGGACGACGAGTAGCACACTTTGCGGCGGAGTCAGCCAGCTCATTTCCCGCAATGCCAACGTGGCTCGGGATCCAGCAAAGTGCTACGGTCTTGCCAGCCCGGTACAGAGAGTCGAGACGCAGTAAAATATCCTGTATAAGGGGATTTACCGGATTAAAACACCTTAATGCCGAAAGGGCACTTAGGGAATCCGAAAAAATCACGTGCAGACTGTCTTAGCCCACCTCTATAAAACAAAGCGCCTTAATGATGGCCACAAGCTCTGCAGTATACACGGACGCATGGGCTGGCAGTGTAAATAATCGCGTATCGGGACCACACACAAAAGCGGAACCAACACCCGTATCCGTTTTCGAGCCGTCTGTATACGTAATTGTGAACCCCCGATATGTTTCGATATGCTTCAGAGCTGTTGATCTGGCAAAGTACGGAATCATATTTTGCTTCCGAACCTCCGACAATGAGACGTCGACAGTTGGCGATACCATCACCCACGGAGCGGTCGGCAGGCTACGTGGGCGTGCCACACCCCGAAAACTTAAGCCACTCTCATGAAGAACATTACGAACACGCACACAGAAAGGCGCCACGCGTGTTGCTTGTCCGGACTGAAAAACATGGGATGTATGGCGTGAGAACACGGCGTCATGTGTTGGGTGGTTCGGGAATTGCGCGAGCTTACAAACGTACCGCATTCCCAACAACTGTCTTCGGGTAGCCAGCGAAGGTTCGTTGGCTTCCACAAGCAAGCTGGCTGTCGGAGACGTACGAAATGCACCAGTAATGATTCTCAACGCAGCATGATGGACCGCATTCAAGATGCGTTTTACGGACTCAGAGGCGCCATCATATACAACACACGCATAGTCCAGCTTGGAGCGTATCAGTGAACAGTATAACAACAAAAGTGTTTTCCGATCTGCTCCGTACGATGTTCGTGCCACACATTTCAGTATGTTCAGGGTCTTAAAACACTTATCACGCAGAGTGGTAAGATGCTCCCTGTAGGTCAAACGCTTATCAAAATGTAATCCCAAAAACCGTGCCGCCGTATTGCAGGGGATCGACTGTCCATAAAGCTTAAGCACCATGTCGGGACACTGACGCCGGCGTCGACAAAAGTGGACGGAAACTGTCTTCGAGGTGGAAAACCGTAACCCGCTGAGCATGCTCCATCTTTCCAAGCGAGTCACAGCCAACTGCAACTGACGCGACATGGACGCTGCTGTGGCAGAGCTGCACCAGATGGCGAGGTCATCAACAAAAAGCGAGCGACCAATCGCCTGGGGAAGACGGTCCCCAACATCATTTATCATGACGGCAAACAACGCAACACTTAGTACACTGCCCTGGGGTATGCCGTTCTCTTGTGTGCATCTTTTCGAGCATACGGAACCGACACGGACGCGGAAGAAACGGTCAGCAAGAAAGTTCGCAAGAAAGATAAGCATAGCTCCGCGTATGCCATACTGGAACAGCTTCCGTAAGATGCCATATCGCCAGGTGGTGTCGTAAGCCCTTTCAATATCGAAGAACACAGCTCCAACATGTCGCCTTTCCCTTAAAGACATGCGCACAGTTGAGTCCAAGGCTAAAAGATCATCAACGGTGCTACAGTTTTTCCTGAAACCACACTGCGCGTTCGAGAAGATATTGTTGCTTTCTAGAAACCAAGACAATCGTGTCTGAACCATCCGCTGCAGGAGTTTGCACATAGAGGAGGTCAGCGCAACTGGACGGCAGTTAGATGAATTCCTCCCATTCTTGCCAGGTTTCAGCAACGGAACTATGAGCGACTCCCGCCAGGAGGTGGGTAATTCTCCTGCCTCCCACAACTGGTTGAATGCCAGCAACATAGCTTGTGTTGCTGTAAGTGGAAGTCTCCGGAGCATATCATTATGAATTAAATCCCGGCCCTTCCGCCACGCTGCGCAGAAAACTAATGGCAGACATCAGTTCAAACATTGTGAAAGGTTTGTTATATGAAAACTCTTCGGCTGTATGAAAGTTTATCTGGGCTGCTTCGCAACGAGCACGATGGCGTATGAAATCAGGAGCGGCAGTTGTCCGCCCACAACGCTCCGCGAACGCACGAGCCATTTCGTTCGCCACCTTAGAGGGGTCCAGTATGTCCTGGCCATTCATATGAAGTACGGGGTGCGGCACTGAGGACTGTTTGCCTGCCAAACGCTTCACCCGCGCCCAAACCACCGAAGTCGGCGTTTGGCAATTTAGCTGGCCCACATATAAACGCCAAGACGTACGCTTGGCTTCCAAGATAGTACGTCGGGCTGCCGCCCGAGCTCGTCGAAAAGCGATTAAGTTGTCCGTAGTGCTGTGTCGATCGAAGTCTCGCAGGGCTTTTTTACGCGCACGTATAGCATCGCGGCACTGGTCCGTCCACCACGGAACAGGGGGACGACGTGGGACACCAGATGTACGTGGGATGCTTTCTTGTGTCGATCGTAAGATTGTGGAGGTGAGTTCTTCTATCGATGCAGGCACATTCGCCGAAACGGAAGCCAGCCTGGTTTCCACCCGAGCCTGAAATTCATCCCAATCAGCCTTTCTAAGATTCCACCGTTGTGGCCTGGAACCGAGAGCTGCTCCGTTCTGGTAGCGCAACCAGATGGGGTAATGATCACTGCCAAAAGAGTCGTTGTCAACGGACCATGTCAGGTGTACCGCCAGTTGGGGGCTTGAAAAACTCAGGTCCAGCGCCGATGTGTGACCTGACGGCAGCGTCATGTGAGTTCGGGTCCCGGTGTTTAAAAGACAGAGTGATTCATCACGTAAAAAAGTTTCGCAATGCCTGCCGCGGGTGTTGGTCTGGGCGCACCCCCAAGATGTGTGGTGAGCATTAAAGTCACCCAGCAATAGAAGAGGCGGGGGAAGCTCGGTCACCAGAAATCTCATTTCTGCCGTCGGAAATGGAATACCAGGAGGTAAGTAAAGCGAGCAGACGGTTATTGCACGACGCCCGAAAAGTATCTTAGCTGCAACAGTTTGCAGGTCAGAGTGTAAGACGACGCGCTGGACAAAGACACTGTGGTGCACAGCCAAAAGAACTCAGCCATGTGCAATTGGATCAGCTGGCGTATCTCGACGCATTACAGTGTAGCTCGGGATACTAAAATGAGAGCCAGGTGCCAGTTTGGTCTCCTGCAGGCAGACGATGGCGGGACAGCGCTCATTCAGAATGACTCTGAGATCGTGTAGACTAGTTCTCACGCCCCTGCAGTTCCACTGTAAGATACTTGTCACAAAGCCATGAGGTGAGGGTAGCCATTACACACCTAGCTCACCAGCACAGCGCGCAGAATATCACAGTCAATAAGCCTGCAAGGGGGTGCACTAAAAAGGGGTCAAAGTCACACTTTAAGACGCGACACGGTTCAAAAGAACTGGGCTGCGCCCGTTGCAGGACCGGACACCTCGGTCTGGGAGGTTCGGCTCGATTCCGCAGAGCGGTGCTCCTCTCTGGGCCGAATCCTTGGGCTTCCTCCGTCGGATGGAGACGGAGGACCGGCCGGGGGGCGCTTTGTGCCAGCGTGCCCAATCCTGGGTGGTGGAGGGGGAGGACCCATGGATGGGGCCCTGCCAGACGTCTGAGGACCAGCGGGAGGCTCAACTGGTTTTCTGGGCGATGAAGCACCGCTGCGAGGGACGGACTCCTTACCCGCCCCAGACGTACGGTTCGCCGCCTTTGCCCGTTCTTGTTCAGCCAGGCGTGCCCGCTTGGCATCGCGGGCGCGCCTGTCCGCCTCGTGCCGCTCCAACGTTTCTATCGCCAGCCCACATGTGTTCGCTGATGATGTCGGAGGTGACGGAGGCAGCGGAGCACACGAAGCGGAGGCGGACGAAGGTGGCGAGGAAACCGATGTGGAGGCCGGTGGAGCCCGCGGGCCACGGCCACGCCGGACCACCGTCCAGCCCTCCTCTCCGGCAGGAGACGGCGGTGCCGTGGGAGTCGGCAACGCGGGGGGTGCCGACCGGCCAGGGGGCGAAGAGGTTGCCAGCACGGTCTCCTTCCACCGCTCCAGCGAGGGAGGGGGAGCCAGGGCTGCCAGATTTGAGTCCAGCGCCTGGTTCGTCGACACAACCGAGAGACCAAACGACTTCAAGAGCGCTACAAACTGAGCAGCGGTCATTTGATCAGTGGAGGTCGGACGTGCGTTGGAGGTCTTAGCTTTTTCGGCGTACGATGTTCTTGGGTGGCTCTCCTCGTACAATGTTCTCGCCTTGCGAAAAGAGATGTTGCGTGTGGTTTTAATGGATATCATTTCTTTTTCCTTCACGTACGCTGGGCACGTGCGGTCGTAAGTCGCGTGCGGAGCCTGGTCCTTGTCACAATTCACACAATGCACTCTCTCTGAGTCGCAAAGTTCCATTGCGTGTTCGGAGGAAGCGCATTTCCCACAGGCAGGCTTGTTGCGGCAGTACTGTTTGGTATGACCAAATCGCTGGCAGTTGAAACATGGCATGGGGTTCGGGATGAAGAGGCGCACCTTGACACGTGCGTATCCCACACGTATCTCGGACGGCAAGTCAGGGCGACTGAACGTGAGTATCAGGTTGTTGGTGGGCACCAACTCTCCTCCCCTTCTGACGAGGATCCGTCGAACGACGGTCACTCCAAACTCCGAGAGCTCCTCCACGATCTCTTCCTCGTCAACGTCACGTAGATCAAAACAGTTCACCACGCCCCTGGACGAATTTTTGGTGTTGTGTGGTGTCGCTGACAATGACACTGTTTTTTTTCAATTTACCGGCCCCATCCCGAACACTGTACGAAAATTCAGTTGCTTGCATAGCCCGATTCGCCTCCAGATCACTAGCAAATTCAACTTCTATTTTTCCATCCCGGAGCTTGTCACATCTTATAATTTTTCCAAATTTGTCGCAGCCATTTCTTCTCTGAAACGGTGGGAGGGACGCCAACATAACCTCTTCACTGTGGAAGACGAGGATCCGTGGTCCGGGGATAGCAGAGTCTTTTCTGCATCCTTGGGTTATCGTGGTCCGCCCCCCTTTCGGAGGACGGGTGTTTTTTGAGGTAGAAGATGCCATGCAGAAAGGGTTTTTCTTTCGGCACCGGGGCTCCCACCCACCTCGGAGCCCAACTGGGGGACGGCCCACTCACCAGTTGGTGGTGGTGCCGCCAGGGCTACCTCGGTGCTATACGGGGCGGACGACGCCTCCCGCACGGCCAGGTGTAACCGGGGAGACCCCTCCCTGTCCTGACCGTGGTTCAGCGCCGCCGCCCCTTGACCCCTTAAGCCGCTGCGCGCGGCCATGCGCCCCAAGCGGAGACCCGCAAGGAGCACCTAACCGCAACGCGAGTGACAAGCCGCTAGACCCGTGTGGGGCCCCACGGGCCCCCCACGCCCCCGGATATTCTGGCCAAAGTGGAGTGTTGGGACGCGCCGTGACTGACCCGCACGACGCGCCCCTCAGCCACCAGGATCCGATCAACCCGGGGACGTGGGCGAGGGGGCACGGCGACCCCGATAAAACGAGGATGGGAGTGGTGATGCGGGAGTGCGGGTAAAGTGGAAGGAGCGGGCGGGACAAGGAGCAGGAGCTCACGTACCGCCAGGGTCGCTACGCCCTGAGAGGAACAGCTTGCGCTGTCCACCCGTTACCGGAGCTGGGACCCGAGGGGGCGCTAGTCCCCTACACCGACCGAAGCCGGTGCCCCTGCAGGGATAAGCCTTACATATGGAACGATTCGGAATAAATACATGGCATGACAATACAATCTGTCTGTTTAGCAAACATTCTCCTCATTACATCATTGCTGGCTTACGTCATCGCATCTTGCACCACAGTGATTGAGAGCCAATCAGTGTACTAGAATTGCCGACTTTGTGTGCAAAGCAACACCCTATGAGGAGGAATTTTTCACTTTTTCTCCATATTTTATGTGAATTTTTCACTTCTGCCTGACGTTGTCTAATCGCACATGCCATCCCCATATTTCCCTTTCTGAGGTTTTCAGATGTCATCCAAAACCGAGGTCACTTGAAACCACCAAGCATAAACAAGGCTCCACAGAACCTGGACACCTATGGCTACGTCCTGCCTCACGTACATCTGAATCATGTCTATGTACGCACAGGGCAAGGGCGTGAGTTACCTTCAAGCCCAATAATCCCAGCGACTCCAGCCGCTTGCACGCATCAAGTTTGGTTTCTTTACAAAATGCATCACAATCGGCAGCTGTGTGCCAAGTACAAGGTCTTCGCACATCCTCCATTTTTTCGTCTCACCACCTCACCACGGAAGCAGAGCCTGGTGCAAACACCAGCAAGGCCTGGTAGACAATTTTGCTCCACGTATTTCTTTTACCCGAAGAAACTTGGCCACCAAATTGCATCACTCCCGAAATGCAGGAGTAAGAAATTTAAGAAATGTCTTCTACATTAAATTTACAACACGGAGATCACCATTTTAAGCACTAATGTTAACAGATTTTAAATCAAATCAGCTGACTACAAAATTTTGCCAAAAAAGTATCAGTCTCCGTAATTTTTTTTTCAGAAAGAAATTTGATCCGAACTCTTTGAATGAATGGATTCCTGAGACCAGCGCTCACGCCAAGCATTGCTTGTTGTGTGAGCCCTGACCCCTACCATCCGATCGCGCAATTCCAGGCAACGGCAGAATTTAGTGGCGGAAGCTTAGCGTGCCGCAATGCTCGGCACGGTCCGTCCTGCCCTCTGACGTCAACTGACCTTTAGTGCGACCGCTGCCACCGGCCGCAGGCCATACCTGTCTAGGGCAAATAGCGAGCGCTTAAAGCGACTCGAACCAACCCCGCCACGGGTGGGTGAATCGGGAGGCAGGCGCTCTAACCAACTGAGCCACCGGGATGGACAATTATTTAACTACTTTTGTTTATCTTGGTATCATACCAGTGTGATACCAGTTTATTCTTCCTTCCTTCCCAATTGTCTTTAAAGGTACCATCCGTTGCTTAAAATGTTGACCAATTTCTCTGCAAGAAGCTCAAACTGCAAGCTTGCACTATTTTATACATAAATAGGATTAATTCGTCAGCCGCCCAAACATGTTTGATATGCACACCGAGAGTGAACAATTCACAGGGAATAAAGGAGACAATTTGAATCACGGAACTTATGTTTACCGCCATTTTTGCCCTGTTAAACCCTCGGTTAGCTCTTTTTTTTTGGTTCATGGCGGTGCTTCACAATGATAAATCCTTGATAAAATGATAATGTGATTGATTGATAAATAATAAAGCCATTCGAGTGTCTAACTCACCAGGCTACCTGACAAGGCTATCCTTATGCTGTCATTAGAGCTTTGGGACAGACCTGACGCAGCTAATACAGAAGTACCTGATGGCAGAACTTTGCCCGTTAGATAGATTCTGCCCTCTGGAAATGTTCATCATGCACACCTCTTACTTGTTTCACATTTAATCTCGTAAGTTGGTGGACATGATTGATTTTTATATTTGCGGGGTGAGTGGGGTGGTTCTGTCTGTCAGCAAACCATGCAAAAGGTGCTGACTTTGTTTTGGGGGAGCAGGAAGAATCTACCCACTTCAAAATTCGGAATAATGGTATGATTAGCGTTACCTGAGTAACCTACGTACATAAAAACCTTACAACGTTTTGGTCACTATATCCTAGCCTCTCACCTACTGTCAAAGCATCTACCAATCCCTCCTCATTAGTTATTACTGACCGTCAGCCATTTTCATTAATGAAAAACAGTGCTTAAAAAGAATGAATAAAGGAGGGCAACGGCATCCATGGTAAGGAGGCAGAATCACCTCCTCCCACCCAAATGAATAGGAAACTACACGCTTCTAGGCTGGTTAGTTAAGAAGTGTGCCCTGAAAGAGCCAGTTAGTCTCCTGTGGACGAAGTAATTTCTTACCTTACCTGCTTTCACCGCATGATTTGTAACCAGAGTTAGCCATTTTCTGTTTTAATGCATCAAGTTTTGTCATAAGGCAAATTATGATGCCACAATGCATGCAATAGGCTTATTTTGTTCTATACTCTAGATTATTTTCCCCAAATTTCTTGAAGTAGTCGCTCATGGTTGCTTTAACTAGACGTTTTCCGTAACTGTCATGGTTTGCTGACTGGCAAATGACTGTACTGTATATATGCATTATATTTTTAACCCGAGAATACCCTAAGTTGCATAGCAATTGTAATATGAGGTAAATATCAGTGTGTAGCAAATAGTCAGACCATCCCATTTAAAATGGGAAGCCAACATCTCAAACTTTGTCATTAAATATGAATAAACAAGCCTTAGATGCGATAGATGCCTTAGCCCAATAGATGCCTTTGCTGCAGCTGAAAAGGCAAGCAGCAAAACTTGCATGGCCATCTATGTTATGTTACATTTGGAGACGAGAGATCGTTTAACCATGGCAATCAGAATAAGTTGTTCAAAGTGATTTAAAGCATTTTGATTTGAATGTTGTTAACTTGGCCTGATGTCAACAAACATACACAAATTAACTGAATAAAAATGCAGGTTGAAACCAGCCAAAAATGAGCTTTATCATGTTTTTATCACAAGTGCTGCTGTCAACAGAAAGGTGAGTTGAGATGATGTCCAACATATGGGCTACTAGTAAGATTAAGCTGGTTGAGCGCATGGCAAGTGACAATAGGAACTGTGCAAGAATCAGTAACTCACAACTGCTGCTGTGATACAAACAGATTAGACAGGATGAGATAAAGTAAGGCCTCTTTAGGTTAGGCATAGTTAGGCTACTTTCATGGAAATAGGCATTGTTATTTGGTGAGAAACAGTGACAAAATGTTTGTTTTCCGTGATCCCATCTTAACAGAAGCCAAATGTATGTCTGTTGTGTTTGACTTGGTGATTAGCTGATGTGTAGATGTCCAAGGTTTTTTGTTTGAGTGCTTTATGCTTGCTGAATTTTCTGTTGCTATTTTGTTGTTGAATTCCTTTGCTTTGTTTTGTGTTAAAAATGCCGTGGAAGGGACGTGCAAAGTGCAGCATCAAATTATTGGTGTCACATAATCTTTATGCTTGTTACACTGCCATAAAATTAATTTGCTTTAATGTATTCTGCTTCACTGTAATGGCCTACGATGTTAAAAAACAAAACAGTTCTGTCAGGTTTGTGATATTACGTCCATGCCAATTTCAAATAGACGTATTTGTTTGCTGAAGCATCAGTCACCAGCTCAAAAGTTCCATCTTTTGTGAACTAAATTTTTCATTCCTGCACGGTCTTTTTCGATGGAATTTTTCGCTCCCACCGTAGTTCAAAAGCGATTCTAGCTCACTGGAGCCAGTTAACGGCCATTGTATTTGGAAATCGTGCCCACGGATGCTAGTTATGAATGACACAATTTTTTTGTCTTGCCTTGATCATCGCATGGCCAAAGGTATGGAAGGAGTTTAAATAACGTTATTATGACGTCATGGATGCTTTGGTGACCTGGAAATAGCCCCCCCCCCCCCGAAATCCTCTGCACTTTCTCTTCGCAGGCGTGTGGTCCAGAAACTAGAAGGGCTTAGGCCTTGAGAGAAGGGCAGTGCTGTGAGCTGCACCGAATAATTTTCAAAATGACTATTTCTGTTCAAAAGTCCGTACGAATGTGGAATATTTCCTGAAGGGAATGTTTCACGTTTCGACTACATTAATACCTTTGTTACATTTTTCTCGTCTTGATTTCTGCATATCTTCTTTTTTATCTCTACATTTCTTCTTATTTATTTCCACATTTCTACTGGTAATGCACTGGTTAATCTGCGCGTCGGGGGTCCAGACGTACGGGATTTGATTCCCCGCGGTGCCGTCCTTCCTGCCAGGGTGAGAGGTAGACGACATAATATTACCTCGGCAATTGAGCGCGTCGTGAAGCCTCAATAACGAGGGCTGACATGCATTGAGAAAATCCGGCTCACCTCTCCCACATGCGATTACAGAATATTTGAGTAACTCGTCAAATACAATCCTAGCCGACGCGCACTGGAGAAAATGACACTCTGTAAAGGAAATCGTCCAACGTATCTTGAGTGAACGCACATCAGGCGAGCAATCTAAAAATATACAAAATAACTGGGGATACAATACGTTCCCAAGCTCCCCTCAACCTCACACAAGTCTCAGAGATACCACCTCAGTGTTACTCAACATGCTTGAAATGTCAGCGGGGTGCTACTGCGTGCTGGGCCGCTCGGACCTGTTGTACTGCTCGAGCACGGTATGAGCCCGCAAGGGTGGGCTGACGGCGGCTGGCGGCCGGCGTCCGGAGCAGCCCGACGGGTCATTCTCTCTGTGCAGGAGCATTCATTTCACCTTCCTGTTTCGTTATTTTGAAGGCCGGAAAGTCCGGGACTGTCATCTGGAGGCTGGGCTGACTGGACTGAAGCCTGCGGTTGACTGGCGTCGTTAGTCGGGGCGTGCTGAAATCACACCCGGCTTGAGCAACTGTGCTCAGCTACCAGTGCCTGAGCTGGAGAAAGTCGAGGAAAGCTTGTTTGGGAAGGCCGCCAAGGATCTCTCCGTGCAGGAGATGATACAGTCTGAACTTTTTGAGGGGAAGTTCGTACGGCTGTACCGCATCCATCATACCGCACTCTCCATCCACCTAAAAACCAATATCAGCGGTGTCTGGCTCTCTTGCACGATCGACAAAAGGTAGTAAAAAACGAACCATACCGGCATGATCTCTGAGACTTAAATCCACGCGCCTACCGCCCGTTGGTCGGTGCTGACGGTCTGCATGCTCGGCTCCAGAAATGGCAGCAGCTGAAGCACGTGGTAGAGGGATAAACGTGGTGGGAAACGACAGCGCGACGGAACTTACGACGGAGGACGGGGCGGCGCATCACAGTCGCGTGCGGCAACCAATCACATGGCCCAAGCTGGGACAGAGACAAGACAACCACGAAGAAACTGGCAGCATAGGCAAACCACACAGACGGATGAAACCCGCATGCTCCACGACACCCGACGAGACAAAGATGTCACCTCTGACACGACGAGATGGAGAAAAATGTTATTATGACAAGTGTGCAAATAGGCATAGCGTTACCAAATCCGTGATATTTATTTGTCGCAGTTGAAAGCTGCGTGATGGTAAAAGGCAGTCTTGAGCCTTGTTAGTAAGAAGCTGCCGTCCGTCCTCGCTGATCGCGCGTCACCCTGCGCCTCGCCCTGCGCATACCAGCGCTGCCCGTTCTCCCGCGCGTCCCCCGCGCACCTGAAGGCCCACCGCCACCGCAAGCAGTTCCTGGAATCGCATGCTGTCCACCCCCGCTCTCGGTGGCTCCGCCCGACCGCTGGTGAGGGGCCAGTTGGGCAGGGCGAGCCCAGGGTAGCACAAAGGGGACGTCACCAGGCAACCGGTGAGTGCACTTTATTGCACTCATCACTAGCTGTCTGACACCGGTACACCCCTCTAAGTGCCTCCTCAAGAGAGGCAGCTGAGCAAATCTTCGAGTAAGCAGCAGATTCCAATTAAAGGCGAGACAACAGGGAGCGCCGCTACCGTGCATGCGCTCTCTGCGCCGCTGGGGTCGGCCGGGGGGGGGGGGGGGGGCCGCCGCGCAGGCGCCGGGCGGGCTATCCGAGCAGCAGCCGTAGGGTCTCCCCCCCCCCCCCCCACCGGGCGGTCCAGGGCCGACCCGGACGCCCCGCCGCCAACACGCACCGCGTGTGATCAATGCCGTGTGACCGCCAGCGAAATTTTCCTTCCTGACACGCCCCGACAAAAACGGCAGCGCGGACCTCCGGTATTGGGGAGCTTGATGCATTTCTTTCCAAGGGATATTATGAAAACAACCCGCTGGTGGGTTTCCTCGCTAGCTGTCGCTTTGCTAACGCCCGCTCCCATGATTTGCATAGGACAAACAACCCAGCGCTCAAATCGATATATCTTGTTCTTAAATATCTTTCTACATTCTAAAATCTATTAACATGTTTAATTTCATAAAAAAGGAACTAAGTTTTGAGCCTTTGCTGCTAATTAGTACCGAATATGAAACAATGTGGAAGGAGCGTCGCGCCCCTGCATTCCCTCTGTACCTTTGAAGGTATTCACGTTTGCTATTGCTTAAATATCTAAACACATGCCTCACAGCGTTGCAATATGAGCACGACTACTGTGCTCACAGCGTTGCAATATGAGCACGACTACTGTGCCACACACTCGCTACCAAACTGGACCAGCGTCGGCCGTACGGGACCAGCCAGGCGGCGCCCTCTCCTGCGACCCGACCCGTGTCTCAGGTGCCGCGGTCGAGGTTGAAGGCAGAAGCGGCCGCAGCACTGCACCGGAGCCACTGTCGTAAGAGGAGATATCGCGCCGGTGGGTGTGCTCCAATAGTCTCACGGAATGACGCTGGCTCCGGCCATACGACGTTACGACTGTGCGCCGATACGCGGCGTCAAAACAAATCGCCCCCTCCCCCACCGCAATAAAAGGGTGCGCACGTGGCCAGCCGCCGGGGATGGCCGCTAATTATTGGCTGGGGTAGGGAGGGGCGGCCCGTTTTAAGACGCCGCCATGTTTGACGTTCACACGATGTAACCCTTTGAAGTCGCCGCGCCGGCCCGCCGGACGTGTAGCGGTTGCGCAATGGCACGCTGGAGTGGGCTCGCGTGTATCCATGGGAACGATGCGGCTGGTGGCCGACGCTCGAAGAGAATATGGGTGATCAGCCGGGGGTTCATAGTAATGCAATTTAAGATGTTTTACTACTATGACATAATTTCCTTTGAGAAAATTAAACTTGTATTACAGCTGTTAAGCATTTAAAAAGCATGCATTTTAAACTATGACGATGTTTCCCAAATTTGATGATAACTTGCCAGCTCATAAACCAGTGAAAGATTCCGTGCTCCAGTGAACAATGCGCCAAACCAGCTGTTTTTTTTTAAAAATGTGTCAGCAGAAAAAACACGCCAGCATGAGGAAAGACGGATTTCCTGCTGCGTTTTCTTTTTTGTAATGTTGGGGTAGTGCTGTTCTTTTTTCGGTGCCGTACTCTTTTTGCTAACAATGGTTGTTTTTTGTAATCTTGGCTTTAGGTCTTGTCTGCTACCGTTTGCTGTTTATACGAGTCTACCATGACGATAGTTTGCCAATGCGACTTTGCCAAAGTTTGCCAAAGTTTGCCAAAGCGCACGCACGGTATCGGCTGGACAAATACAGAGCGACCCGATCCGTCAACATCAGCAGCGCGCTGTTACTACGATGCACCGCAGAATACAGTGCGGGAAGACGCTACCACCAACAGGCCATCGCTTATCCACAGCACCGAATCTCTTGCACGAAGTCATGTCACAGGCACTTGGGTACCATGCGTATCACCCATCAGCCCGCGATGTAGCCATTTAAATACGCGTTATGCAATATTTGTTTTGCGTAATGCGCCAGCAGTTCTTCGCGAAGGGGGGGGGGGGGGCGGAGCTATGCTAGAACGCACCACGCCGATTTCAACTTTCCGCCAGAAGCTACCTATGGCGAAAAAAGAAAACGTGGGCCTTCTCACTCCCCCGCCTATTCCTCTCTTGAGTGAGCCATGTGAGACTGTGAGACTTGGTCAAAACACCGTCGGGCCCATCTTGTGCGGACAGCTAAGCGGAGGAAATGCGCCATGCTGTGACACGCTGGCGTGCTGTTTACCCGTGCAGCCCTGTTTGGCAAGAGGGGATGGGGAGGGGCAGGAGGGGGGGGGGGGGGGCTATGTGAGTCCCGGTCGCGAACGTGCGGCGAAACGTAGAGCGCCTTTGGCTGTGAGTGTTCGTGGATAGTTTACCCTCTCACGCTATTCATTTGCGCTTGTGTTGGTTTCGAAACAGTCCGGTGAATTTTTATGTTCCTTTCGATTTCTGGCTGGGCAGGTTATCCACAACTTTCAATGTCGTTTTGCATCTGCCTCTCCGCGTTACGTTTTATTCGCGAGCTGGAAATACCATGATGCACAAACTACAGGCATGAAACGCGGTCGTTCGATAGACCCAATGCATGTAAAACCTGGCCTCTATACTTGGTGTATTGCCGCAGTCCATGCCATTTTTTGCACCGATTTTGAGGGATTCCAGATTCGGCTGCCAGGGAACATTACCAAAGCGATCGTGGTTGGCAAGCTCTCCGACATTTCCCTTTGACTCGGATCACCGTCTGGGATTGATTTTCTTGTTGATGGTGCTAAACGCCGTTCCGGAAAAGTTGCTGTGTTCCAGGCATTTGACATGAATTTCCAGGCGGACGTGTCCAGCCTCCGTTGATTTAAAGGGCTGGGCAGGATTTAAGCGTTCGGACGCCGGTGAAGTTTTTCTTGTTCCTCTACAGGCAGAGACGCCCGTCGGCGCGCCATTTGCTACGTCTTTTACGTCTAGGAAGAAACACTGACTAATTTTGGTTTAAACAGCCTGGGATATTTTGAAATTGATGCTTTCATGCACCGCCAAATAATTGATTTACCTTCTCACAAAAACCGGATGGGCTATGGCCAGCTTGTCTCCTATGCCTGCTCATAGACCTATGTTTTCATGAATCCGTCATTTTCCTTAAATGCTTGCATCATTAGCAGGTACAGAACAGGTGCACGGACCAACAAAGCGGAGACCGATCAGCACGACTGCCGTGTTCTCTATGCGGTTCAACGGTGGCACTTCCGTCGCCGTTCAGCCGCCACATAACACGGCTGCGGAAGATTAGCGTGACTTTTTCCTGCCACGAATTCCATATGTGAAGAGAGAACCGAATTTCGACCTGAAGAAAGGTTATCATGGTCGGGCCTACCTGGTAATGTGACGATCTGCCTCCGCCGGTATCGCATGACATCAATTGCACCAAGCTTGGCAACAAGCCAAACTGGTAATAATCGTGAAACTCTAATAAGTTGAGTCCTCTACAAGACTTCGAACGGATAGGGACACAAAGATGTCTCACTTCAAGAAAATCCGCCCAGGAAGATGGCATGCCCGTCTCCTGAATGCACACAAGCTCCGCGATGCAACACTAACATTTTCGCGACGAACACACAAGCATACCGTCCGCCACAGCAGTGATGTTTTTCAGCCAAAGCTCGACCAGTCCATCTGACCCTCAAGCGTCGTCTGACAGGGGTCCTGAAGGTTTACGTGTGCGCACGTGCACCTCTGACCCATCAATTCTCCTCCCAAACCAAACAGGGGCGCTCGAGCCCTGCCTCCTCGGGACCTCGGCTTCAGTCGTCTTTGCGTGGCGACAGGTCAGAAGGGGTTGATAAACAATCGGCGTTCACCCCACGCTCACTGCGCCCCGTCTCGTGTCAGGCAGTGTTGGTGTAACGCACACAGGTCTTATCGGCCCTCGTCGCCTCGTTTTTACTCTGGAGGGGACCAGAGAGACCCCTCCGGTGTCACCAAGATAACAGCAATGAGTCCTGAAGGCCACGGCCATTTGTAAGCTTGTGACGTGTTGATTTCGCCCCCGCCTGCCTGCGGACATCGTGACGTAAAACTGAATGGGTCAAGCTGTCTTTTTCCAGTCATCTAGCTTCCGCCAGTGGCCTATTTCAAGCAAAACATCATAGGTAACAGACAGAGCAGAGTACATCAAATGAGAGCACCTTCCCCCTATTCTGAACTGCTTCGGCAACTCGGTTGTCGGTGGTCCTAACAAATGTTTCTTTTCACATTACTTTTTCTAATACGGCGTCAACGAGGTCCACGAGCCAACGCATGCTCCGTACAAACTGCAGGAGTGACTGCGAGTCAAACTGAACCACTTGTGAATTGATTTTCATAAGCAGAAAAATGCCATCAAATTGCCGCTTGTCACAGCTAATAAGTAAATACCGTGACTGGTTTTAAGCTACCGTATCCCATCAACAAACATACACGTCCGCGAGGTGTACGAGCTATCGCGTCCTCTGTGTGAACTGCCCCATCCACACGCACGAACACTTACTCAAAACATATCTAGCTGCACTGGGATGTTAGCACGCAGATACTAACTCTACTAACATTCATTGTAATGGGCACCTATATCACGCACTTCTCTCAGGTACGGTTTTATGACATGATTTTAAAGATAAGAATAGCACCATTTTTTCAGCTACAAGCACATATTAAGTCAATAAATTGAGCGAGTTTCTGCGTTGACTGACTAAGCACAGACTGAACAACACAATTTGCACTATTACTAATACACATTATTGAAATGAATACGCGCCGAACCAGACAAAATACGCAAATAAAAGCAATGCAAACACGCGATGCATCCTTAGATAATTTAAGGGAATATCGCCGTTTAAGCAAGGCTAACATCTTTTTTGAGAGGACACAACTAATGCAACAAAAACACAAAGGCCACATTTTAAAATAAACGCGCGGAGACCGCTTATAACACACTGAGATAGTCTTGTAAGGCAAACACAAAGACCGTCTAGTAAACCAAATCCATAAGAAACACCTTTTAAGATAAATGCTTACAGATCACCTGGCAGAACAAACATATACAGAGCACATCCAACCTCGGCCGATAGAATAAACTCATGGATGACACACGTGTCTGCACCTCTTCCGGCCAGCCCCGAAGAGGTGCAGCTGTTGCATGCTATTCACGCGGAAAGATGCGCCAGTGACGGCCAATGCAACCAACCATCCAACATCAAGGTGCAAAACAGGCTTGTGAATTGTAAAACCCCGCCTGGCCGCCACAAGCCTGGCTGGGCGTGGATTTACATGGTTCGAAGGCCTCGAAGCCATTTAGGACAACCGATAATCAGCCCTTCTGATGTTCGTTCGTTTTTGTTTGTAGAGTGCTGAGAGCTTTATGGACGCATAGATGCATTACATGTCTTTCAGTTCGGAAACAATTTCCGCCAAAACGGAGTGATAACATGAATAGCGGGACAGTGCCTTATGCCGGCTATTGCGGCTGAATCAATCTCATTGATAGGCAGTGATTTTCTTTGGTTTGAGTCATTCTTTCTTGGAAGAGATTAATCAAAGTTAAATTATTCAGGACAGGATCGCTTGCTTTGATAATTTGCTGCTGATTGCTGCTGATAATTGCTAAGCAAGCAACGGATGTGATGAAACAAACTCACTTATAACTGTTGACAGGCTGTTTAAAGCGTCATGGTTTGATTAGGTCATCGCACCTTGCGCAGCATTAATTGAGAGCAAATTGACGGCTGTTTTAGCCAATCTGGAAATTGTGTTCACGAGTGCCAGATATAGGTCTCGGCAATTATGTTTTCTTGGCCTTGATCGCAGCATGGCTTATGGAATGGTAGGATTTGAATAACGTTTTTATGACGTTATGAATGCCATGGTGACTTTGCGATACTCTCCCCGATATACCTTTCCACATTTTCGCGGGCTTGTAGCTCAGAAACCAGACGGGCTTGGGTCTTAAAAAGATCAGGATTGTTAACAGTACCGGAAGGTCTTCAAGATGGCTATTTCAGTTGAAAACCGCATATAGGCGTGGAACACTCCCTTTACGCTCGCCAGAATGATGGCGATTTCTCATTGATTTGAGAGCAATGGAGGCCACAGTACATTATGCCGAATTGTGGCGCAATGTTATCATGCCGGCGACAGATGTGGCCTGAATGAGACATGCCGGTCACACCAGTGGTGGCATATGCTGAAACGTGGCTAATGGGACCCTCGAGACGTGGGAGCATATTTGGGCGCATTGCAACAATGCATTGGTCACACCATGTTCAAACCTATTTACACCTAGCGTAATATTCCCGATATGTAAACTCACTGGACTGTGGTCTCGTTCCCCAAGCCAAACACAGTGCATATGTGGAAAGGCGCCGTCCATGAATTACGTCATGCATTTTTGGGAGGCTATTTTTTAACTCCCCTCCTTCCTGGCTGCGCACTGGTTACTCCAGGCAAAAGCCCTCTCCTCCCGACTTGTGTACAATCCCAAAAGGCAATGTCCGCTTTGGTTCTAACTGAGCTGGTGACGGGGGCGTTGCTGGTCATAAGACGAAGCCAACAGCAGCTACAAAGCATTAACAACCAGATACAACTGACAGCAAAACCCAAAGATAACGGTTCACGGCCAAAGCCATCCCCTGTTGTGCTTCGTTCACGCTCCATCAAAACCCCATCTCCCCCTCCATACGTGACGTAATATTTGGATGATCTCTGAATCGACGCTTATGACGCATTCTTACCGCTCTGTATTCGCCTAGGTTTTCTCATTCAACCGTTTTGATTGTGTGAAGTGGTCATATAAACGTCCCCAATGCTCAAGCTGTTATACAATTTTTCACATGGTGTAAAAAGCCCATAAGAAGGCTATAGGTTTTGTCATGATAATTTTGAACATCACGGCATTAGTGCCTTCAGAGCATTTTGACCAGCCGGCCGGGCTCAAACCAGATCCTGACGAATCTGCAAAGCGGAATATATATTACGCCACTTTTTCGGTCTTATTTCGATTAAATGGGGACTGGCCTTTTAATATGCATCAGCTTCACTTTGACTTTGCCCAAATGAACGATATAAAAAGATCACCAGTGCCGAGCCTGCCGTGATCTTTAACTAAAGATGTATTAAAAACTGGCTCCTTAAATTATATATGCGTATATATATATATATATATATATATATATATATATATATGTATATATATAGAATATAGAACCGGGGCTTAGGAACTTTCTTGCTTCCATAACCTTTAAGTAACAACTGAGAATTTCGTCCAAGATGGGGTAAATCGGGGCTAAGGGGTCAGTTTAGCCAAGGAAGCTTTATTTGGTCAATATAGAGACTCTTTTAGGATTTGGCAAAGCTGTTTATGATTGAAATCACATACAGATGCATTGAAGGCCTGCCATTAATGTTTTTAAAGCTCGCCCAAATGAACGATATAAAAAGATCACCAGTGCCGAGCCTGCTGTGATCTTTAACTAAAGATGTATTAAAAGCTGGGTCCTTAATTTATATATGCATATATATATATATATATATATATATATATATAGAATATAGAACCGGGGCTTAGGAACTTTCTTGCTTCCATAACCTTTAAGTAACAACTGAGAATTTCGTCCAAGATGGGGTAAATCGGGGCAAAGGGGTCAGTTTAGCCAAGGAAGCTTTATTTGGTCAATATAGAGACTCTTTTAGGATTTGGCAAAGCTGTTTATGATTGAAATCACATACAGATGCATTGAAGGCCTGCCATTAATGTTTTTAAAGCTCTGTAACCTCTAAACTGTCAGAAAATAGCGGGGCCTTCGGTACCAAGGGATCAGCGATGCGTCGACCCTTGGTCACGCCACTGGACATCCGCACTGTTTTCAGCTTTTTCTTTAACAAGTCTAGTGTGTAATCAGCGTTCAGCTGGAGACGGCATCCTACGCCCCCCCCCCCCCCCCCTTCTATCCATGCTGTCCAACATGATAAAATGCCCCAGCGTCAGGAACAGCTTAAAGCAGCCTCAGCCGCTATAAACCAGATACGATGTCAGCTCGATGCTGGTATGATGCTGGTATAAACCAGATACGATGTCAGCTCGATGCTGGTATGATGCTGGTATAAACCAGATTAGATGTCAGCTCGATGCTGGGGCAGCGAAACACGAGTATTGCATGCCGCTGTCCCTTGGTTCGGCGCATAGACTCCCTTTGTCTCCCGACCCATTGCTCTCATGCCGTGTCATAGCCATCGTTGCGCAGGCCAGCTGATGGAACGTGCTTGATTCATGCCCGCGAAGTCGAGCCCGAGACAACTTAACAGCTGTATTTCCGGCTCCTTGTTACAAAAATGCATCATTCACCTTCTACGTCATTCCACCTCCAAGACCACATCATTAACGCATTTACAGTGCGGCATGATGTAGAGGCGTTGGCGGTGGCAGCGGCTGGCGCTTTGATGGAGCTTCATCAGATATCATTTAAACACTGCGATCATTAGTATTGCATAAGACAATACAAGCTTACATATTTCAGCGCCTATTTCACTTTCAAATTACATTTTAACACCGAGGACCAAATCGTCCCAGCTGCGGTGTTCGCGCTAACCAGAGCTAGAGGTAACAGCTGCGTTTTACCGACAGCGATAGTCGTTGACTGCTCCACCTACTTTGCGGTGGCAGCAATCGTAACGCAACCATATGCTTTCTCCTCGGAGTCGACCTGCGATGTTCAAAAACAGCGCCACCTGCAGGGTGAATCGTCTTCAAGAAAAGGCGGCGCTAGTGCTGCTCTGTTCCCGGCCGTTCCGATCCAAACGTTACTCATCCTAATCCATCAAACTGCATCAGCATGATGCGTGGGGCGAAAACCAAGCCTGCCACGCAAGTATGCTTTCTTACAGGCCCTGTACTCTGGCCAAATAAGCGCAAGCGTAAATTTGTGCGTTTGAATGCGTACAAATTACAATAAGGGCTCACTATCGGCCAGCTTTCCGAACAGACTCGCTGATCATCATGCAGGTGCCAGTGTCATGCCTTTAGTGGCTGATCATTTATAAGTAAGCTTAGAGTGGTTTAAGTTTGCAAGTACATGTGTAGCCCATCTGATTGTAAGGCCCTCTTCATATCACATGAGTACGATTCAGCACGGCGGGATCGTCCAGCCTCAACGGGCATTAGAAATATCGATGAGATTGCGAACAAATGCAAACAACTGCAAATGAAACGAAATCATGGATAACACGGAGCGATGCAAATGCAGAGTACCAACGTAGTCTAACGTGCTATGTACGCATAGAAAACATGAAGGGAATGGGAAGGTAGCGGACCTTTATCAACGCAATATGGCGGCCGCTTGAAAAAAGCTTGAAGGGGGAGGGGGGGAGGGGGGTAAGAGATGACTCATTTGGCCACTGAACCGACCGCAGTCCGTTGTGTAAATACCGACGTCGTGGCAGCTGCCCGCAGTTCTGTAATCCGGATGGTGCGGATCTGCGCTGCCTGTCAGTCAGGGAGGCATTCCGGCGGTTGTACGCGTCGGTTCTGACGCCGATGTCGCCAGTCACTGCTGAAGGCGATCGAGCTCCGCAAGTGTACCTCGTGCACACCACTCTAAGGATTTTCGGGAAAGTTTTGCCTAAGATGCCGTCATGCACATTTTCCTCGAAATGACTTTGGCGCAGCGACAGGTGATACGATCTTTATCCTTTCTGCCTGCCAAATGTGTTTCATATAATGTAAGCGACAACTAAGATGAAAGGTGGCCAATGACCTGTCAATATCTTTGGAAGAATGTTACGTTTATCCCTACCATCTTTCCACTCGTATGTTGACCCATAACACACTGTGACACAAACGTCACACATCTTCAAATTTCCTTCCCCTCTCTCTCGCTCTCCCTCTCTCTCTCTCTCACTCTCTCTTCCCTCTCTCTCTCTCTCCCTCCCTCTCTCCCTCTCTCTCCCTCTCCCTCCCCGTCAAAGCTCCCAAACATTGTTGTCGCCGCGATGGAAATAAAGCCAAAGCCGGTAGTGTGGTGAGGGTAGATCCACTCCCGGCCCGCCGCCTGACTCTGGCCTCTCATGCCGACGTGTGCCCGCCGCCTGACTAGCCTCTCATGCCGCTGCGTGCCCACCGCCTGGTTCTGGCCTCTCACGCCGACGTGTGCCCGCCGCCTGGCTCTGGCCTCTCACGCCGACGTGTGCCCACCGCCTGGCTCTAGCCTCTCACGCCGACGTGTGCCCACCGCCTGGCTCTGGCCTCTCATGCCGACGTGTGCCCGCCGCCTGACTCCGGCCTCTCATGCCGCCGCGTGCCCACCGCCTGGCTCTGGCCTCTCATGCCGACGTGTGTCCGCCTCCTGACTCCGGCTTCTCATGCCGCCGCGTGCCCGGTGAAAGTGCATCGAACAGCAAAGGTATATTTTAACGACGACGGTCGCGTTCTGAGATACGTTGCTTGGCGTTCCCTAGCCTGACATGGTTTATTGCGCTATTTTTTCGGACGAGATGAATGTAATGAAGTAATATCGAGAGGAATGGATGTCTTAAAAATGTTAGGTTATTTCAGACGCGACGAATAGGATACATGGAGTGAAATGAATATTTTGAAGTAGTCTTTGAAAACACATGACGATGCTTCTCCTCAGTAACAAGTCACAAGGGCACAGGGACTAGTGGCAGACGCATTCCTTGGCCTAGCAGGCCCATCACATATGAAATACATCCATAGGTCTTGAAAAAGGCAACTGCCTTCACGTTTCGTCCGAGGCTAATCCGCCATATGACCACGCCGTAAGCCACATGATATCCAAAGCTTGCCAATGATCCTTGCTGATGCGGCCAGCTTCAACAAGTTCAAAGCAGCGTTCGTAGGAAAGTAATGATCCGGTCCTGTGCTATAGAGCGACCTCGCACTTAAACCAGTTTGAACTTAATACATGTGACCGTGCGCCCGCCGAGGCATGCAGGGTTTGAAATGATACGCACATGCGAGAGGCCGTCACTTTCTCACCCGTGCATGTGTCTGGGGTGCAGGGCCGTACGGTGACAGGTCGGTCTGCCACGTGCAAGGGTGAAACCTGCGGGAACCGGACGCGTAGCGTGAATGTGGGTCTAGGCTGAATGAATGGCCATCAAGTGCGAACAATCTCTCAGTAATCGAAGGTTAACGATCATCGCAAGCACAAGCTAAATTTGAAGCGGAGAGGGCGTTGCTAGAAATGCGTTGCATTGCCCGATGGGTTTGCAAAAAATGAAAGGTTCGAAGGCACCTATACTCACATTTCTCGTGACTTTCCACTGCAGTCCGGAGTCAGGAGAGGTGTACTGGGTGTATATCTGCATTGACTCAACCCATTGATTTCCCGCGCATTTTCCAAGTTCTATCAGACAAACATGCATTTTTACAGTCTATTTCTATCCTTCCGTCACAATATTCGCGCATGAAGTCACAGGTCAGCGCCGCCTCACATCAATGTGGTTCTCACCTCTCCCGTCGCCTGAACTGACGATAATAGTGCATTTATAGGACCCGCGCGCCACCGGCACCTGTCCCGCGCCGTGCCGGCAGCACGCCCGACCCCCGGAGCCGTGTGCAGGGTCAGGTAGCGCGCCTCGCCAGCGGGGTGGGCCTCGGGGCGCCGCCGTGGGAGCGGCGCTCCTGAGAACGGGGTCTGGCGCGCCTGGAGCGACCTTGTGACCGGCGCCCGAGTGTCCACGTCAGAGACCGGCCCGGCCGCCCCTCGTCACCGGCGACTGGCAGCGGCTGGCACGGACCAGCTCCCCGGCTCCGAGCCATCGTCCAGGGGGGGGGGGGGGGGATTCGCATCCTGTCCACTGGAAAAGAACGCAGCATTGCGGGGCAGGAGACGTAGTGGTCTGTCTGACTGATCTGACCTTGTGCGCTAGCTGAGCATTCACTGGTGCTCTTCGAGTAGTCTCAGTTTCAAGGCAACGACGATTGAGGAAACCCACATTAGTATGCATCAGAATCTCACTGGTGCGTGCACGATTGCGAGACGGCTTAAGGGCTCACATTGAGAGCTCAGGTCATCATGAGTCCATCAATCCAAGACCATTGCACCAAAAAGAAACCCACGAGTGTAAAAGATCTTTCTAAATCACGCCATATCTCCCATACATACAAATTTCGTTGTGTACAGACAGACGGTGCAAACGGTGCATACGGCATTACCGCCCGTGTGCGCCATAAGTGTGGCCCGTACACGATCCGACTCGATTTCTGTACCTCGCTGAACAGACATGACCACAAGCAATTTCACGGCCGGCGAACACCTGGACCGCGGGCGAGGCTGTGGCTCCGACTGTCGCCGACTGAAAAACCGCCCTGCCCACGTCTCGCGCGGGTCGGAGCCGGCGGCGGTCGGAGCGGGCGTCACGGCCGCGCCAGCTCACGGGCTTGATCACCCCGTCCAGCCCCGGCGACCACACTCGTGGCTGCCGCCGGGATGGTACGGCGTCGGCGACGCGGTCAGTGCTGTCACAACGCGTCGTGGCCTGTGAATTAGCGTAACGTAGCTGTGACGTCCGAGGAGATCGGATCAGGGAGTTGAGGTGACGTCATCCGAAGGACGGTGTGCACAGCATTGAGCGTGGAGATCGCAGCCATAATCGAGCAAACGCTAAAGGTATCTATGGACGTGGTCAAATTGCCTTGATTCCTTGCGGTGCAGCTTGATCTGAGCTTTGGTGCGTGCAGATCGACTCAATTCCCCTTCCTGATAGTGAATATTACCCCCCACTGTGATCACCCGAACAATCATTGTTCGTTGCCACCTGACTGCGCCCCTGTCGTTACTGGTCCCCCTTTATCTGCCACTGACTGTACCGCCGCTGTCAAGCTGCCGGCCAGAGGCTGGCGACGTCTGAGGAGCGGGGAGGGGGAGGTCAGCAGGCCGGCCCGACCGGAACCGGCCTCTCCCCGGGGGACGTCCGGCTCTTCCGGTCCGCTTCCGGAAGACTTTGGACCGGGGCAGGGCGGGGCGCGGCCGGGCCACGAAGGTGGGGGGGGGGGGGGGGAGGGGACGTCAGGCGGCGCGGTGGCCGGGCGGATGAGGAGCTGTCGGAGGAACAGGCGGTAAAGGGACGAGGATATGTTATTGAGGGACGTGAAATGTGATGACGTGAAGGTAGTACGTGTGGTGGAACGTAAGGTGCCCTAGATATTGTCGAAATAAAACCTCTCATTTGAGCAAGGATCGCTAACGTTGACATTTAACGGCGCGATGGTGGGAAAAAAGTTACAGAGTGCAGTTCAGCAGCGCGAGAAAATAGTGCAGCGTTTGGTTATCGGAAAAGAATGTAAACAGTTTTGTAAAAGAGGTTCTTTTGGCCACTAGGCAACATCTATGCCAAGCGTGTGCAGAGAACAACCGGATGGCAGTGAAATACACAACTTTCAAAATCTCGAAATCGAAATGCATGGGTACGGCGTTCCAGGAGGAAGTCTTCAGACGACTACAAGTCTGCTACACTTTCCATCACCGCTTTGCAGCCAATGGTGACGCTTCAAGTACGGAGGCCCGCTAATCGTTTCACATTCCGCTTCAGGCACTCAACTTCGAGAACGAAAGCTCCGTTAGCAGTCTCGCATCGCGTGCTGGCCGGAGATGAAAAAACAGCGCTCACGAATTCCAATCGCAACCAAATAATCACCACCAATTAATGGACGACCTGCAACGGCGGCTGGCCCAGTCAATAACGTAACGACGCAGATGAGCTTCCACAGAGTACTCGAACCAAATAACCCGACACCGCTGTGGACCTGCGTCATTCACACAAAGGACGGTCGGGGAAAAACACTGAGTGAGGTTTCGCTTGTTAGGCTTGTGCACTACAAATCATGCGGCACCGCACGCGACGATTGCGGCCGGGCGGCCGGCACGCGTCACGAGCGCGGGTGCTGGCGCCGAGAGTCGTCAGGGCCGAGCGAACGCCTCTTGGGCAGCCCGTGAAGCGAAGAGACACGCTCACAGGCAGCGTGATTAACTAGTACGAGCCAGCGTGAGCTTGCCGGCGAGGGAGGCAAGCGCGATGGGGTGGTAGGTCGGACCACATTGTCCAGCGAATAAGAGTAGTGTGTGATGCATTTCGTAAATTTAACAGGTCTGCGATATCTCCTTTTTAGTCTCACGTATTCTGCGAGCTTAGGCAGCGCCGAGAGGTACGTTGACAGCGCAAAAGCATGCACACGTGGAGAGCGTCGTGCAAGGCGTTTACGTAGGCACGGCGGCAGCATCTGTGCAAATCCCCGACGCTGTGTTTTCACCTGCGCACTGTCAGCTCTGCAGGGTACCAGCCACCTCTGCTCCAGCGTGCCCAGCGCTTCCGCACGCCCCCACCCTCCTGCACGGCGTCAGTCCGGAAGACTCGGGTGCGCGGGGAACCGCCAGGAATGTAACGGGCGCGGCGCCCAGTACCAGCGCCATCGCCCTGCCCGGAGAAAGTCCGGCTCCGTCAGCGCTCTCGCCGTCACCGTGCTGTTGCAGGCGGACGGGCCCCGGCGGGACGAATGTTCGGCTTTAGAGCTGTCAGCGGTGCCGGCGGCAGCGGCTCTGCCACGCTCTGCAGAGTGAGAGAGAGTGGAGAGGAGCGATGCGGCACGGGCGCCGAAAAACGGCCGCCGAGCTGGCGCGCGCTGATTAGACATTGACACAGCAGGTTACGGAATGCTGCGGTCAATCGAGCTGATATTGGGCCCGCCGGGGATGGTTTAGGAGGGCGGTACTTGGTGGGAGTTTCTGTTCAGGCGGACCGGTGGAAAGTTTAGATGTCTGACCCCTGGAGGATGCTATCTGTGCTCTTAGCTTTTCCATCGCTCATGAGACACGTTGCTGGTCTCGTCTCAGTGCACCACTGGAACAGCTGACTTTCATACGGGCAACGATTTCACGTATCATCAAATGCATTTAAACCAACTCCTTACGTAAGAAACGAAACGATGTTCATGCATGCTGAAATTATTCTCTCTATTATGATTGAGTACGAGCAGAGTGTAGGACACCTCTAAGCAAAAAAATTGTTCTAAAAATTATAAGCTATGGGAGAGCTACCAACATATAGAGGATATTACGTCGAGATGAACGAGATGAAGGAAACAAAACATATTTCTATGCTAAATTTTGGTGTTGAAAACATGGCCGCATCAACATAACTCTTTCTTTATCGTAGTCGGGATATCATCTAGTCTAAAGCAGGACTACCACTGCTATAACAGAAATACCAGACGTGTCAGATGCAAGGTATGTGCAGAACAGCACGTGAACAAAACAGTTCCATCTGCGGCACTTGATCACGCAAATAATGCACAAACACTGGTTCAACAGAGTGAGGCAGCCCGGTTTGGCAGTTCCGCGAGACTGAACACACGTCTGTCCTCGCCGGGTACGGCGCGCTGGCCAGGCGTCCAGTTTTAAATTCGCTGCACTCAGACATGACCTCACGGGTCAAACGCCAGAAGCCCAGGTCGTGATCCAGTGGCAGGACGGTCCGGACACGACGCAGGCCAGGTACTGAATGCTTCTGTCGGCTCAGGCGGGATCAGTATGGGCCAAAGAGCGTGCAGCAGTGGGTAAACCTAAGATGCTCTGTGGAACAGAAGTAAATCGGAGAAAATTCAAGTAGGCGTTGCTTGTAATATGGACGCTTATACAAAGGCTATTACTTAGACCGCACAAAACAATCGCAGCAAAGGGTACCCATTTAAAGGTAATGATTGCCGTGAGTCATTGCTCAACTGCTCCCACTCCATGTGATCGTTCAGCATTTGGATTGTCCACTATGCAGTTCATAAAATAGCATCCAGTCGCAGCGCAAGCTTCCGGAAGAAAGTGGTTGGAATCACAGCCGGCCATAGCCTTTGAGCATTCACTAAAAACGTGCTAATTATGTCGTCACAAACTTGTCTTGTACGGTTGTTGTGATGTGGGGTGGATGCCGACATTAACAGACCGTATAAGGCGGTCAAAGTTTTGAAAAGTCTGGCATAATCCAGCAGCTTCAGAATCAAGCTTGCATTGGAGCCAGACCAGTCGGAAATTGGAATGCCCATCTGCATAAATGAACAGGCTGGAGAATCCCTCCCTGTCAGATCCTGGATTCCGAGGCGCTTTTCGACGAAAATCAAGCTTTCGTAACGACATCGCTGCTGCGCCAACCGCAGCACTCACTCAACATTTTCGCGTATGACACGCTTGCAAATATTTCCTAAAAATATGATTCTCGCCAGCATTGATCACGTTGTCAAGCACATCATTCCATGTCATCATTCTGCATTAACGGACGGCTATCCCATTATCCCAACGCCGCCAGGTGACGAGCCGGAGAATCAACGTCGACACAAAAACACAACGGCATGTCCGAGCCCGGCGTGCGCCCGCTCCCACGGTCACGACCCTCCTCTCATTGTTCGTCTCTCCCGAACAGAGGTGCCATCTCGATGCGAGGCACGCGCCGTAAGGTCAAGGTGACCCGTGGCCGGCGCTGGCCTGGCAGCGAGGCGTCCGCGCCGATAAACTGGCGCGCAACGCTCGCTATCTGGCGCTGCTCTGATGATTGGTGCACGCGCCGAAGAAGCGCGTGCCCTGCGCGATGAGAGGATCACGCTCTGAATCGAACCTGGCGGGTGCAGTGGCGCGAGATGCCGCTGTCATCTGACGTGCATCGAGTGATAGTGCCCGGATGACCGGCGCTTCTCTTTGCATTTGCATTCTACGCAGATGATCGCTGCCTGGCTGGCTTTTGACTTTCGTCCTTCGCGCATTACCGCTGACGAATTCGCGGTTTGCTTTCATACGGCTTGTCTTCGGTAGTAACATTATCACCAAGGCCGTAAACATCGAGCAATGCTTTAATTACATTGCAAATCAAATAGCGAATAAGGGCACCGGTAGTGTAGTGTAGTGCGCGTTTGGTAAACCAGAGATACGGGGGTCGATTCCCCGCTGTGTTCGCCTTCATGCCAGGGTGAGGGTAGGCTGCGCCATATATCATCAGCAGTGGGTGTGATGTGGAGACACAGTGACGACGGCGAAACAACTGATGGATTAAACACGCTGCGATGAGGGTTAGGCATAAATGTTGGAAATATCTATCGCTGGTAGTTGAACGGTGACATTAAATACGTAATTACGCAATGCTTTATCCGTTAATTTTTTAGCACATTATTGCTAGTGCTGTACTCGCAGGAGTGTGGGTGGACAGTTTTCCTAACTGTACCCGTATTGCTCTACGTCACGAACATCAAAGGGCAAGAACATATGCACATCCAGCAACATTCCTTGGCTCCTTTTCAGGCAGATCAATGGCTGGAGTCAGTATAAGCAAAGCTGAAAGCCTGCCTACATTAACCCGTCACTGCTATGGAGAGTTCTGTCAGACTGCACACTTTGTTTACCCAAAATCGCTGAAATATGCGCAAGCGTGCGGCAAGGGAAAACAGTGGCATCCTGCGCGATTAGAAAGTGCATACCTTCCTAGAATTAAAAATGAATTGACATCAGGGTTCTCCTGCCGTGGATTACGCAAATCTTCACCGGCATTTAAATGCACCCAATGTTGAAATGTGTCGCTTCCAAAAGCCAATTAATTAAATAATGAAAAGCTTGTAACAATCAAACCAATTTGTGGTATGCCAGCTTAACTGGAGTGCAACGGCGGAGATCTGCTGCCGTCAACGCATTTAATTAAACATCTGTTCTTAGGGACGGCCTGTGCAGCGCGAATTGCCGCGCTTGGCATGCCTGCAATCTCGTGCAGACACGTTACTTGTAATGAAGGAATGAATTTTATATTTTGAGAGAGACTTTGACTAGTGCGTTACCTTTTGCACCGCATGACATTTATTTGTAAACACACACACAAACACACACACACGCACACACACACACACACACACACACACACACACACACATATATATATATATATATATATATATATATATATATATATATATATATATATATATATATATGCATATCATACGATATTACGATATTATACGATAGTAATATCGTATAATATGTATATATATATATATATATATATATATATATATATATATATATATATATATACATATACATATTATACGATGTTACTACAAAATATCCAATATGAATCTGACGGCATCTTAAACACCACCTTCGGCACAGCACTTCGGGAAGGAGGGCTTAGGTCCGAGGCGCAGGCTGGGGGTCAGATCTTTCTTCTTCTCCGGCCTTGCCATAAACGGCGCATCCTAACGATAACTTGAGCGCACCACTGGCAGTAGCGCTGAGCAACACATCACGGTCGCTGTGCACTAGCGCCAGCGCGCGCAGCACTAGCGCTGCACTCTCGGTGACCTTGCCGCGCAGGTCAGCACTGTTATCACTCAAAGCTCGGCGGCGAAAGAGGCTCATTCCACATGCAGGGGCTCGTAACGCCATGGCAGCCCACGCGGGCGTTGCTCAATGGCGCGGCTGGCGTGTGGTGGCCGGGGCGAGGCAGTGGAGTGAGCCGGTGATCATCGGCCACACCTCTGGCCAGCTGAAGCTGTTCTGGCTGTGGCTGCTCCGCGGCGGCCGTTGCTACGAATGCACGCTTTGATGCTTGAGAACCAGGGGTCATTCTATGGAGGTGCCATGCTTGAGCTAGGACAATTTAAAGCAGATACTGGATGATGCCTGAAGGCCACATCGCAACGTACACCAACGCCCAGCACAGGGGTCGTGGACATGCTGTTTCGAACCATCGTGCAGACGATGTCCTCATCACGTGTTTGCATGTGCATATGGAAATCCCCCAGACGGAATTTAGCAAAGGAGCTCTTCGGTCATCAGATCCACGATTCAACTTAAACTGACGGAACGGTGCCATTCCGATGAGGTCAGGGGGTCATGAAGCCAAGGAGACGGGGTGGCACGCCTCCGTAATAAGATGCGGCGTATGACCCGTTTCCTTCCACCTCGGAAGCAGCAGGACGGCGGTACGACAGTTGCAGCAGGACGGCGGTACGACAGTTCGGAGGCAGCAGGACGGCGGTACGACAGCTGCAGCAGGACGGCGGTACGACAGCTGCAGCAGGACGGCGGTACGACAGCTGCAGCAGGACGGCGGTACGACAGCTGCAGCAGGACGGCGGTACGACAGTTGCAGTAGCGTCCTGAGCGCCCGTGTGTTGTATTTCTTGAATAATTTCCGTGCCCTCGTATGTTCTTATGTGCTTGGATTTTGATCCAGCGCAATCCGCAATCAATTTGATCCACCGCACCGATCCGCACGGGTGACGGAGCACGGCCCCCGACGGAGCACGCACACCGACCGGTTGGAAATATGGCCGGGGCCGGACTTACAGCCCGCACTCCGTGCCGGGCCCGGCCGGCCACGCCCGGGCCGCGCCCTGCGTGCCCCACCGCCGACGAGGTCGCCCCGGTGAACGGGTCACCGGTCCTGGACCGCCAAGGTCACGGCCCGTGTGGCCACCGGTCCTGATCGGCCCGTGCGCCGCGTCACCGGCGGCAGCGCTCGGCCTGGGCACGGTCCACCACTCACATTGTCGGTGTCGGCAAGCCCCGGCTACCGGCCCTGGGGTCTGGCAGAGGCTGATGGTCACGAGTCGACGGGCATGTTACCAGTCCTGGCTGTTCAAACAAGCTATATCTTCTGGTCCTTAGCTGCCACACCATACCTGTCTTATGGAATATTTTTTAATGTAAAATTGCTTGTTTGTTATCGCGTTGCATCCGTGGTATTCCTTAAACTGAAGAATGCAACCATTTTCACTACATTAAGATGTACTGACTAAGCGATGTTATGACTGATTTTACATAAGCTACACTGAAAAAAACTCGGCGTTTCAAATTTTTGCTCAGCATGGGAACTCCCATCTTATAACATGAAAAACAAAAAAATGCATTCAACTCTTATGTACAATATAATGAAATTGCTACCACTAACGCTTTGATGATAATTAAAAGTACAGGTATGTCATGAGTATTCAGTACGAGAAAAGTGGGTCAAATGGCGTCGGCATAAGAGCCCGTACCCTGCACGGTCCCGGGACCGGCCGGTAGAGAATCAGAGCCTGTACCCTGCGCGGTCCCGAGGTCGGCTAGTAAAGAATCGGAACCCGTACCATGCACGGTCTCGGGACCGGCCGGTAGAGAATCAGAGCCCGTACCCTGCGCGGTCCCGGGGTCGGGCGGGCAGAGTATCTAAAAATCCGAGCCCGTACCCTGCGCGGTCCCGGGACCGGCCGGTACATTATCTGAAGTACAATGCTGTAAACCCTTACAGAGATAAAGATAAAAAAATCGACACACGTCAGTGTGCACGTGAGAACACTTGGCAGCACTGACATCAGCTCTGGAGAGGAAAGACAAAAGCACTACAGCTAGACTGACCTAATCGCAGCTCAGGAACAGCACGTAATACGTTGTTTTGTTCAGCGGCCTTCAACTGAGATTGAAATCAACGCTGCGATGACTGGAATCGCACGAACAAACGTTCTTAACGGGACGTCGGCTGAGGGAGCGGTGAGGCTATGAAGTGGGATATTGACGGGAAAATTAAGTCGTGATGCTTCGCTTTTCCCTGGTGCCCCACTTTTTGGGGCAAGTAACACACACACACACACACACACACACACACACACACACACACACACACACACACACACACACACACACACACACACACACACACACACACACACATATATATATATATATATATATATATATATATATATATATATATATATAAAGATAAACCCACACTGCAATATTGCAATGCCAACATCGAACTACAGCGAGCGAGGCCCGGGTCTCGTGACCCCTAACTGTAGTTCCGCATCGCACCGCCCTAACCACTCCCACCTCACCGAGCACATAACCACAGGCGCCGCAGCTCACCATTACGAAAACGCTTCCCGGACGGTGCCGGCAAATGCACGGTCTCCGGTCGCTGTTGTCTGAGGCGTAAACAGCCGTGGCCGCGCGGGCGGCTGTGAGTGCGCCCGGTAGTCGAGATGTCGCCGGCCCTGTTTCGTCACGCCTCTGCCCTAATCAGACGGCCTTTTTCCCATTATCTGCGGGCATCTGGGATCGGGGGTCGGCCGGATTGCGTGTCGGCACGGCCCTCCGGCGAGGTCGCCTGGTGGGGAGGAGCGTCCCAGACGGTGTCACAGGCGGAGGAGGGGAGGGGGGGGGGAGGACTGGACCCGGAGTCGAGAGCCGCGTACGACCCGGCGGCCGCCGCGAAGCGACGGGCGAGCTGCATTATGCACGGTGGAGTGCACGGAGCGCTTCCACCGATTCGGAAGTCTCACACTGGCATGTTGTGAAGGCTTGTGCTCGTTGGCGTCGTTGGGTCCCGTTTGTTACTGTTCTTAGCTGCATTGAAAGCAGGCCCGGGATTAACGAAGCACGAGTCAGACTGCCGTTTTGTACGTACCCTGCTGATCGTTGACCTGCCTGCTGCCCTATCACACGCAAACCTGATACCCTGGCGGAGGAGCCATCTGCCGCTTGATCGAAGCCTCACGACGACCATTGCGTTTCGTTCCGGAGTGCAAAGCGAGGTCTGGGCTCATACACCCGACACCGCGCCAGGTGGGCCCATGATACTAATCCGACGTTTCGACACAAAATGGACCATACAAACCACGATTAGATATGGTCGCGGCTCGGACTGTGGTTGAACTCGAGCTCGCAGCCGTTTTGATATGCAAAACAGACCTTGCGAAGTGTCCCATTGCATCAAACATCATCGCTGACTGAATGCGCAATGGTCGCCATAGAAACCAGTCTGCCAAACAGATGGCTGCATCCGCATGGTGCTGTCCCTGCTGCGGTAGAAACACGAAGAAGCAAGCGAAGAGATGGCGCAGGCCCAGGCAGGGATCGTGTTATGCTATAGCCAATGACAAATCCTCTATGGGAAGGCTTAAAGTAGTCATATCTAAAGTCAGCCAATGATAGCCAACTGGAACCACCCAATAAACTACTACTACTTATTCAGTGTTAGTAAAGGCTGTCAGTCAAGCAAGCCAGAGGGGCAATTGCCTGGTTATTTTCATGCTGGGTTTTGAGCTGGATCTCCAGGTAGTCCATCCAGCTAAGCGGAGCTCGTTGCTGGGAGGGCTCCCGGAGCCAGCACCTTGAATTTGGGCACAAGTGTATGAATATAACTATATCAGGACGTGATTATTGAGCACTTCCCCCCGGAAGGTTTACCAAAATGCGACTTTTCTCCTCCAACTTTACCCATGCATCGCTCATTCTGCACGTTACCCCATCCGAAGTGCCATTTTCAAGAAAGAATGCTCCTCAATTTCAAAGTTGAGCTCCCTGCCGTTTTCCCCAATTCTCAAGACGTCCCCACACCCATGGCTTTTACTAGCTGCTCCTCGGCTGGGCCTAATGCTGGAGTCACATCGCGCAGTGATGTGACACCGCAGTGATGATGATCACGTCACTGCAGTGACAGTGCACTGTTAGGATTCGAAAGATCATAGTTCACTGACAGCCTGCTCGTGATGCAACGCTGCCCATGTCGCAGTTGCAAACGCGTCTTCGCCATGTGTGAATACGCGTAGACCGAACGTGGAGACATTTCAACCAAAAAGATATCTGTGTTTGTTGAGCTGTAGACCACAGCCGGCCACATGAATCACGACCACAATCGCTGACAAGAGGTTTTTGTTCAGTGGGACTCAGTAACGCTTCATCCATCCGCCAGTGGCGCAGAGGCGGCCTGAGCAATGCATGGATTTCTGCAGTGCTTGTCAGTGACATCACCGAGGCTAGCCTCCCTCTATCGATGCACGACGGTAGCCGATTGCGCCACGTACGTGCACGACGCCACCAGAGTTACTCATCCGCGTGCACTGGAAGACCTCGCCACTCAGAGGCAGCCGCAGCGAACTTTCGCATCACCTCCGCGTTGCACACGTGTTACATGCCAAGTGCCAACAGAGAGCAAACTGCGAACGGAGCACGTTGGCGAAGCCGATAGGTGGCGCGCGCAAGGAGCGGTGGGGAAATCCTGCCTGCTCCCGATCGCCGCGCCGACTCGTGGCCGACTCGCCATCTTTCTCATGCAGTCTGGCGTGATTCACTAGCGCATTACCTCGAGCGCAGTGCTGACCGCGGCACGACACACGCCGGCACGGGGCGGGCAGTGGCCGTGAAGGCCGGCCCAGACCGGCCGCGAGAGCGTGCCCACGCCGCGAGGTCGACCTGAGATCGGGGTGTCGGTCGGGTGCGCCACTCCGGCCACGCCATGCGACGAAGGCCTGTGTCGGCGGCCAGCCACGGGCGACGCTTTAGAGAAATGGCGGGGGAGGGGGGGGGGGGGGGCTCCAGCGGTTAGTGACAACTTTTTTGGGGCTATTTTGCCCATGCATCACCATAAGCTTAGCGGCCAAATCCAGACTCGTTGCCGCCCCAAGGAAAACTAGTGACATTGTAACCAAGTTCATGGATTATGTAGCTGCATATTTATTTCAGTTATTCCTTATTTGGCCACTGCATCACTACATTGTTCAGATGTGCCGCGTTTTTATTATATGACTGATAGCCGATGTGTGACATGGTCCATTGCTAATAACACAAACGTTAGCAGCTTTCATGGCTAGTCAATTTACATCGCACGCTCGGTGCACCGGACAGCTATGACGCTGACTTTGGTGTTCTTGTTCGCTACGTGAACCAAGGTAGACGAGGCTCGTCTCAATGACTTTTCACCTGCGAGAACTTCGCTGCATCCTCCGTATCATCGCCCTCATCATCAACCCTCGTCCTCGCTATCGTTCGCCCTCGTTATCAACCGCCCTTCCAACCGCCACTCGCACGAGGCCCGGTTGGCCTCCAAGTTGGCACTGCGTCGCGTCTTCATGGCGCTTTCAGCCCGGGCGGCCTCGCGGAAGACGCCGCCGAAGAGAACGGCGCCTCCGCGCGCGTCTGCCAATGTCAGCGGCCGTTTCATAAGCGGCGCCGCTTCCTGGCGCGGTCGGGTCAGAGCCGCGGCTCTGACCCCGCCCCCTCCCCTCGCGCCGCCGACGGTGTCACCGGGCGGCCGTGACGGCCCGGCGACGACGCGGCTGCCGACGGGCGGGCGGCGGCCGGCGGCCGGGAGGCGGCCACGCGACAAAAACACGGCCGGACCGGAGGCTTCTGCTCCGGACCGGCAGAACGGGCCGACTTGCACAAGCGCGCACCGAGCGCGTGGGATTGCGAAAGGAGCACGCGATGACCTGGGGACGGGGATGGAGCTGGCAGACGGATCGCCGACGACGCAGGGCCGATCGCATGCGTATCTAGGTCCGTCCGAGAGGCTGCCACCAGCTGCGGACGGCGTCGTTCGTGGCGCGTTTTGCGTGTGCGGATGCGTAATTTTTCTGCCCTCGGATCAGACGAGTGAGATCGGTTGCCGTTTTCGGTCCGGGCAACTCGTGGAATTCACAGTTTGGAGTAGGTTTAGTTGCTAAGAAAATAACGCGTGCCTTGAATCGGTCTGACAGCAGTATCCGCAAGCCTCTTCATCTGGCGAGTTTCGAGCCGTCCCATACGTTACGTTGCTAATTTTGGCTGGCGGCTGGTTTGGCTGGAATTGCAAGGTGCTGGTTTGGTTGCACCAGTAACCAATACAGCCGACTTCCAAGTAGAACTTGTTGTTCTAACCAGCACAGAAAGCGGACATGCGGTCTGACTAAGACAGGTACCAGCTGTTTGCTGTGGCGAATGTCTAGCACGGTGGAAGGTCCGACTGTTTGCTGACGTGCCAATCGTTAGCTAGCGTGCAGCATAGCAGATGTTGTTCAGTCCGTTACGCAAATAAGCACCTGTTCGCCATGCCCCTCGCCATACGGGCCGGCCCCGCGATGTGACGTGTTCTCTGACGATATCCGTGTAGAGTGGCATCCGTGCAGAGCGGGCGATCTGTGCAAAACGTCCGCCGTGCACAACCGGCAAGGCAGCGCGGAGAAGCGAGGCTCACCGCCTCGCGCCGCCGCGGCCATCTTCGCCCGTCAGACGCGCTGTGAGGCAACCACAGGTCAGGGCGAGTGACTCCCGACGGGGCCGAACGGTGACGGCGGAGCTCCCGACGGGGCCGAACGGTGACGGCGGAGCTCCCGACGGGGCCGAATGGTGACGGCGGGGCTCCCGACGGGGCCGAACGGTGACGGCGGAGCTCCCGACGGGGCCGAACGGTGACGGCGGGGCTCCCGACGGGGCCGAACGGTGACGGCGGGGCTCCCGACGGGGCCGAACGGTGACGGTGGAGCTCCCTACGGGGCCGAACGGTGACAATGGGGCTTCGGCTGGCCGAGACCGGTGCCCGAGGTCGGTCAGAGGTCAGCCCCGCCAACTGACCCTGGTCTCTGGTCTTGGTCAGCGGAGCTGACCTCTGACCGCCCCCGGGCTTCTCTCCGACTGACTAACCTTAGCCCCACTGACCGAGCAACGGTCATGGACCATACATGTGCAGCACACGGGCGGGCTCTGGTCAAGCCGGGCAATACATTATGTCATGCGGGAGAAATCAATATGCAATATATTTGATGCGAGTGCCTTTGATAAGGCGCGAGGGATCGTAAAACTGTGACGCTTATGCAGAAAGTCATAGACAGACTAAGGGGGTGTTAAGCTATTGGGTTTTAAAGGCGTGTCAACGCTTACTTAACAATCAGTATCAGGAATAAAACATATGCTAGTAAATCAAAAATTAGCTTACATGTGATCCATGACGTACACAAAAAGCGAGCTCAGCAAACTCGATTGGCTGGCAACAGTTTTGGAACACCTGGCTGAATTGTGTCATAGCTTTGGGGCCACGGACGGCTCCTGCGAGGTCAAACGCATCCTAACACAGCTCGGCTCCGGCTCGGCGCTGCCCTCTCCCCCTGCTGGGCTTGAGACTGCGAACGCTCTATTGGCTCCGGCGCATTTCGGTCGAAGTGATGACATCACGTCGCCTTGGCAAGGGGCAATTGTCGATGCGTGCGCAGGTGATTGAGGACGGCTGCACTTGACTCCGGATAACTATCATTCGCAGGGCTCGTTATTTGGTATGAAGGCAAATGACCACCAAGTTTGTTTCTTGACGGTGCGTGTGTCATTGGTGCTTAACGACACACTTAGCAGCTGGGGCTCCATGGTGACGACACACTCAGCAGCTGGGGCTCCATGGTAACGACACACTCAGCAGCTGGGGCTCCATGGTAACGACACACTCAGCAGCTGGGGCTCCATGGTAACGACACACTCAGCAGCTGAGGCTCCATGGTAACGACACACTCAGCAGCTGGGGCTCCATGGTAACGACACACTCAGCAGCTGGGGCTCCATGGTTAATCTCCTAACTCTGGACAAAGGGCCGTTGGAAGTTTCATAGACGCATCCTCTTTAACCACCATGCCACATTCCATCCCTGTCACGCTGCTAGTGAGGATGTCCCTGTAAGCCTAGAAAGGTAACCATGTTCACGTAGGCCTTGAAAAGCAGACTAGTTTGCGTCACCCGTCTCTCAGCCTGGCACGAAGGACGGGCACCACACCCACATCGGATTCTTCGGAGTGTGTGTAAGCTTGGTTAGATAAAATACAAAAGAAGCATGACATTTTTCCTGACCTTATGCTGAAAAGCATGGATAATGACAGATAATCCAAATGGACATTTACACTTCCTTTATCGACACTAAACGGCAAGGGCTTTATCTTCCAAGAGGTCAAAGCAGACAATAAGTTGCACAGGCACATTGCCCGTCATCGCCTCTATCAAGACCACCCATGTTACGAAGCCGTCATGCTCCTTAATAAGACAGCGTGGTCGGTCGTGAATCACCGCCGGCGGTATTAAACATTGTTGTTCATTCGCCCTGACCTCGTGCGATAAGGTACCCGTGACCTCCCTCCCTTCCCGCCAGGCAAACACCTTAATTACCTCGGGCCGGAAAGCTCGCGGGGCCGGCGCGCCTCGCCAGGAGGGAAACGACGTCCTCGCGGCGACTTTCCATTCTGACCAAGGTCGCTCTTCTTCGGCTCGGCTCGCGCCGCTCGGGCTCCGACGCCGCCCAGAGGCGTAGTCAGGCGTCCGGTGGTGGGGTACCGGGCCCCGAGTCAGAGGCGCAGCCAGGCTTTCGACAAAGGGAAGAAGCTCAGCGGCCAGACGAAGTCATAGACGCCGGGCAGTTTGGAAAGCCGCTGACAAGCATGTGTCAGTCCCTCAGTGGTGGCAACCACTGGTAGCTGAGTTCGTTGAACGACAGACGTAATGTTGAACCGCTTACACGGCTTGAGGCTATCAAATTACAAGTGTACACAAAATGGAAAGTTGTAGAGGGATCATTGACTCATTTAATGGCGCTCAATTGTTTTCGATTTACGCTGTAGTAATTATTCAAAGCCTTGATCTAGCGTGGGCCGTATGACAAGCAAGTACAGAATAATGGTTGTTTCATCATGACAGAGCTTTACTTTATTGTGTTACGACCGAATGCAAAATGCAAAAGTGTTGGTATTTGAGCGGTCTGTTATATTCCATTAATTTCCTTTGGGAGTCTCAATTTTTGACTCGGTCTAGGAGGACTCAAGTGAGACGATTTTGTGGTGGGTCCAATCTCGGTAATCAGATCAAAAGTTAGATAAATATTTCAGAACTTCAAGCAAAAAAAAAACGCTAAACTGCCGTGTGCTTTATCATTCGGTGACATATAACTTGCGACGGCATGGACTAGCGCAATCGGGACGTTGGGTAAGATGGACGCATTTTAGGTGAGCGGAACTTTCGGCAGCGTAATCTAACTAGATAACAAATTAATGTTTCAATCAATATCTGTAACGCTCTAGACATGGTGGTCTAACCTCCAGCCAGTATGAGGTGGCTGCATCTTCCCGGTCCCTGCCATCGGCCATATTCTACCTTGGACGAAGATATGGTTCTTGCATCACTCATAGACAGGATAAGAAAGTCGTGTAAGATGGTCACTGCTACTTTCTTTTACTTAACGGATAGGTGGTCTAAGCATTTACGAAAAATTTTCCTCAGTCTTAGTGTCAGCAACTGCCGCTCACAATTGCTGTATGTCAACGCTTGGAAAAAGGGCTGTGATACATTTGCATTAAGTCAGTTCTAAGCGAAAAAGTCTGGTGAGTCATTATTTTTAACTTATCCTTAAAACAATATGTGCGGTAACGATTGTCATTATGTAGGCCAGAGCGGCTTCTTGCCAATCACTCTTTATTTTGATGGAGCTGTGGCGATGCAGTTGATGATGCACTCAGGCCCTTATTCCGTACATGCATATTCGCGCATCATATTTGTGCTTTTAACTACAAAAGGCTTTCAGCACCTTTCACGATAAATTCTCCGATTGTGACTGTTGTACGTAAGGCGACGTTAAAAGCAGTTATCAATGACACGTTCAGAACTCATCCGACATATACCATGCTTGCTAAATGGGAAGTGCCAGATTTAACGGCCGTCACAAAAAGCCTGTAATAAATACGCGGGAGTAATACATGACATCAGAACGTGACCTTGAGAATGGATGGGATGGGTCTGTGGACGGATCAGAAGTACTCACACCCAAGCTGTGGGACTATGCAGCTTCACACAAAACACAGCGAACTGAAACGGAGCGAAGACGTGCTGGACATAAGGCAAACAAGTCTTGTTCAAGCCTTCTTCCGATCTATCTCTCAAGTACTGATCGAATACACCTATTGGCCACATCTGTTATCAAGTCATCCGGGCCCGCTCCGCCAGGCGGCTCAGTTGTCCTCGGAAGTCGTGCAGTGCACTGTATATAGGCAACGCCTTGGGGAACATGCGGTGACTAGTAGTCAGGCATTGGCACCGGGAACAGCCAGTGCACCAGTGATCGGGCAGTGACAGCGGGAACAGGCAGTGCACCAGTGATCAGGCAGCGACAGCGAGGACAGGCAGCGAATATTGAGCAGACAGGAACCATTACCTACGTACCGGAGCACAAGCCTAGGTCCACGCCATCTTACAAACACCAGCTGAGCGCCCCCATGAGCTAGAACTGCGTCAAGCGACCCGGTTCCGTCCTCCTGGATGTCGCAGCCGTCCACACCAGTTGAACAGCACATCAGTGAGTAGGTAGTGACCCAGGGGGCATTCTGAGCAGTGAGGCGGCTGAAACCAGCGGGTGGGGGGCGGGAGGGGGCGGACGGAAGCCGCAACTGTTCACATCCTGCCAACCGGTGATGCTCATTTCACACTTTCCACCGCGTGGTGTTTGTGACTTGCCTTTTCATTACGCTCGGCCAAGTGGGATGGGGCATGTGATTACGCTCCAAACAAAACTTGGAACGCTTGCAACAAGGCGTGAACATACATTTAATGCTTGAATATTGGCAAGGTCGTGTTGGCATTATTTGCACGGTTCATGTGGGTTCAACACGAAGCTCATGCTTGGTCCGTGATTGCGCCGCCTACAATGTCACCCAGATATCACGTTTACAATAAGTTATAAAGTTCCGAAAGCGCACAATGGGCTCCCTTTCCAGGTGCAGAAATCCGTGAAATGATCTATGATCACGAATACTGATGACAAACCACGAGACATGACATCTGCAACCAGCTAAACCGTGTTGTAACGGGGCGCCACTGCATGCACGTAAATCTGTGTTGGCAGGAGCGCGGCCGAACATGACGCCGGATGTATCTTATTTCCGGCGCCTGGGCCACGACCTCCGGTCGCTTCCGGCGGGCGGCGTGCTGGCCGTCACGGTCGGCTTTCTGCTGCAGATCTCTCTGGGAGGCCTCTTCACCTTCGGCAACCTCACCACCTACCTGACGTCGTACTTGCGCGGGCGCGGCGGCCAGGACGTGGGCTACGGCCAGACGGTGTGGGTGGGCACGCTGATGGGTATGACGGAGGGCCTGGCCCTACTGCCGGGCAGCGTGCTATACCAGCGCTACGGCCCACGCAGCGTCGTCCTCCTCGGAAGCGTGATGGCCAGCGGCGCCATCGCGCTGACCAGTCTCACTGTCGACTCGTCCCTGCTGTGGGTGACCATGACGTACAGCGTGCTGAACGGCCTGGGCGTGGGGCTGGTGTACAGCGTGCCGATGTTGGTCGGCCACAGGTGGTTCCCGGACCGCAAGGGCCTGGTCAATGGTCTGGTGTTCGGAGGCTACAGTCTCGGCGGCATACTCTTCACCACTGTCCAGACCAGCTTCCTCAACCCCGACAACGTGAGCCCGGAGGAGGACGGGTTCTTCCACGACGCGGCGCTGCTGGACCGCGTTCCGCTTGTGTTTCTGCTGCAGGCTGGCGTGTGCGCCGCGCTGCAGCTGACGGCTGTTCTGGGGCTGCGCAACCCACCAGCGCGGAACGCGGGGCGACGCCCGTCAGAGTGCCGAAGCAGCAAGCGAAACCATGGCCCCTCAGCGCGACATCGAGCCGAGCCTTTCGGGATGGATGCGGCCGGGGCATCGAACATTGAAAAACAAGGAGTGTCTTACTCATTAAAGGAAGCGTCCACAAAGGTGGCGATGTACCAGCTCATGATGGGGTTCGTTTTCAACAAGTTCACCATTGGATTAATCAATACGCTCTGGAAGGGTTTTGGCCAGACCTTCATTAGGGACGATCACTTCCTTGAGCTAGTTGGCTCGGGCTCCTCCGTGTTCAGCTTGACAGGCTGCTTGATCTGGGGTTTACTCAGTGATATATTTGGCTATAAGCCAGTCATGGTTTTATTGACAGGTCTGTTCTGTGCACTCGTGTACACTCTGCAGGTCACGTCCGAGGTCGGGAAAGTGATGTACCTCTCTTGGGTTTGGAGCACGTACTTCTGTTTTTCGGGGACCTTCTCGATCGTGGTGGCGGGAGTAGTGGACACTTTCGGTCAGGAGAACGCCGGGCAAATCTACGGCGCAATCTCCCTGGTCGGTGCCCTGACCGGACCCCTGATAGCCTTGCTGACCGACCTCCTGCTGGACCGCTACGGCTTCTCCCTGATGTTTCTGCTCGGGGGTGTCGTCACCACGGCTGGCTTGGTCGCCACCCTCACGTTTAAGCCACGTGTAGAGCGAACCGTTCGATGACAGACTAGGGCCAAACTTAGTCGCAATATTAAGCACTGTGTATCTCTACTCCCTTGTCATTATCAAACAGTGGCATCGCCATGGCCTTGCCGGCACGCAGGATAGAGCTGGAGCAAGGCTAATCAAGCCTGTATAGAAATGACCAGCGCAGCTCTGGTAAAGTGTGCATTCGAGTTCCTGACAATCGGCATCCACTCCCCGACAAAATGAGACTGTCTGGTGAACACATTGTTTTTTTTTCTGGGTCCACCGTGTGATATTACAGGTACAGGCGGAAGAAAGTTGACGTGTTGCAATTGCACAAGCTAGAAAGTTCTTACGTTCCACTGGTGAGCGAAAAACAGCGAATAAAACTCCACCTGGAGCTGGGCCCTGTCTGCTGCCGACTATGTCGGCTGTCGGCGGACGCCGTTGGGCCGACTGAGGGGGGGGAGGGGGGAGGGGGCCGGCGAGTTCTTAGGCCGGGGTCAGCACCGCGTCAGTGACGGCGTGGTGACGGACGCGGCCTGCCCGGGGCCGAGCAAGAGAGCCGGTCCAGCGGCTCTGTTAAAGCATTGGGCGAAATATTCGAACCTGCATTTGCTATCACCGTATTATGTAGGATATTACCAGGGTCTGCCGTTTGGCGAAGTGAAGGTAAACCAAGAAAACCCCTGGCCTTGGACGTCGGCCGTACCCCCCAGTCCAAGCGTTAACTTGATAATCTGGTATTATGCTCTTTCTTGGGCTAGCTGACGCCTGACTGATACCTACTCACACGCCCTAGCCCCAACAAAACTACATGTATTCCCTTATTATTAAGTATTAAGTATTTCTTTCGGCCGTGGATTATTTTGTCCCGTGAAATACCGTACGATAAAGCACAGGAAGTAAACACCTCAAAGGTTGTGATTTACGAACAACAGGCCACTGTCTAGTTCTACTGCTTCCGAAGGCACTGTGGAACAGCAGACACCGCCATAAAAACATGCTTGTGCTTTGTGGCACAGCACGCCGCCCAATAATGCTCAAGAACTTTTACAACTTCTCAGTTATGTCATGAAACAGATGATTGGCATTCTCATGTCCGCCTCCTGTGAGACATGATGCAATGGCCCTCTCTCTTACGTTACATGCCGCAAAGCCGACATGCCATTTCTCCTTCGCTCTCCACGAACGAACTGTTGGCTCCGACCGTCCCCGCGGTGAAATTGCTGCCATAAAGCCGATTCCGCGATACCTACATCTACGCGGATAGCTCGTCATCAACTGGCAGTAAATCACATGCTGACCTCTGACATCGAAACGCCTGTGGCGGCGTGCGGGTGGAGGGGGGGGGGGGGGGGGGGACGACAGAGGCAGGATCGCGGCTGTGTGGCGTTATCAGACACCCAGCTTCTTGATCTGCCAGGCCGGCATGTCTGGCCGGGTTTAAAGTGAGTGCTCGACATTGATGTGGAGTTTTGCGCTGAAATAGCCATGTTGAAGATCATTTTGGTGCAGTACACAGTCGTGCTCCTTTAAAGACATAATCCCCTCTTGTTTCTGAGCTGCACGCCCGTGGAAATGGACACACTACTTCGGGGAGACCATCTCAAGGCCACCGAGACATCCAACAGACCTTACTTCGGGGAGACCATCTCAAGGCCACCGAGACATCCAACAGACCTTACTTCGGGGAGACCATCTCAAGGCCACCGAGACATCCAACAGACCTTACTTCGGGGAGACCATTTCAAGGCCACCGAGACATCCAACAGACCTATTAGACATGCGATGATCACGGACAAAAAAAATATAATTGCATAAATAATTGTCGAGCGGTTCATATCTGGCGTTCGTAAGCACAATTTCCAGCTGTCCATTGGCTCTCAATCGGTGTTGTGCAAGGTACCATAACGCAATCAAACAATGACATATTGAGAAGCTTATTAACTACAAAGATAAATTGTGTTATCTAGAGCAGTTTTTCCACATAATAGCAAGCCAACAGTTACAAGAAAGCTTATTTCATCTCATCTCATGCTTGCTTCAATATCTTCAACTTTGGAACATTCCCTTTATGCTCGCGGGCTCTTTGTCGGTTTGTTGGTTGAGCATGACGGGCTTTCATGGGCCAGAAACCTGCAGCAATCTTTTTGCGACACGACATTAGGGAGCAGATGTATCACGAAAATGATGAGAATACTTTTTCAAAGAACAAAGATGCAGTAGTAACTGGTCATAACTGTGCATTTTCCAAGTAAGGACAAGCAGCCCTTGCAGAAATATGCAATGAATGTAGCAGACATCTATGATGAGCAAGATGTCATGAATGATTGAAACCGTAACAACCAGTGCAAATAAGTCTTCAGCTCCGTATAATGTCATCGAGAAGTTTAGGTGATGGCATGGAAATGCAGCAAAAGCGGCGCAGTCGAGCTCCAGCCTTTTGACCGTGAGTTGTCTCTTTTCTCGCACCCCACATAAATTAATGTATCAGTGCCTCCCTGATCCACACTTGCATCAAAATTGATACAGCAGGTGACTTTTACCATGCGGGAATGATTTCAGAAACTGTTGCTGTAACGAATCTTTTCAGTTTGCACGCTAAAATAGGACGTCATCTTTGCTAATATTGAAGCGGGCTCATACCGATCCATGAGCAGGAGAAAGTAAGCAAGAAACGGAAGGCTGTGATAGGGACCCCTTTAATGTTGACGTTAATTAGACAAGAACATCATTTGATACCAAAGGTGAAATTCTCGAAAAATATAACAGATAGGAGGAGAACACCTGGTTTGCCGTCAGGGCTACCAAATGGTGATACCAAATCAGGTCCCTGGCTGATTAGAATTGCTTGAAAAAGTGACGAACTAAATTTCACGTCCATGCCTATGTAACACAAAACATGGGGTACTTGTAGTGCTCAAGCAATTTTATTGCATCCAACAAAGTGCACGTCTGTGCGACATGAATATAAATTTTTACTGCATACAATGCGCACCTTTTACAATGTGCTTGTTATAAAAAATCTCTGACCAATAAAAAAGCAATAATTCGATAAAATCACCGCACATCTCACACAAGCGACACGTGGGTTTAGTAAAAAAGCACTGGCGTTAGTTCCTTTCATTTCGTGTGATTTATCGAGCAGAAGAGTAGCATTTTCTGTTGCCGTGATGTTTAATTTCGTTATTAGATTGTTTTGATTTTGTGAAAGACACGATGAGCCTAACGTAACCGCTCAGGAATTCTCACGAACGGCAATTGTTGCAGATACACCACAGCAGATCATCCGCCACAATGCTGGCCGAGTTGCTGTAGGTTATGTCGGTTTGCACGATGCCGTGCTTCATAAAACGCCCCGAGACAACGTTGAATAAGATCAAGTTTCGCAACAGACGTGCATCTTAGTCTGCCGTTAAACGTAGCTACTAAACACATGTAATATTCCTGGTATCATGGAAAAAATCACGGGACAATGTTGACACATTCGACTGCCTGGATGACCTCCTACCACACCGATTATATTTATCTCTGTCACAATACATCACAAACCTACTCTGCTGATGAAATCAGTGTTCTGACTTTATATAGCAATTCAATTGCTTTGTTTCGATGCCCTGATAACGAAAATGCACTGCATAATTCCCGCACATGCCTCGCTGGATTCGCCATCCCAAACACCGGCCCTCGCGCTCAAGCTGGAGCACACTCGGCGAGTTCGGCGGGGGGGGGGGAACTCAAGGATTAGGGGAAGTGGGCGGAAAAGTAAGGAGAAGGAGAGGAGAAAGGAAAGAAGGTGATGTAGGTGACAGGGCAACTCCCAAACACCAAATTAATACATGTTCCAGTCCACAGAGTCATCTGCATCACCTTGGTTTTGCTGTTTGAAATCGCGCGTATGACTGGCAGGTATCGGACCCTGTCGCGCCCGGCGATTTAAGCTGAGTTCCCCGGCACAGGCTACTAACTGAATTCGAATTTGTTTCTTGACGGCGGGTGGGTACAGGGGCGGGCTTTGTAGTTGCTGACGGCGGCAGGCATGTGATACTGCGCCGGCAACAGAGACACTCGACCGCAGGGCGAGTCTGCGGCGACACAATCCTATGCGAGACGATGCTGGCGGTCCCGCCCTTCGACAATTGCAATGAACGCTCTTCCCGTTGCAGGTGTTGCATATACGACCACACATCAACCTTGCACACCATTCATTTACAGGATAGGCGTTTAGCCATAGCTCCCAACGCAGTTGTACCGGACTTTATATTATATTACTTATATTACCGGACTTTATATTATATCTTTATATTACGTTTAAACTGGTACGTAGAAAGCATGCCCGCCATCATTATCGACATGATGGCAGCGCTTCGCAAATTGTAAAGTGCATTTGTGAGGAACATTATACGTATGGATAAAACAGCATTAATCGCTTTATTCCTCAAAGAGGAAAGAGAAATATGGAAAGATAAATGTGATAATTCGGCTACATGCGTATATCGAAAAGAATATCGGCAGCAAATTCAAATTTGTCCGCTGATTTTACTCGACGTTTCAGTTTTTTCCTTCAAAAACAGCCAGCCACAGTTTTTACAGACCACCAACATGCAGGGGAGCAATGACCAGTCATTTCTGCGATACAGTGGACATCTAACTGAGAATTAAAATGCGCAAAAAATACCTGTATACGCAAATTAATTGAAAAATGCAAGTTAACAGGCGTCACGCATAACACATCATTTACTTCTGCAAGCGATTTCAAGCAAACGGGCATGTCACATCACGCATCTCTTTTACATGCAAACGATTTCAGTTAAACAGACATCGTGCATCAAGCATCAGACAACACTGATACATGAAGGCGATTTTAAGCCAGCATGCATAACACATCAAGACGCCAGTCACATCCAAATAATAAATGGAAAGTACCCTGGACCCAGTTTCGAGGGCCCCGACCGACAGAGTGTGCATAAGCAGGTTAACAGATGAGCCCCCGACAAGAGCATAGCAAGTGGCATAGGCACCATGGCACCATGGCACTAAGCAAGTGGCATAAAATTGGAAGCGCCCTAGACCAATGCGGAGGGCCCATGAGCATCTCGCAAGCGTGTCTGTAGGTGAACCGAAACCAACGTAAAGGGCCTCCGAGCTACCGAGAATACCCGGACAAGTTAACATGGAGGTCCCCTGCTATAGCCCACAGAGCCTTTCTGGCGACTGGAAAGAATCCGTGGAAGGCCTCTGAATGACAAGAGCGCCCCGCCACGCTAGCAGAAAGAGCACAGAAACAGTGCAGGTCCTTCCGAGCAAACGCAAAGCAGTCAGGGCTAACGTGGAAGGCTCCTTAACGATCGAAATGACCTTGCAAGTCGGCATATAGGTCTCCGGAAACAGGATAGGACCCTGGACAGCGTGATAAGGCTTATCATTTCCAATAAACAACCTTTTCCATTATTAAAGATTTTTAAAATCTTTTCTCGTAGGCCATTCACTTTCGTTTGCAACTCTTCTCAGTGGCCTGGAAATCCAAAGAAATTTTGTTGTGTTTTGTGTTTAAAAACTGTATGTTTGGTCACCTATGGGCCCCTTCGGAGCCTATGGGCCACTTCGGGGTACCATGGGGGAGGGGGTCATGGGCCCCGTGACCGCCCTCTCTGGATCCGCCCCTGACTCAATCAGTGGTGGAGGTTGGTGCGGGGGAGGGGAGGCACAGTGGCCATGTGCCAACAATTAAAGGACCAGGCGGAGATCACAATGCCGCTGACTTGTATTGGTGCAGAAATGTGGCATGCACTATCATATAAATACCGGTAGAATTGCGTTCTCTACTTCAGTTACACCTTGAGACACATACAGCTAAAATAAAGAACACCAAGCCACCCGAAACAAGGTGGTTGAAATCCGGTTGTTTTTGTTCCGAGGTAGGCTCTTCTGCGCGACGTGGTTCACATCACAACCAGACAACTCGTAGATTCCGGCTAGGCTTCAGCCCCGGCTAAATGCAAGGAGCGTTTGTCCAGAGCCGACGATATTGACGGAAAGGCCGAATGCCCGCGTGAGTTCTCATCATGACCGGCACCTGACCGTATAATGAAATTGATAATGGCTGAGCTTTGCGCGGCATAAACATCTCATAACTTTACTTAAATGCCTATGAACTGCTCCAGAAAATCCGACGCAAGCGTGCTCAAACACAAGTCAGCCGCCGTCCCGGGAATCGGACCCGCCACCCACCCACCCATTATGAACCTAACAACATCCCGCGGCGCTACGCACCCTCGCGCGTATGGGTGTCGAGACAATCTGGTGCACATTCGGCGAGTTCGGCGGGGGGGGGGGAACTCAAGGATTAGGGGAAGTGGGCGGAAAGGTAAAAAGGAGAGGAGAAAGGAAAACAAGGTGGCCTAGGCGACAGGGCAACTCCCAAACACCAAATTGATATATGTTCCAGTCCACAAAGTCATCTGCATCACCTTGGTTTTGCTGTTTGAAATCGCGTGTTTTACTGGCAGGTATCGGACCCTGTCGCGCCCGGCGATTTCAACTGAGTTGCCCGGCACAGGCTACTAACTGAATTCGAGTTTGTAGGGGCGGGCTTTGTAGTTGCTGACGGCGGCAGGCATGTGATACTGCGCCGGCAACAGAGAAACTCGACCGCAGGGCGAGTCTTCGGCGACACAATCCTAAGCGAGACGATGCTGGCTGTCCCGCCCTTCGACAATTGCAATGAACGCTCTTCCCGTTGCAGGAGTTGCATATACGACCTCACATCAACCCTGCATACCATTCATTTACAGGATAGGCCACAGCTCCCAATGCAGTTGTAACTGAAGTCGACCTGGCGTTATGGCATGACTGGTCTAGAGTGAGCTTAGTGACCGGACAAAATTTTTGTATTACGTTTAAACTGTTATGTAGAAGGCATGCCGCCATCATTATCGACATGATGGCAGCGCTTCGCAAATTGTAAAGTGCATTTGTAAGGAACATTATGCGTATAGATAAAACAGCATTAATCACTTGATTTCTCAAAGAAGAAAGAGGGAAATGGAAAGATAAATGTGATATTTCGGCTACATGCGTTTATCGAAAAGAATAACAAATTCAAATTTTTCTGCCGATTTTACTCGACGTTTCAGTTTTTTCCTTAAAAAAAAAAACAGCTAGCCACATATTTTACAGACCACCAACATGCAGGGGATTAAACAAGGAGCAATTGCCAGTCATTTCTGCGATACAGAGGACATCTAACTGAGAATTAAAATGCGCGAAAAATACCTGTATATGCAAATGAATTCAAGTTAACAGGCGTCACGCATAACACATCATTTACTTCTGCAAGCGATTGCAAGTTAACAGACACGTCGCATCACGCATCACTTTTACACGCAAATGATTTCAATTAAACAGACATCGTGTATCAAGCGTCAGACAACACTGATACATGAAGGCGATTTTGAGCCAGCGTGCATAACACATCAAGACACTGGTCACATTCAAATAATCGTTTATGACGAGCCCTGTACACTGAAGTCTGGTCGCCAGCTTCTTATAAAAATAGATTCGCCATTTTTCCTGTCTGGATGGTCCCGTACTTCGAAGATACCTTTGAGCTCTAAAAGGAAATGGTCCGTACTTCCTGGGATTTTAACCTTAGCGTGTTCTGTCAAAAATATGGTCGCGAAGAGTTCCTTTTATTATCTGTTTCGTTTTGAGCATCTCGCAGGTGTTCGTCACAAATGAAACGAGTAGGACGCATGGACTTCTCAACATAGCCCAAGTACATCCCATGTTTTTCGCGCAGCTTACGCTTGAATTCGTAAACCATATTTCTTTACGTGCAGACTCCTTAAAACCCAGGCATGCACATATGACACACATCGCACCCCAGGCACTTATGCTTCCCGACAATATATTTAACTAGATAGTTATTTAGCTCCTTATCGAGTGTGGCCGAGGAGGTAACAGATGGAGGGGGGGGGGGGGGGGCCGACATGAGCGCGTGGCCAGTTCCCGAGCAGGTTATTACATCGGGCCCCCGTCAAGAGCCCAGGGACCTCCATTCAAATAGAAAGTCCTCAAGACCCAATAAAGAGGGGCCCCAAAAGTTAAAGAGTGTCCGAGCGTCTTAACAGATAGGGCTTTTAACAAGAGCGTAGGGCCCTCCATTCAAATAGGAACCACTCAACACCCAATGCAGAAGGCCCCCGAACGATGAAATGCACCTCAACAGCTTATCAGAAGAGGCCCGAAAAGAGCGTTAGGCCCTCCATTCAAGTAAGGAGTATCCAAACCCTGTGCAGAGGGCCCCCCCAAATATGGAGTGTACCCAAGCAGAGTACCAGACGGCCCCGGACAGGAGTGCAGCGCCCTAAATTCAATGGTGGTGAACAGATGGGGCCGCCGACAAGAGTGTAGGGCCATCCATTCATATGTGAAATACCCACGGCACGATGTAGAGGACTCCGAATGATCGAGGGTGCCCGAGAATGTTAACAGATAGGGCCCCGTGAAGACCTCCACTCAAAGAGCAAGTACCCAAGACCCGACGTAGAGGTCACCCAACAATCGGATGCACCGGAGCAGCTTATCAGAAGGGGCCGCAACAAGAGCATAGAGCGCAGGTCCCTCCATTGAAGTAACAGGTGCCCAAAACCCAGTGCGAAGGGTCCCGAAAGATGGAGTGTACCCGAGCAGGTTATCAGATGGCCCCGATATGAGTGCAGGGCCCTAAATTCAAACGCCAAGACTCAATGTGCAGGGCTCCCGGACAATCCACTTTGGCCAAAGAAGTTAACAGAGGGGACCCCAGACAAGTGCGTAGGGCCTCCATTCAAATAGGGCTTTCCCAAGGCCCAATGTAGAGGGCCTCCGAAAGATCGTGTGTATCCGAGCAGGCTGTCAGATGGCATTGACAAAAGCGTGGAACCCTACACTAAAATACCCAATGTGTCGGGCCCCTACACAATTCAGTGTGCCGGAGCAGGTTAACAGATGGGGCTCCGACAAGCGTGCAGGGCCCTCCATTCAAATGGAAAGCTCCCTGGACCCGGTTTCGAGGGCCCCGACCGACAGAGTGCGCATAAGCAGATTAACAGATGAGCCCCCGACAAGAGCGTAGAGCCCTAAGCAAGTGGAAGCGCCCTAGACCAATGCGGAGGGCCCATGAGCATATCGCAAGTGTGTCGGTAGGTGAACCGAAACCAACGTAAAGGGCCCCCGAGCCACCGAGAATAGGCGAGCAAGTTAACGTGGGGGTCCCCTGCTATAGTCCACAGAGCCTTTCTGGCGACTGGAAAGAACCCGTGGAAGGCCTCTGATTGATAAGAGTGCCCCGGCACGCTAGCAGGAAGGGCACAGAAACAGTGCAGGTCCCTCCGAGCAAACGCAAAGCAGTCAGGGCTAACGTGGAAGGCTCCTTAACGATCGAGATGACCTTGCAAGTGGGCATATAGGTCCCCAGAAAGAGGATAGGACTCTGGACATTGTGATAAGGCTTATAATTTCCAATAAACAGCTTTTTCCATTATTGAAGATTTTTATCTTTTCTCGTAGGCCATTCACCTTCGTTTGCAACTCTTCTCGGTGGCCTGGAAATCCGAAGACATTTTGTGTGTTTTGTGTTAAAAAACGGTACCTGTTTGGTCACCTACGGGCCCCTTCGGAACCCGAGGGGGCCCGTAGTACCCACTTCGGGGTACCACGATGGGTCATGGGCCCGTGACCACCCTCTCTGGATCCGCCCTTGACTCAATCAGTGGTGGAAGTTGGTGCGGGAGGAGGGGAGGCCACAGCGGCCACGTGCCAACAATTAGAGGACCAGGCGCTGCGCCAGATAACAATGCCGCTGACTTGTAATGGTGCAGATATGTGGCATGCACTTTCATATGAATACCGGTAGAATTGCGTTCTCTATTTCAGTTACACCTTGAGACACATACAGGTAAAACGACGCACACCAAGCCACCCGAAACAAGGTGGTTGAAGTCCGGTTATTTTTGTTTCGAGGTAGGCTCTTCTACGCGACGTGCTTCACATCACATCCGGACAACTCGTAGATACCGGCAGGCTGACTGGAGCAGCTTCCACGACGCTTTCTGCGACTCTGTGAAAGGTTGTGTATCTAAAAGTCGTCGAATGTGGAACCAAGGGACTTGACAACACGAAGACATGAGGCAGTGTTTTAGAAAGCGTGGTAGATAAACGGCGCTATTAGTTAGAAGGTTTACACGGCAGGCGAGAAGATCACTTCTGTAGATCATTTTAAGCCATGCCGGCACGTGTTCTATCATGGAGGTGCCGCAACCTTCTGAGGGTTCGCCACCGCGAGTCCCCATGTCTGCCAAATCGGTGTGACGTATCGCCAACATTTTGTGAATGGTGTCCTATATTAGACCATTGTTTCTCCACGTGAAAGCATTGGAGACTGTATGCTATCCTTTCGAAAGATCACAAATTGTGTGTGCGTGTACACTCTGTTCAGAAATTGTGCTAACAGCCGTCGGCAACCATAAAAGATTTCTCCGGGTAGTTTCCAAGCTACTTTTCCGTTAGGTCATTGCCGGGAAGGTTAGGTTCTCCTATGGCAGTTAAACACATATATGCATGGAAACACCACGTGAATTTAGCTTGAAAATGACGTACTTCTTTTTCGGTGTGGATACTTAAAGTTTCCAAAACAGCCTGCCGATTACAGCCATGCAAAACTCAAGGTACAATGAATGCCAGCCAATTGTTATGAAGGACCTGCACAAAACATATGCGTACTGAATGAGATGTGAACGTGAGACCGGACTAAGCCCTAGACTAGCCTGCCTGTGACCGTTGTGATCCCGATGTGTGCCAAGATCGGGTATCGCGCGACCGTACTGCTCAAGATCGGGTATCGCGCGACCGTGCTGCTCAAGATCGGGTATCGCGCGACCGTGCTGCTCAAGATCGGGTATCGCGCGACCGTGCTGCTCAAGTTCAACAGAAAAATCCCAGACTCCGGATTTGAAAAATGCGCGCACTGGAACACTGAGATGAGCAGCTTGAACGACACCTTGCATAACGCCAACATATACATGCTACCAAAAGGTCAAATGGCGACCGCATCTGACTAGCCTGGAGTTTGACTAGTTCTGACTAGTAGGACTTTGATTAGTTCTTGAGCACAGGAATTATCGGAATGAATGGAATGGAATGTACTCGAGTGGGATGGAATGCAATTATCCATGACTCGTTTTTGATCATGTTAATGAGTGAATCCAACGTTTTATAGTGCTCAGAGATGTAAACATATTTCTGGAGCGTTCTGTACAGCACTGAGCAGGCGGATCAGGCGATGGGCTGTGCCATCTTTACTGCCGTGTGTGAGCTGCCTTGACCCTGACGGTTAACCCCTCGGGCGTTGTTCCAGCATTGTCACTGCCCGGGTGTTAGGGGTCACACGGCGGCGGCCGACCGTGCCTGACCCGACCCGACCCGGCCTGACCCGCGGGCGCTGACGCAATGCGCGTCAGGTCGGCGCCCGGCGACGGGCCAGCCGGTGACGCGCGGGTCGTGGCCACGCCTTGGCGCGTGTTGTCTCGGACGCGTGAGCTGCAGCGCGCCAAGAGATCAACCGCGGCCGCGGCCAAAGGCGGTGGCTCGTGGTTTCCGAGGTGGTACCGAGATGGTTACCAAGGCGGTCGCTCAGAAGAGATCAGGTCCCACCCTGGCTGTCTCAAAACAGCTAACGGTGGAATGTAAAGCCTGCATTCCTGACGTACGGAAAGTGTGCTATGATTTGCAAGCATAGGCGCATTCAAGTGTTAGCAAGCTGACTAGTTGCGGCGAGCGGTACAGATAATTTTATGCTCTCAGGTTTTCATGTGAGTTTTACAAGCTTAACGTCATTCCTTAAAGCACACATGCAGATAGCTTTAAGAGGTTTTAAGCGTTCAACACAAGCCTTTCATAGCTTACATATGCACAGAATTAGCATGCTACGCGAGGTTTGATACACATTCTTTGGAGTTGGTGTAATGCTCAACACATTAAGTAATCACCGCATATCCATAAATATAGACTTAGCATGGTGCCCCAAAAAGCTTATGATAGTTCTTGAAAACCGTTGCCCCTACCACGATAAGTGGCAAAGTGGTCGCTCCAAAAATATCAAATTTCACTCCAATTATGTGATTCGAAGTAACAGTGCTTGAGACTTGCGGTACCGACGAACGAGAAGTGAACTCGAAATTAATTTGCATTTATAATCCACTTAAAGCTAACGGACTTGACATGTGCGGCAAGTGGCGCCACGAATGCCGCGCTTGTTTCAATTCAAATGCGTTTTAAAGGTTAAGTGACAATCAATAGATAACGCATGCGACGGAGTCTACTAGCCCGTAATTGATGCACAAGGACGTTTCATCTTGTTGGCTACGTGTGCAATTACAAAATCATGCGCGAGGCGTTTTGTTGGATATTTCTACAGCTCAGTGAAATGCAGAGCCCGCCACCCTCGTCTGGCATATCCATTCACAGATGCGTGTGATGCGTGGATGCGTGTGATTCAGCATTCCACGACAAACTCGCAGTCGTCGCGATCACAGTCAATTTCTGTGTTTCTAAAAATAATCTTCCGGGACTAACGTGCCGCGCACTCAAACAGACACCACCCATCAGCGTGCAGACACGGGATCGATGCGTGCTGTGGTGATCAGTTCGAGTGGCTAGACAGATGGCGCTTCAGCGCCATCTATCAGCGCGCTCGAGCCTTGTGGCTGATCGTGCCTTGTCATCGCGTCGTGGGGAAGCGGATGGTGCTGAGCGGCGGCCTATTGATGCAGGCTCTTCTTCTGCAACCCGGGGCGTGACTCGAGGACCCTCCCTCCCTTACAGATCATCATCTAGTCTAACAAGCACTGAGGCACCGCAGGCCAGCGACGATTTCGGTCTAGCGGGACGCGCACGCTGTGCAAAAGGTTGAGTATTGACGCACCACGGGCCATTCTGCAGACTGTTATCCAACTTCTCCAAAAGATCCGTTGCAGCACAGTTTTTAATCTAGGGATTGCAAGGGGACTTACTCTCGGGTCTCTCAAATATCCCAGACTCGATCTCAAAATTGCTCAGCGCTTGCTTTAAGGATGCTAGCCGAGCATGAAGAGAGCACCGGGCAGAAACTAGATCAGGCGTAACAATACGAATTTGATCTTTAACCGCTAATCTTAGGCTATTGACACGCTGCACAACTAGTAGGCCTTGGCCCAGAGACGACGATATTGCAGCATAGCTAAGTATGCAGGTTTCCCTACCCAGTCCAAGTAATTGTGCACAACTTGGTGGCTTACGCACTGTCAACATTGCTCCATAGCTTAAGCCCTGCCAAAAATGCCTGCCTCCCCTTGCTATATCATTAACGCCGGACAGAGCAGCAGAAGCTCTCTGACTGAGCTCCCGCTCGCAGCCACGTAGGCCGCCGTAGCTCAGCCTCTCTGCTCTGAGCGCGGCGACTTTCTATGCGGCCTGCTGGGCAGCTCTGCAGCTCTCCGGGAACACGTGGCGGCGTGCTGCATGAGGCAATCGCCAGGGAGTGCGATGGATCGTTCCCGCCGCCACGGCGACACGTCTCGGCGGAGGTGACCCCCACGTAGCGTCCATTAGGATCCGGCCCGCTGGCACCGGGCATACATTGTTGGCCAACAGTACCCGCGAACACCGCTCCACCGCTGCAGTGCAGTGACGCAAGGGGAGCAGGTATATTTAGAATCGTTCATTGCTTGTATACCCGATCAAAAGTAACGCTGGCTATCGTCGGTGAAGTTGGCTGGGCTTCAGTGCATGCGTAACCGGTTCGTGCATTATGTGCACTTCCTGGCATGTACGCGATGGAGGCCGGCGATGGTGAAGTGTCTGTGCGGATCAAATGACATCAGTGCTCGTTGCCCCCACTGCTCCTGTTTTGCCCCCCGCATCAAATGTTGGGAATGAAGGCCCACATCGCTGACGAGGCTGTAGCTTTCCGGCAAATACTGCGATCAAATTGTGCGTTCGAGAAAGGGGAGCATCAATTTAGAAGGCTTGATTGCTCATGCCTGATTCCTATGCACGTGATCGAACTCAGCCCTGCATTTCCCCGAGCAATCTTTGTTTGCCACTTGGTATCTCTTTCGTGATTATCGCGTGTACTTTTTATGACTAAAACCAACCTTGGTGCTGACAAAATGAAGCGGAACTGATCTAACCACACCAAGCACGGACTCAGCATCGAGTCTTATGGGATCAAATCAGCTCAGTTACCGGCAATCCAGGGGGAGAGAGAGAGAGAGAGAGAGAGAGAGAGAGAGAGAGAGAGAGAGAGAGAGAGAGAGAGAGAGAGAGAGAGAGAGAGAGAGAGAGAGAGAGAGAGAGAGAGAGAGAGAGAGAGAGAGTAGGAGAGAGAGAGAGAGAGAGAGAGAGAGAGAGAGAGAGAGAGAGAGAGAGAGAGAGAGAGAGAGAGAGAGAGAGAGAGAGAGAGAGAGAGAGAGAGAGAGAGAGAGAGAGAGAGAGAGAGAGAGAGAGAGAGAGAGAGGGAAAGAGAGGGGGAGAGAGAGGGGGGAGAGAGGGGGAGAGAGAGAGAGAGGGGAGAGAGAGAAAGAGGGAGAGAGAGAGAGAGGGAGAGAGAGAGAGAGGAGAGAGAGAGAGAGAGGGAGAGAGGGAGAGGACTGCGGCGTGCTGATGATACGCGGTCTGTGCAGCGGGAGTGAAACGCAGCGGCCGCATTTGGTCCACGCAGGGAAGACTTCTTTCACACGCAGATGGTTTCAGGCAATTATAGGATCATGTGGTGCGTTTTACTAGCGTTATTACAAGTTAAAAAGCTCTTCAGACAAATAAACAGAGAAATATATCGAAATACCAAAACGTTGCTGTTAAGTTTGCAGGATGCACGTTGCCACAGTTGCTGTTGCAAGCGCATTTTAATTCATGCTCTGCATTTCAGTTATTACACCTGCAGATACTCTTGTGATGCCAGGTGGGCAGCCGATTCAATTTCACTACATTTTGGTGTAGGTTTAAACGCTTGCAACACCCTTTGCCTTGAGCACGACCCCGTGCCAGCATCGCCTGACCAGATGCAATGACAAGCCACAGACCCGTCTTGTCTGTCAACGCTGACCTCTTGGGAGCTCGGAGAGGTCAGTTCCCCGCTAGCTTCCGGTCACTCCCGCTTCCGGCCCACAGCCAAGGTCGCCTTCCCCGCGTCTAGGCTGGTCTCACAAGTGTTACAATTCCTTTGACTCCATCATATGGAACGGTGGGCGCAGACACTACCGCCGAATCATGGGAAGTCTTACCGCTCGATGTACCGCTACCGCCGAATCATGGCAAGTCTTACTTCTCGATCATATGGAACGTTGAGCGCAGACACTACCGACAAATCATGGGAAGTCTTACCGCTCGATATACCGCTACCGCCGAATCATGGCAAGTCTTACTTCTCGATCATATGGAACGTTGAGCGCAGACACTACCGACAAATCATGGGAAGTCTTACCGCTCGATATATGCGCACCCAACTCAGACTAAAAGACTCACAAGCTCACTGAAGCGCACGCGCCATCTCACTTAGGCGCGCGTATACTTTTCAGGCTATACTTTCATGATTCGGTTTTCTTTCAAAATGAAATGCCTTACCATTAATACTTTTTCGAAAGGCACACAGCCTAGTGCTGTCATGGTGAGCGCCATTGACTACGTCCAGCAACCATGGCGCAGCCCAGATTCGAACCCGGAATCCCCGTGCGAGCCCAGGATATAAAAAAATACAATAAAATCAGTAACCCCCTTAGAGCTTTTCCAAGTTCCTATGCGAGAACAGCACGCGCGCAAAAATACTCTCACACATGCATGCAGACAAACCTGTAGATACGCAGCAGCTTGTGTTCGTACGTGAACATAAGCATTCAAATGTGCTCACACATATGCACGCACGTTCTTGTTAAGACACATATCGGAAGACGAATAGAAATTATCACGCCTTATACTAGGCCTGACCTTATACTAGGCACGCCTTGTACTAGGCCTGCTTATCATTAATCGTCCACCGTGTCAGGGATGTTAGCCCGGAAATTCAGGACCGATTTGTGCGAGACACCGGTGCGTCGAAACAACGACGTATGCCATTGCTCTAGTGAGTTGGAAGATACGTCTAGTCGCAGCGCATGAGCGTAGTGCACAGTCGCAGTGTTGAACCTTGTTACGGCAGCTAGGTGGTGTTAACTTTTGGTGTTAAGGACAGTGGACTCACCATTGAGACTTTCAAATTTTAGATTTCCAAGAACGACCAGAATGCTATCATTTCAGAAAGCAGTTTTGAGCCCTAACACATCTAGAACACCTGGAATATTGTCACTTTGGGCTTTACATTCGGCGGTAATGCTACGGGCTTAAACGCTATCCTAATGGGAGCACCACGTTGTTCCACTTACCCCTGTACCTTTAGCATCAAAACAATTGTTCAGAAAGACCGACCCATTTAATCTGTCCACTGGCAGCATCTTCTTCATGAAACAGTTATTGTGAGTTCCTGATCACACTTAAGTATCGTGCGAGCATAATTCAGTTGCACAACGCCCACAAATAAGGCACCAATATTACGCTAAAGGGCTGGTAGTCGAAAAGCTGTTGACCTACTCAGAGTCAGCGAGGTCTCACAAGAATAGCGCGATCCTTGAATTCAGAAGCAAATCACGTGAGATCGAACATGGTTCCTCGCCCACAACACGACGGTATGGCCAATGACCGCCAAAAAATCGCCATTGACCTTTCCCTCGTTTTGGGCAGCAGCATTGTCAGCTAAATCACGGATCACTTCGCGTTTCGTCCCCTCCAACCCTGGGGTCGAGGTCAAGACGGTGCACCAGTGTCTCAGAAGTGCCATAAGCGAGCTCAGAAAAGCGCCGCACACTACACGTGCGTCAGAGGCCGACCGGGCTGCCAGTTATGCCAGCAAAAGAAGGACACTATCAGTTAGCTATAAACTTGCTATGTACTATTACTTAGCTGTAAAATTACACTGCCTTCTTGGCTTAGCTTAGCAATGACAGATTGCTTCATTTTAGAGCATTACGCACATGATGCCTTAATTCAACAACGCGTGCCACTGAACCGATCATACTGCATCGTGTTCTCCCACATATCTTACAGAGGGGAAACGAAAACACAGTTGGTAACACGTTTCAAACGAACAGTTTCGCATTGTCATCCCGGTGCTAACCCTGGCTAAAATGTTACCGTTTTCAGAAATTAAAAGTTTGATAATGATTTGTGCTTTGGACATAATGACTGCTATGACCAGTTCACACAATGAAATGCATACAACCCTGATTAACATACATGCATGTTTGCCATCGGTTTTTACTAAGTTATAGTTAATGATATTGTTGTCGTTACATTGTTTTTGTAATATGACACTAATATGAATGTTATCGGCCCACATGGGACAAACCCTGTGCATGTAGCAGCGCATTGCAGAGGTGGATAAATGTGGTAAAATGGTTTTGATATTGCTCACATCAAGACAGATTTCACCCTGGACTTGCGTGAAAATATTGCACATCATTTGTAAGGACCTTGGCAGACAAAATCTGAGAACTCGCGCCAGGCCTTCCAAGGAAAGGGATTGCGAAAATGTTGGTCGAGTGACGGTTACATTTGGGACAGAGAATTAAAGAACTCAAAGCTTAATCTCAATGGGTAAAAGGATGCTTAAAAAAGTAACTGGAATAAAATAGTTTAGTTCAACCGGCTACTTTGGGCACAAATCGTTTGATACTGCACACTGCCTTGTCTATATAGAAACTGAAAGCCGTTGATGGAAAACGGCTAATGAATGTTTCATTTCCTGATGGCAACTTATCATGGTATGTTTTGGGGCTTCCTAGACCAGTTTTTGAGGAGGACTGGTCAAGCAAATATTTGGAAGAAACTGGAAACATACTTTTATTGGTTACATAAATTACTTATTGCCCTGCAATGTTGACAATGTTGACTACGTGTCAGTAAAATCTCAGGAATGTGCAGCTGATAGCACCTTTTCCCTTTAAACGAAGATTGCACTGTTAGTTAGGTTTCATGCCTAAAGTTCTAGACACTATGATAGCACACCCCATTTTAGCATGTCAACAATGCCAAAGTCGAACAGATGCTGGCGTTGAGCGGAGTCAACCGGTTCCTATGTATGCTGTTCACTCCATTCTGCTCAGTGACATTCACGGTCATCCATTAACGAATAATTATCCGCAGATGATTACAGCTTGACTGCGCCCCATGTCCTTGGTTTTCAACATGACTGACTATTCTAACGAATTTAAAAAGCTAAGCCGAAGTCAACTACATCACCTATGGCCGAAAGTTTTAGTTCATGCGCCATTTTGACTTTTAGCCATCCCAGGTATATTTGAATGCCAAGAATATAACTGAACGCTATGGACAGATAGAAAATCATGTTGCCCTCCGGTATGACCTTAGCTGCCTGCGATAGTTACGCAGACGCGGATGACCTCAGCCTGCTCTGCGTTGACCTCATAATTACATGTCAACGCATCGTTAAGCTGAAATGGGAATAAAGCATAAAACAAGCAGCAGTGTCAGGCAGGCTCGGCGCCTGCGGAAGCATTGTGGCGCTATCCTGCCATGCCTGAGGAGTATAATGAAACTTTTTTTCCTTACAAACAACTTCGCGTATGCATGCCAAGGCGCGGCAAAACGTGGACCACAGGTGCAAATATTTCTTGATGGCGAGTCAGATCGAGAAGGAGAGGAAATGCCATCAATGGACGAATATCTGGTAGGTCTACCGACCGAGCATGGCACAGCACCATGCGCGTACACCTCAAAATGCCTTTTTTGGCTGCAAACGGTGCAGTCTTTGAGTGGCAAGCGGACCAATTGACGGCACGGCGCGAGCGGCTTTGGCTTTGGCGTCTGGCGTCGCGGTAGAAAGTCACGCCTGCCGCGGACGTCGCGGGCGCGGTCGCTGCCTATAAAACTATGCCGCCCAGCTCGGTTGCGATTCATTCCAGCGGAGGCCGAGGCGTGCTATACATCTCCGTGTGATCCGGTGGTGATCAAGACCCGCACCGGAGGCCAGAGCGGACACCAGCCATGATCTATAAGAGGTAAGCGACCTCAGAAATTAGGCAAATGATCGGATACGAAATCACGGAAATCACGCTAGTGCGTTCGTGTTCTGCAGCTCAACGAAGTGCCGTGCCTACGTAAATAAGTATAGGGGTTTCTGTAAGTATTTGAGCTCATTCAAAATGCACTTACTTCTAGGTGTTCCTTATGCCCAATGATTGCTTCAATTACAGAAAATCAACATTTATTCGCATTTGATTTTGCTACACCCATCCTAAGCATGGAAAAACGTTGCGGGTTGAAACTCATTAGCGACATATTCTCACTCAACAGCCAGCAAAGAAGAAGGTTTATAAAACAAAGACGCCCCTCCGTTTGGAGTCCGATTTAGGAAAATCTTGTTAGTCTCCGTGGATATACAAAACAAACAGCACCAAGAGATAATACGAAATTGAGCTTAAGCATTCAACTCTCAACAGTCACTTTCGGATTGCTGCTATATTTATTTTGTCGAATCATCGGGCATATTGATCACAACTAGAAATGACGAATAGAAATGTGATACTCGCAGTTGAAATGTATACCAAACATTACACAATAGCTCTAGCATTGCTAACCATCTTTAAAATAAATGTAAGGAACGTATTCGTGATGTAGCTCTGGCACGGACCACGATTTCAAGCCTAGAGGTTTATAAAATTTCCCCCTTTTTTGCAACACCTTAGGCGACATGCTAATTCTCGGAAATTTGTCTCCCCTTCCCCACCCCTCCAGCAGCGGAATCTAAGTGCATGTGATAGCAAAAATGTTCTGGTCGTTTGCTAGATTATCCGACCAATAATTTTACAGTATGCTCTACACCAAGATTTTTCCTGAATAACTTCTGAACAGTGCTGAGCACGGTGCTGCTATCTTTAATAGCTGAGTTTGCATAAAAATTACACATGCTGTGCGTAATAGAGGATTCAGCCCTTATTGGCTCACGATCACGGCTTTCGGCAAGGCGAAGTCGGTGACATGCTGAACAATGACATATAACGCTTTTTCGTTGAAACATGCACCCCAAAGAGTTTTTATTGACTACTTTAATGAAACGCATCACTCAGAAGTGAAAGTATGACTCATTCTGGTTTATCTTTCAAGGTCAGGTTATTCAGTGCCAATCTAGGTCAAACATGAGTTTTGGTAACCTCAGTCAAAACTAAAGTTTTGACCAAAGTTAGCTTTTAAAGCTCATACACTAATAATGTCGATCTTGCAGTTTACCGTAATAACGCTATTTGACGACCTGTTGCTTGTTTAGTTCTTGATAACATAGCCGGATGGGCCAATACAACGACAGCTTTCATCCCTGTGACCTGCCATGACCTGTTACAGCTCATAACTGTCGATGTTTTCTGGTACCTATCGGACATGATCTCTCAAAACTTATTCAACATGGTCTTCCCACATTGCTGTAACATGTTTCGTCCATGAAATATCAGAGGGAGTGTGTTCCGTCAGTGCTAATTCGACCCGTATGCCTTGATTAGACCCATCAAAGGTCACATTCACTATTGATTAGTCCCGCCTGATCTTTGACGAGGGATTTTTAATTACATTTTCACACGTCTCTGGCCTTCTTAGCTTTCAACATCTTGCCGGTGAAGTACGCTGAGACTCCCAGTCGTGCTGCAAACGTGAAATAAAACGAGTGTTGGGCGGTGGTTTAATTTTCCTCCTCTGCTGACGGTGCAAGTTTTCAACTGCTTCCTCCAAAATAAATTTATCGTAGGGATGGCAAAGAACATGACAATTTTATAGCAAACTCAACACCATATCATGAATATCTGAAATATTTATTATAAGAAATGTTGAGAAATATCGAACTATTTAGTGATAATGTACATCATTTTCGAAAACCAGGCGAAAAACAGAGCAACAAAAGCAAACATGCTGACGTCTTAAGAAATGAAGGGCAAAACAAAGCTTAAACAATTGTTAAAATTCATAGTGTTTCGAGGAGCATTTCTGATATTGTAACCTTTACCCACTGGCCAAATCCCAACATTTAGCTAAATCTGATACCTATTGGCTGTGGAGCTCCTCACTGTGTAGCCCTCGAAGTCTTTACGTCGCGTCAAAGTCTTACGTCAAAGTCTTCAAAGTCTTCAAGTCAAACGTCAGCGTGGGTGATATTTACGAATGGCGGTTATCATACACTACATGATCCGACAACGGGCAAATATCTTGAGACGAACTCCGTAATCCGTCTCATGTCACTTCTCCTCGAAATCACAACTGCCAGTTCTGCATTTAAACCGTACCATGCCTTGTTTGACATACTTAAAGCCTGATAAATCATGGTACGTAGCTTGATCAACAGCGGGAAGCCATAAAACTACCCACAATGGTGCATTCTACACCTTTGCATGTTGTAAAGTCACTTGCGCAACTATCTGGAACGGGCACGGCGCCAAACTGAACGAAGCTGCCGCATTTCCAACGCGGTGACGGACGCTCCTGCTTCTTGCACTTCATAGTTCCCCGTCACGTCACGCTCACGTGTCCCTTCACTGGCCATGGCAGCACGTGCCCCCTTTCCCGCTGGCGCGCTGGCACCCGCCGTTGCGTGGGTGCTCGGGGTCAGGTCGCATGGCCGACAAGGTGAGGATGGGTTGCACACAGCTCCAGTGGAACGCAGATCAGAGGCCACGTATGGACAAGCCGCCGCAATGCAGCGTCCGGCCAGTGACGTCAGCGGCAACAGGCGGCGCTATCGCCCGACAGCGCCCGGCATGCATCGCTGGACCGACATCGAGGTTCGATTAGCATCTGTGCGATATCGCCGCACGCTCGCGGTCCACGGCGCATGCGCGGTCCCGGTCCCAGGATGACACGCGGCGGCCGTCCCGCTGTCCCGGGTCCCGATCCCGCCGCCGGTGGCTGCCCTCATCTGGGACAGAGCATAAGCTACGGGGCGGGCAACCGGTTTTTGGCAGTCGCCTTTCTATCCCTTCACTTTCAGTTGCGCCCATCGCGACCTTGAGCTTGACGGGTAGGCTGTCCCGGCGAGCATTGCCGCCAACCGGAACAGCCAGGTCGGGTTCAGGCAGCACCGGCTTCTGAGAATAGGCTCGGGCGGATTGGGCAACACCTGGACCACTGGATGGATGTTTGGACGGGTCCATTGGCACCAGCGCAGCGATGGTGATCAAGGTGAAACTAACTCCCCTCAGCAAGTCTGAATCTTTCGTCACTTACTCATCTACCGTAATCTCGGATGATTGTTATGCTGGCTCGAACCGCACATAACTAGATCACGGCAACTCTGTTGCCCATAAGTATAGCCGTGGTGCATTAACTTAGGCGTTAAAAGAAACTGGCTTCACGGGCAAGCCGAGCCGGCCGTGGCTGCGTCGGTGGCTAGGGATAGCGGATCGGGTGGAGAGGCCCCGAGAGGCTTTTTACAGTGTAACTTCAGACTTGTAACGTTTACTTTAAATGCATCCAACAGTGAGTTTTTTCTTTTGCATAACTTCCACGTGAAAAACAACACACGCACTGAGGACAGCGCCGGTCGTTCGATTTTTCAAGTCATTAATACTGCGCTGCCACTTTGTCATGAGAATGCCCCGCGCACTTTCCAATAGTCCCCTCTCGTATTCTAAAACAATGATTTTAGGAGTTTTGAAAGGCACATAGTTTTTACATGGAGTGACCCCAATTGCCACCATTGCACTGGGTAAAAGGATATAACACCGCAGGAAAGTATGGCGCGATATCTGTCTTCCTCGGAAATTCCCACACATGGAGGACGATTGCCAAGCGGGCTTGAGGGCGCATCACAACGCCGCAAATTAATGATGATGACGTTGGAAAGTTTCTGAGCAATCGATTTCTGCAAACGCGATGCATGTCAACCTACATTGCATGTATGCTGATCATATCTACCCCGGCAAGTGCTTCTATCACTCCATCCACAGACAGGTAACGATCCTCGCTGATGCGTGATAAGCTGTAAAATATTCTCCTATTGCATGCCAGAAAAGCCCCTAGCCTTGCCTCTGATTGCCTAGAGCTTAACCGAACCAGGTCAGATTGGCAGTTCATTCATTCACGATTCACAGTGGTTTCCCTTTTCCAGTGAATGTGAACCGTTCATTAGCTCTCGCTTCATGGGAGTCGTGAAGGGGGGGGGGGGAGGGGAGGGTCACAGGCCACCCTAGATCTTAAAGCTAAGCAAGTTAGAGGCACGAGAAAAACGGCGTTGGAAAGCTTTGTCAGACTGCATCGGATGGGTGTGTCTGAAAGTTGGTGCATGTGATCTTCAACAGGTCAAACCAGATTGAAGAGGTCAACTAAACACTTCACAGGTCCCTCCTATTAATGCAATGGCTAAGTATGCTCTGATTATGGGAAAGACGACGCTGAATAGCCCTCGGAAAATTGTCACATAGGCACTAGTGAAATCAACACGTATTACTTGCAATATGTCATGTCAGGTCGAGAAGGAAATTGTATTGCTCTATTGGTCCTTCTGGCTACACCAAGGGCCAAACAAGCCAAATCTGCATTGAGGACAGGGTTAGAAAGCCGCCGCAAGATATATGCCACTATGGTTTAAATTGCATGTCCTCCGAAGGGTATCATTTTGTTACAAAGGACAACGTTAAGCCCAGCTTGACCTCGAAAAGTCACCATAACAATAGAAATACACTTAAGAGTGAAATATATAAGAAATAACTTTTTTGGGACCGCGTTTCCTGAGGAAAATAAACGCTATTGGTCGCGTTTAAAATAAATGCCAGATACCTGACGTGGAGAAAGAGGCCATGGAAAGAAAACCATCAAATTCAAATACTAAAAACTTTCGCGGGATGTGCTAACATAATTTAACCCCAGAAACCCGAACTTTAAGGTCCGCGCGTGCTCAAAACCTTTCAGAAATTATTCCGAAAATTCTTGGGAAGCCTCTAAGCCCCCTTCTCCCCCCCCCCTAATGTGAGGTTTAAGAGCCAAGTAACCTCTCACCACTGGGGACACGAGAGCCAGGGTCTTCATAGCGCCACCTTGTTACACATGTCAGCTTGGGAAGGCAAGCGGCCCGACCCACCGCAAACTCAAATTAGGCCCTGGTATGCAGTGTTCAGGGAGAAAGAAGCAAAGCAGTCTTATTCACGGCCTCCATCTAGTTAAATTGCTTACAATAGAGGCTGCGATAAGCATGTCATTAGTTATTCGGAACGCTTCATACAGCCGGCACAATGTTGAGGATCTGCCTCCTCATGCGATGTGGCATCAGTGTGGCTTCGAACTAATCACCCCAACCGCGGTTCCGGCCAGCTCTTGTCAGTGGCCTCGTTACGGAGGGTTGTGGGCCCTGTCGCAACCTCGACTGAGCCCCACCAGGACACCGGCAGCGGACCACGCCCTGTCTTAAACAAGTGCCGTGCGCCACTATCAAACTGGGCCAGTGCCCGACACGAGGCGTCCGGACAAACCCCGCACGTGACTCGACCGCGAAGACAGCCGAACAGAGGACAGCGTGTCAACAGAATAGTTGAAATGTGGTCAGCTGCAGGGCGGTCAGTTAATCCGTGATTAGCAGCAGAACGGTCTCAGAGGCGCGTGTTGCCATTTGTCACCACTGGTGTACATCATGTGCCTGCTCCATCTCGGCCGGACGCAGCGCAGTAATTGACTCAATACTTCCAAAATACGCTGAATGAATTGCAGCGGCGAGACGAAGCAGGACGGCGGCGGCCTCCGCTGCTTACGAACTATATTTCTCGTCCGATGTCGGCATCGATCAAATTGCTGCTGGCATTTTGAGAACTTCAAGCAATCAAAACCCGGAAGCCAGTGCCAACGGCACACCCAGGGCGGCACTGCATCCACGCTCGTTACGCAACGTCCTTTTGCATGCTCAATGACTAAACGCATTCCAGAGAAGAAACTACCCGGCCTCTGTCCGGACATGGTGGTATCACCAGTGGGCCATCGCCACGTCCTTTACTGCCTCTGAACGCCCGTCATGAGCGGATTATCACTCTGGCTGTTACAACCATCATCAGGGCATTACCACCCTGGCTGTTACCGCTTATCATCAGGGCATGACCACCCAGGCTGTTACCGCCCATAATCGACGATATGAACCAGTGGTTAGATGCGTCTTCGCAACCAGCGAGACGCGCACACAGGCTTTGCCAAGAAAATTATCTCATTTTTGGTCGGCCCGCCACACGCTTTCCCGGACTGGCTTCGCCGTGGGAGGAGTGCGTTGAGCACAGCCGTTCAGCTGATCGTTCTGTGGGGTCCGTAGTCCACGCAGGGAGTCGTTGGGGCGTGGCATTGGAAGCCGCGCGCCGATGATCTCCACTTCTGTGGGAATTCTGTGCCATCACGATGGCAGCTGAATCATGCAGCCTTGTGTGCAGGCAACCGTTCTGGTGAACGCCACATGCGTTCTTTTCCTTACGTCTTCTCATCAGCATCGACCGGGCCGTTTGGGTTCCTCTATAGCTGACAAGGTGTAATTAGAGGGCGGCAACAGGGGATCACACATTTTTTTGCCTCGACATCAGTTGTTTCCAGTGTGGGAGCGACAGCTGGCTCTCTACGGAAACCGGCATTTCGTCGCAGGCTTCAGGAGCGGGGCGCACCTTGTCCCCCGGCACGATCGAGGACGTGGGAGTTCCCGCACAGCCCGGCTGGAGCCAGTGGCAGTAAAAGTGTCTGCAGTCGCAGCGAGACTCACAGATGCAGCTCAGATGCGGCGTTGACATGTGGAAGGCGGCAAGCATGCGTAGGAGCAGCACTCAGAGAGATTCATGGCCTCGTTTAGAACACGGCGCCACGCCACCCGTGCCTCAGAATGCCACTTTCTCCCACCAAATTTAGAACTGGACATGCAAGCTCGTGCAGCACCAAACAAATTTACCAACATTATTTCGTTTTTGGGGCCGCAAATATATGCATCATGCAAGCGCATAGACCGATAAGCAAGCGGAAGCGAGGCGTATTCTTAAGCCGTCGCACTGAAATATTTTAAACAACCAGTTTCATCGCTTTCTTAGAGCATCTACACATTCTGACGGGTAACCACCCCGCACTTATATAAGCGTGCTGAGCAGACCATATCGAGTTTGGTACACCCACTGAATAGGACCTGGGAAGCCCAGCCTTGGCGAGGCTGCTGGGAGCCCGCCCGTTTGCGCGCTCCCGCCAGCCCTAACCGGAAGCGCGGACAGAAGGCTGGCTCCCCACGTGGAAGACCTCGCGCACAGCTGGCGGGCGTGGCCGCCCGCTCGGCGCCGCCGGTCCATCCGCAATTACGGGGACGATCTTCCAGAGGTCATCTTCAACGTCTGGCGCGCGGACATAATTGGGTCACCCAATTCAGGGTCACACCCGTGACGAAGTCATTCAACTCGAGCGGAACCGGCGGCGCGGGCCGGTGACGAGGGCAAGAACGGCAGTTAGATGCTGGTGTGCAAATGGTGCTACTTTCCGACGTGGATTTTGCGTGAGAAGATGGCGCTGTTTGATCGTCTCTCTTTGACAAAAAGAACAGAGTAGTTTTGTCAACATGAACAGTTTAGGACGATACAAAGGATGCACATGGTACGTGTATAAAGCATGCATTACCAGAATTCACGCATTGAACTTTATCGGTTTTGATCAGCTATCTCATCTCCCTTCGCCGATTTGCTTCGCTTCATCAGAGACCGGGAGAGCTCGTCATGTATTAGCAGCAAGGCCTCCTGGGAGAACAAATCGCTAAGACCGCCCAGTGGCCTCGCGTTTGCCCGACTCCAGTGATTGGGCAATAAATGCCCGAAATACGCCGGCCCCGTTCCGTACGAAGATAGACACATAGATCCTCTTAACGAGCATGCTGAGACAAATCACATCGCATCTCGATTCCGAGACCTCCCCGGAGAGTGTCTATCCCAGTGCCCTTGACACGGAGGGGCGGGGTCTCTGGGGCTCGTCCTATCGCGCCAGCCCTCACAGCCGCCGACAAGGTCCACACATGACACAAACCACGCCCAACCTTGGCGGTTAATGACGGCCGGCGCTGGGGGAATGTATTTTCTTCCTAGCGTGTGATCGGGAACATGGGAGGAGAATGTCGAGCGGCAGCAGGTGGCGGGCCGTCCCGGTGCAGCGCATTGTTTGGCGGTGATTCCCCACGGTGCGGTGCCCTGCTGTTCGGAGCTGAGGCAATGGTAAACGCCAAGGCTGTTACCACGACCGGTGCAAAGGCAGCCGGTGTGGTTAGATGACTTCCAGGCCAAGGAACAGACCCGTGGTCCGTTCCTCGTCTCCTCGTGGGACCCCACGGCTGCCTCTCTGCGTCATTCCCTCCAGCTGGGACCGTATCGCACCGGTCGTGAGGGGAATGAATTACAGTTCGCCAAATCTCCAGTCCTGCTGCCGTCGCAGGCGTCATAGTTACACGCAGCAACTGTCGTCAGGTGGTGCGTACTACACAGTAATTTCGTAAGCGATTTACTTTGGCACTGTCCTTTTTGCTATCTAACAGTGAAATGCGTGTGCTTAAGCTTTTAGCTTAAGCGCACGCATCTCACTGTCTTTTTTCACAGCTTTTAGCTTAAGCACATGCATTGCTAAGCTATATGAATGCGCCGCTGTGCCATGAGCAACGATGCCTGTGACTGAAGTACACTGTTCTGACTGTAAACTGACCCCGGGTGGGTCTGCCCCGGGCCCCGGGTGGGGCTGCCCCGGGCCTTGTCGTCTCGGGAGTGGGGTGGGCGGGGCGCGGGGCGCGCCGGCCGGTACCAACTACCAGCAGCCGGCGGCGGCCCGCCAAGGCCGCTCCTCGCCCGGATCTGGGCCAGCAGGACAGGTGTCGACCCGCCTAGCCATCCCAGGCGGTCTCCCGTACCAGGTGCCAAGAGGGGCGGGGCAAGCTCCTCACAGGGAAGACCGGCCCGGTGATTTAACCGATGGCTTGTGCGGGAGAAGGTAAATGGCAAGCCTTTTGTTCGTTCTTTAATTTCATTTCTGGTGGTGGTGGTTAGTTGCAATCGCAGCTACGCCAAAACCGATCCCGCCATCTTTCACGGATGGGTTGGATGGGCTAGAGAGGTCGTTTGCGGTAGTGACTTAACAACTCTCAATATCAGCAGCTGGTGTTGAGTGTCTGGAACTGAGCTGGGGTGAAATGAGTGACGGTTCAGCTGTCGCCATAAGTGACACTCAACCCTCTTTAGGCTGAGCCACGTAATGCTGCCAGAATGCAAAGAATCGGCCTGCAAGCAGCTTGTTTGATAACCACTCGTGAAGCTATTTTCGGCGAATGCTGTTGTTTATGATGGCGAGCTTCGTTCTGTTATCAACAACATTGGAAAAACAACGCCAATCAACATTTGGAAAACAAGACCATTTATCCCCGGTCGCTTCGTTCGCGTCGATGAGTGGCATTATTAATTGCTCTTTCGCCCATGAATTTGGATCAAATGGCTCTTCTTGGTCACACACAGCAATATCATCTTCTTAAGTAGCCACTACAAGTTACACGTCACGGGGATACAATCAGTCAGTGACATGAAACCACATGCTCAGTCATGATTAATCCCATTAAAACGGCAGTTAAACAGCTGAGTGTAGCGGCCCTTGGCCTTCATGACCGGCCGTGGTTCTGCTGGCCCCGCCGACGCACGTTGTGTTGAGTTACGGACCACCCTCGCCGCAGTATCCTGGCGGTCCAGCTGCCACAGAACGCCCATCTTTTCGATGGTGCGCTCATGACCCGTACTGAAAACAGATGTCGAGCGGATCATTTGGCTATTTTTTCACACATGTTTTTTTACTTTTTCCGAGAAGTCATGTATTGTCGAATATGAATTTCCAATTCAATTGTCCCACGGTAATGAGATTGCTGGGAAAGAATTTCCACATTAGTGCAGCGACCTTCGGCTTCTTTACCACGCTCTAGTTGCCTTCAGGTAGCACGCTGGCCACTAAAGCAACACCAAGCACCAAATGTCACCAATCAGCCGCTCACACACCAAGAGCGATGCTTAGAAAACTGGGATACCGTGGCTCCATCTATGGTTGTTTGCCAGATCTGTGGAGCCAACGCCGCCGGAACGTCGGAGATTGGGCCACGTATACCCGGCGACGGCGCGTGCTATGGTGCAATGGAACCAGGCGTGCATGTCTTATCGTGCTAATTTGTCAGGTTTGACCCACCTCAAGGCAAAGATAACCGTATGGGTGCCCTCAAGGTTGCGAAATCCCGCCCGCCGCAAGCTAACGGACCAAACTCACGTGTCGTCCAGTCATGCGACTGGATTTTGATGGCCCGAATCACCGAGACATTGCACAGCTTTTCAGTATTATACATTCGCCCGTAGCTTCTACTATCATGGCCTGAAAGAATCGGTCGTAGAAAGTGAGAGCATCAGCTTATTTGCCATGCCAAAGCGGTAAAAGGCTGGCCCGGCTCGCTGAACAGTCTTGTCTTGGGAGGCGCATATGTTTCCCTGCTGATGACAGGTGACGAACTCGCTCCACAAGTAGCTGCAGACTGTTGTTTTGGTGACTCATTTTTGTCCTTGACGCTTGAAGTCCTGCTTGAGGATCCGCTGTTTGTTTGCTGAGCTTCATGGCTGTCGACCCGTATCCTTTTGCGAGGACTCTGCCCCCGTTAATCTAAAGGATGTCCCGATGCTGATTTGAGCCCCACTTTTATTTTTGGCTGGAATGCTACGAAAACTATGAAAACGTTGACCAGTGCGTAAATCCTATCTTTTTTTTCAGCATCACCTCGCCAAGACTAAGTAGATTGAATCCTTTGACAAACACGCTTTTTAACGGGAGGTTAGTTCGTCGGATCTTTGGTTCGGACTCCTGTCGCTAGCAAAAATTACCGCCCATGCGGGGATCGCTGAACAGCGCATTCACAAGTCTACTGACGCCTCCATAACTAGGCGGCAATGCTGTTATCAAGACGGTGCCTCTTCTTGCCTTCGTTTCCAGCTCTGATCAAGACGGCACCTCCTCTTGCCATAGTCTCCAACTCTCATCATCAAGACGGCACCTTCTCTTGCCATAGTCTCCAGCTCTGATCGCTCCGAGCACCCATCGGGTCGCCGCCCGTCATCAGACCGACGGCGGTGTCGGGCGGCGGCCGGTTGCACAGCCCGTCATCGGGCCGAACGGGCGGCCTCCCACCGTCGTGGCTCTTGGCTCTTGCAATGCGGGGTCGGGACCGACCAGAGCGTCTCGCCTCGCGCCGTCGAGGGGCCTGACGATGCATACACCCGGGGAGGGGGAGCAACGGGCAGGGTCATATCACGTGCCCGCCGACGGAGGACGGCCGCCGGTTCGCGTCTGGTGCTGCCAAGGCTTGCTGGGTGGCATGGCTCACGATAAGCCATCAGGCTTTATCATCAGATGAAAGATTTGGACGTCGAGAATCGTGTGCTGGCGAATTACTTTGGAGTTAAGTCTAACTGTGCAGAATGTGCGTCAGGTTATCCGACGGCGGTTTACATCACAAACCACTTAAATCCAACAGATCAAATTTAATCTCGAACGAAAGCCATCGAAGCTGTTTCACAACAGGCTTCCCAGTTACTGGTCGAAGCGTGAACGGTCTAGGCGGGGCTCCATTTACGTCTCAGTCTGGAAATAAACACGCACATCAGTCTTCATTCGCCGAGTCCGCGGGCAAAGTGTGGCTCATTTATCTGTGTCTGGGCCGAAACCTGGCAAATACAGCCATCCAGCCGGACAGAGTGCCGAGCCGCCAGGCCGATTCAGACTCGGTCAGAGCAGAAGACCGACGGCTTCTCGAGTAAGACGTCCAAAGGCAGGGTCAGGGCCTATCAAAGCAGGTTAAAACGGGAAAGGCAGCGAACGAGACTTAAAAATGAAGGTCGACAGCCCACCTCAGCTTAATCACCTCCGAGGACAAATGGCTCATCCATGATTACGTCGCGTGTTTGTAACCGAGCACGCGTCACTAATCCGGAAAGAGCTCTGCAGGAGTGGCGCGTCCCAGCCGCCGGCCCTCGTGCGGCCGTCATTGCAGAGGACGGCCTGGCCGGTCCCCTGACGAAACTGGCCATCGGCGGGACGGCTTCTCGCGCCGGCGCTGATGCTACGTCCTTCGGGCAAACTACTTTCTACAGCGGTTTTTAGCGGTCAGACTAAGCTGGGCGGCGGATGTGGGTGGACGAGGCAGTGACTGGCACTGAGAGTGGAGGCAGGCGCGCAGGCTCAGGGACAGGGACGGCCGGCACCGCAGCATGGCTTGGTGTCACTTTAGCTCAGCCGGTAGCATTCAGCCGGGAGGAGGGTCGCAGTCGAGGCAGGCGCGCAGGCCCGGTGACGGGACGGCCGGCACCGCAGCATGGCTTGGTGTCACGTCAGCTCAGCCAGTGGCATTCAGCCGGTCGGAGGGTCGCCCATGGTGCTACGGCCGCGAGTGCATGATCTCCAGAAAACGTCGCCAAAACAGGCTCGCGGAGAACTTTGGAAGGACTCCGTATGCGGCTTGCATTCCATGCAGCACTCTGCTAAACACGCATCGCTCAAAAAGCCTGCAGCATGAGAGCAAACAGTGTTGTCGCTGCTCTCGCTCCGCTGTGCGCTACCTGCACGCCACCAGCTGCGCCAGTACAGCCGCGCAAACGCTGCGCCACACAGTCTCGCTCGCTGCACGGCAGCCACGCCCAGCGATGCCGACCGTTCCCCAGGGAGTTCTCACGCACGAGGAGAAACGCCGCCGGCGGGTCGGCCGTGCAGCGCGTCTGCACGCGCCGCAGCCGCTTTCGGCAGGACCGGCCAGGCGGTCAGCCGGTCACGGGGCCGGCCCGCCGGCGCGACGCTGCCCCCGGCGTGTAACGGTCGGCACGTGACGGCCATGGGAAAGGGGAGAGGTCAGAGGCGCTGACGCTGGGTGCCCCCCGGACGGCTAGAGGTCAGCACGTTGCGTGACGATACGGGGCCCAGCAGCGGCTCTGCGTCAACATTAGACAATGTGCTGTCACGATGCAGGCCACAGCGGTGATGAGGAAACGTTGCGACAGGGCTTTACATACAATTTTTACGGTGACAGCCTGTGCTGTCGTGGCTGCTGTCCTGAGAAACGTGAACCGTATATATTTGCCGGCACGTTTTTTTCGTGTTTTATTTGCTGTCCAAGCTGTTGCAATAGCGACGTTGTGAGCCATTGTTATTGTCAATGTCCTTGATCCCTGAAGTCTCGACTGCTGTGAACGATTAATTTGTGACAAAAACCAACGTCACACGTCACCAGTAGACAATTCGTCCAAGCATCATGCCTTTGTCTTATGAAGCTCATTGCCGGCAATACATTGCATTGTCCGGCACGAATGCTGCAAATTTATCCCGCTGCTGCAACTATTGTCACGCCCCCTTACGAAAGAACGCATTTGCTTCTTATGCCGTGGTCTTTCCAGATGGAGACAGGAGATTGATCCCATTGTCAGTCCAACCATGGCCAGGTGTCGGTGGGAAGCACGTGCAGGTGTGGGTTAGGGCGCGACGTTCACGTCCGCCAGGTCCGGCTAAGCAGCGGTCAAGACGACTACGCATGCCAGACAGATTTCTCTGGAATGGGGCGAAGATCTTTATTTTTGGAAGAGCCTTTCCAGCCCAAGGAGATGCGGAGAGACAAGAGCATTGCCACTTTTCTGAAACCAACCAGAAAGGTGTCGGATTAGTCTGGAAGAGCTGCCACGACTTTCTACACCTGTGAAGCTTTCCCGGTTGAGGATTTTCTGACGTAATGATACAAATCATGCGATTGAGGATTTTTAAAAATAGTGTGTAGCCATCCAGCTAGACTCATGACACACTCCGCTGCAAATTCCTAGTCGTCAATAGCTAAATGTCCGTAAATACTTGTTAAAAGTCGATGTAAGCAAAGAGTGAATAATTTCGTTTCACTCATCAGCGCTGCCAAGCGCCGCATGAGAATGGTCCAAGCTTCGCCGCAAGAGCCCGGCTCAGAAAACAGACACCCAGAAATTGGACGACCGGCTCGCTCCATACCGTTTCGGGTATGGATCTCAAGCCTGGAATGCGCCTACACATAAATGATCAACAGCGATCACTGGATCAGCGATCACTGGATCAGCGACCATTGAATCAGCGATCACTGGACCAGCGATCACTGGACCAGCGATCACTGGATCAGCGATCATTGGATCAGCGATCATTGGATCAGCGATCATAGGATCAACGATCACTGGACCAGCGATCACTGGACCAGCGATCACCGGATCAGCGATCATTGGATCAGCGATCATTGGACCAACGATCACTGGACCAGCGATCACTGCATTGGGATAGTCTGAATGGTCTGAACCCAAAGCAGCTGCGAACAATTTTGGGCCAGGTCGCCATGTTGGACCGGAACAGAGGGTCGGCCGCAATCCTCGACCACTCGGCGTCCAGGCAACATATCCCCGCACCCACGGAATTCCTGGATCAGCCTGTGTCCGGGCGGTCTGTCACGCGCCGGCGAGGACATGGAGTCTAACCGGACTGAAAAAGACCACCCGTTTACAACCAGACAGACCGTCTCCAAACTGGCGGCTAGTCACCAACTAGCGGCGCGCACTGGGCCGCCGGCCGGCAGGCGGTGCTGGTGCACGGCCAACGGCGACCTGGACACGGTCGACGGTGACCTTGACACGGCCGGCGGTGACCGGGACATAGCCGGCAGTGACCTGGGCCCGACCGGCGGCGATCGGGACACTGACTGGTTATGATGAACCAGCTGACCCCCCTCCACGGGCCGCTTCTCGCTCATCTTGTGGCTCAAGGCCGGACTAAGCGCCACCGTTAGACCTTACCTTGCGCGGCTCTCCCGAACGTCCCGTCAACTGACCCGGGCCATGTAGAACGATCGGAAAACGGAACGAGATCTTTGAGAGTCGGCCGAGGTGCCGGCGATGGATCGTTCCCTTTCAAGGCCACTCCAGTGCGGCGGCTATTTCAGGCGCTCGTCTCCGTCGATGATGGTGAAGAGATCGCTCTCAAACCGGTCTCGGCCATAACAGTGGTCGCTGAAAGGGAAAGTTGTACCGGCCGCGGGTGGGTCTTCCAGTGATCGGACGGACGGCCGTGAGAGTGCGGATGTGAGCCGCGACTGGCCTCGGCACTAAAATGTCCGATCGGTAACGCTTAAGGTGGCAACAAGGAAAGAAAGTGATAGTCGGACGTATCAACAATACAAGCGCGGAAATCTTACGTTTGGTTGCTGACAGGAGCGCAGCCAGGATTTTCTTAAGGGGGCGAGGGCAGAGCTCGATGATCACGCATCACGCCGATTTTTAGATTCCTGTCGGGAGTCAACCATGGTGAAAACGGAAAATCTCGGGCCTAGAGGCGTAAGGGCTGGTGGCTTCCCTGACTGTGCCCCTGGTTAGTGTTATTTGCACCCCGCTGTGGACGCCATGATTAAGTCTTCCAAGTGACTGGGGTCTCTTAAAATGTTTTCAATTGGCTTTTTATTAGAACCAAGTGGAATTCATTCTGGCGGAGAACAGCCTCTCAACCTCAGGAAGCCCATGACATGTGAAGACTTGCCACCTTCGTGTTTTGTATTCAGCGGTTCTGTAATGCACGAAAACGCGTTCATAGGTCTGAACACGAATCATGCGTTCATACCACACTCGCCCCCGTGCGACTAAATCTAAGGCAAAACTTTTTGCAAGGTCATGACAGATTAAGTGTCACTCGAAAATTTGTTGTGTTCTGTTGATCCAGGTCTTTAAAACCAGCATCATTTTTGGAATGTACTGTGACATTCTGCGAAATTATCCTACCGGTATCCACATCACTTGACAACACGGCAGGCAAGCTTGTTAAACGATCCACGTAGCGTATTTTCCCTGCATCGCAGTCTTCATGGTAACCGCAGCGTATCACAACTGGGGAACCTCCATGCCGTCTCCACCCACCCAGCAACGCCAACTCTTAACGCAGCGCGGCCGGTGACCTCCGGTCGAGACCTCCGGTCATGACCTCTAGGGTCGAGTTCAGCTCCTTCCCGCGGGGATCAGCTGGGCGTGCCGCTCTGCCGACCTCGCCCCCCCCCCCCCCCCCACCTCGACGCGCGCCAATCAAGCGCGGCCGTCGGCCGACCCGCCGAAGGCCGAGGTCGGCCCGTGAAAGGCTCGGTTGCCGCCGCATGGCCCCGGCCACGGGTCAGAGGCCCATGCCGGAGCCGGGCGGCGACGGCACGGCCGAGACGGCGCCCGCGGCGCGGATGGGAACGGCTGGGGACTGAGACGGCGCGGGCGCCGACGGCGGGAGTTCGTCGGCAGCGCGAACGGTGTTGGTACGGACAGATAATGCACGGACAGTAAATGGTACGGATGCGAACGGTGCGTAAACAGAGGACTCGAGGCGCGCTAAACACGCATGGTGCGAACGAAGGCATTTGCGGCTGGCATGCTTCTGACTCCTGGCGTGACTGGGATGGGATGCTCTTGCTTCAGCAGCCGTTTTGCACCGGCACGACGAGTAGAATGTGAGATGCTAGGCCGCAGCAAGCGATGTGACTTCTCAAAACAAATGGTGCAGGTCGACTCGTTTTGCAAGGACAAGTTAAACTGTCCACGATAGATGGTCAGGCTGGTCCTCAAAGTCCCGACGCAGAAAAAAGCAAACGGCAGCGTTTTGTTTCACTCCGTGGTGGAACACCGCAAGTCAATGCAGCACTGTTGCAGCTCTGTGGTACCGAAGCAAGTCGTTGGAGATATACCGAATCCAAAGCGCACCTTTGTTACCGGGAGATTGGGGAAATATCGAATCCAAAGCGCACCTTTGTCACAGGGAGATTAGGGAAATATGGAATCCAAAGCGCACCTTTGTCCCAGAGAGACGAGCCGCTCAATGAACGTATCTATAGATCACCCCCTGACACTGATGTACCCGCATTAAAGGAAATGTTTCACGTTTGGAGATATTGAAGCCAGCATCAGATATGATAAAACAAGCTCACCTACAGCTATTGGTATACTTTTAAAAAGAAAAGACTGCTCCAGACAGCGCAATTCTCTGCTAAGTAAATATGCTGCTCAATACGTCATGGTTGGATTACATCATACCTTGTGTAACATTGATTGAGAGCCAGTTGACTGTCGTTCTATCTGGACATCGTATTCACCAACGCCAGATATAAACGCCTCAACAATTATTTTTTAGCCTTGATAGTCGAATAGCTCATGGATTGGCAGGGTTTGAATAGCGATGTTTTGGCATCATGAATGCCAAGGTGGCTTTGAAATATTCCCCCTGATATACCTATCCTCAATTTTGCGGTCGTTTAGCTAAAAAGCTAGAAGGGCTTAGGTCTTAAAAAGATCAGGATTGTGAATAACACCGAAAGGTCTTCAAGATGGCTATTTCAATTCAAAAGCCCATATAAATGTGGAACACTCCCTTCACGCGCGTCAGAATGATGGCGGTTTCTCACTGGTTTGGTAGCAATGCAGGCCACGGTAAAATATACCGCATTGTGGCGATGCAATCATGCCGGCGAAAGATGTGACCTGAATGGCACATGCCGGTCACGTCAGTGGTGGCATTGCTGAAACGTGGCTAGTGGGACCCTCACAGACGCCATCCAAACAACGCATGGGAGAACCGCCCAGCACCACCACCGTCGGTAATCACGCTGTGAGTTAGCTGTGAGAGCACGGTCAAGAAGTACTGCAACGTCATCATAATGCGTGAGAATGTAACGGGAATAAGAAGAGTTGAGAATAGGCTTAACGTAATTGCGAGCAAGACGGTAAGCTTTTCGTGACACAAATCACCGGTCTTCAAAATGGCCTTCCCATTGTAGAAATGTGCTTGAAAATGGACTTTTTGTGCGGTGATGGCCCAGAGCGAGGAGAAAGAGCCTGAGAGAATTGCTCTGGATATCACCGCAAGGCGCGACGTGGCGTACCCACCGTCCCAAGAAAGCCAAACCACAGGCACGTAACGTTAAAACCCCAGCCGTGTTACAACCTCCGCCCCTGTTTCAGGCTGGTGCCGGTGGCGGCGCTGCTGGCGCTGGCCGCCTCGCTCGACGTGCAGCCGACGGAGGAAGCCGTGTCGTCACGGATCGTGCGCAAGGAGCTCGAAAACGGCACGGTCGTTGAGTACGAATACGTCTACTACTACGACGACGAGGAGTACGCCAACTCGCTGGACTTCGAGGACGGTGTGTTTGATGACACGCTGCTTCAGACAACGGAGGAGACCACAACTACCACCACTACGACGACGACGACCACCACCACCACGCAGGCGTCGCGTCGGCGGACGCTGCCCTTGCGCGACAGCAGCAACGAGATTGGCGCGCAGGGCGGCTCTGGCCGGCTGGGCGCGAGGGGCCGCCTGGGAGGCCGCGGCCTCCGTCCGCGTCCGTCGGCGCGTCTCAGCCCCACCTTCTCCGTCGACCCGGTCGAGGTGACGGTCACGGCACTGCCCGAGCTGGCGGCCGGCGGCGCCGCGCGCTTCGTCGGCGGCGGGTCACGCGGCTCTGGTCGGCGGGGTCGGCCAACGCCGAGCTCATTCCCCGAGCCGGCGGAGGAGCCGAGCGCCAGCGTCGGTCGCGGCCGGCTTTTCGGTCGCGGTCGCGGTCGCGGTCGCGGCGGCGCTGAGCCCGCCGTAGAGCCTGCGGTCGAGCCTGCCGTCGAGCCTGCCGTCGAGGAGGAAACGGCCGCTGACAGCCGCGCACCTGGACGTAGCCGCGCCCCCGGACGCGGCCGGTTCGCCGGCAGGGGGCGCGGCCGGTCGTCCGCCGGCGGCAGCCCTCCGGTCCGACCCGGGACTGAGGCTGATGCCATCGCCGCCATCCTCGGTGGAGCCAGTCCCGTGGAGGTGGAGGAGGTAGAGGCGGCGCCGGCGCCGGCGCCGAGCCGCCGCGGCAGCGGTCGCTCCCGGGCCCGCGGGAGCTCGGCGGCGCCCGCCGTCGGCCGGTCGCGCGACCGCCCGCGTGCTCCGCCGCAGCCGCAGCCAGAGCCGGAAATCCCGATCGAGGAATTCAGCGGCCGCAGGGGGCGCGCTTTCTTAGGGGGCCGAGGCCGAGGCCGAGGCCGTGGTAGCGGTCGCGGCCGTGGCCGCTCGCAACAGGCCGTGACGGACGAGCTGTCCGTGAGCGTGGCGGAGGAGCGCCTGCCGTCGCAAACGCGTTTCCCGCCAAGGGAGGCCACCACGCCGACGCCTGAGATCACCACCGAGACGCCGGTCGCCGACCTGCCGCTGGGCGACCCCGCCCTGTACGCGCTCTCGCAGGGCGTGGCTGGAGAGACGACGCCGAGCGGTGAGGAGGCGGGCCAGCTGCAGCCGGCCGGCGCGCCGTTCTCGGCCACCGAGGCTGGCATCGCGGCTGACGCGACGACCGAACTGCTAGCGGAGGGCGACTTCCTCGGCGCCACTGAGAGAGAGCCGGAGGCCACCACCGAGATCGACTTCACGTTGTTGAGGGAGCGTCCGCAGGAGATTGTTGAGCTGCAGCCGGCGCCGCCGCTCGAGCCGGAGCCTCAGGCAGAGACCACCACCGTGGCCACCACCACCACCGAATCCTCGCGTCCGGGCAGACGACCGCGCCTGCCGCTGGGCAGACGCGGCGGACAACGCCGGCGCCCCAGCTTCCTGTTGCGCGGCGCGAACCAGTCGCAGCAGGACGAGAAGCAGGAGGTGACCAAGAAGCCAATCAGCGGACGCCGACGCCCTGCGCCGCAACAGACCGCTGAGGAGGACCAGGAGGAGGCGCCCGCCGAGGCGGGGGTCAGGCGGCGCCCCGGACGCCTCGGCGCCGGCCGCAGACGGCGTCCGCCGCTGCGTCTCGGCGCCGGCCGCCGGGACCGTCCCGGCAGGCAGCCGGAGGTCGCTGAGATCGGGGACGCGCCCCAGACCGAGGTTGCGGCGGAGGAGGAGGCTGCCATCGATCCCACTGAGGACAGTGATGCCGCCGTCCCTGTCGCCGGGCCTGAACAACCAGCTGCGCCGTCGTCGCGCCGTCGCCTGTCGCCCGGCGGCCGCAGCCGACCCCGGCTCGGCCGTCCAAGCCGCCGTCCCCGGCCCGGTCGCCGCGGCCGGCCAGAGCCCGTCCCCGAGCCCCAGCCCGAGGTTCAGCCTGAGATCCAGCCCGAGGTCCAGGAGGTCCCGGAAATTCAGGAAATTGAGGAGATTCAGGAGATCCAGAAGCAGAGCCGGCGCACTGAGCAAGCACCCGAGCCGGCCGTTGAGGAGGCCGCCGCCGTCGAGGAGGAGCCGGCGCCGGCTCCGGCGATCGGCCGCCGCCGGCCGGCCGGTGGCCTCCGCGGCCGCAGCGGACTCCGCGGCCGCCGACCGTCCCGGAGGCCCCAGGCCACCGCCGCCGCGGAAGAGCCTGCCGCCGCCGAGCCTGCCGCCGCCGAACCTGCTGACGCCGAGCCGGCCGACGCCGAGCAGACGGGTCCGTCCACTCGCGGAGGGCGCCGCTTCCGCCCGAAGGCAACCATCCGCGGCCGGCCGCCGTTCGGCCGCGACCGACGGCCGCGGCCGCCCCTGCGCCGGCCCACCGGGCGGGCGCCGGAGGTGACCGAGGAGCGCACCGCCGCTCTGGAGCAGACCGTCGAGGGGGCGATCCAGCCCGCTGTCGCCGAGACCGCCGCTGAGCTCCCAGAGGAGCCCGCTGAGCTTCCGGAGGAGTCCGCTGAGCTCCCGGAGGAGGCTGCTGAGCTCTCGGAGGAGGCCGATGTCCTGGAGGCGCAGCCGGAGCTGGCCGTCCAGGCAGAAGTGACCACACCCGCGCCCAAGCTGCCGACGCCGGCGGCCGACGAGTCCAACGACATCCCCGAGGCCGCGGAGCCGGGCGTCAGCAAGCTGCGCGGTCTGCTTGGACGCCGCGGCCGACCGTCCCTTCGCTCTCGGCCCGGTGGGCGGCGGCGCTCGAGGCCCGGCGCTGCTGCTCCGTCCCGGTCACAGGAACAAACGCAGACTGAGGAGGAGCAGAAGCAGGAAAGCGCCGCGGAGGCCGCTCCGGCACCTGCCTCGCGGCGTCGCGGGGGATTCCGCCCCCGGATTTCACGCGGGAATGGTGCAAACGTCGGCTCCGATGAGGGCGCAGAGGCCAGGCCAGTATCAGGCCGGAGGTCCAGCAGGAGGCGCGGCTCCTCGCTGGCCGAGAAGGTGGACGCCGCCGAGGTGAACAGCATTACCGGCGACGCCGCTGCTGGGGCTGAGAGCAAGGCCCGCCAGCGCCTGAGCTTCGGAAGGCCGTCGAGGAGGAGGTCGTCAAGCCGTCGCCCTCCTGTCGTTCCGGCCGCGCAGCCGGAGACGGTCGAGGAGACCGTGGTCTCTGAAGGAAGTCAGAACGTTGAAGTCTCTTCAGCTCCCAGTGAAAGCTCCGAGGCTTCTTCTGCCGCTGAGGAGGTTAAAGAGGCCGAGCTGCAGGTCGCCCCTGTGGCGACACCCGGAGGCAGGAGTCCAGGGGCCAGGGGTCGGTCGCTCTTCGGTGGCAGACCCGGCCGGAGGCGGGGAGTGGCTGTGACTGCGGCGGAGACGAACCAGGCTGACGCCGGCGAGAAGACGACAGAGCCTGCGGGCCGTCTGAACTTCGGTAGCTCTCGGTCCTCCCGGAGGAGGGGATCATCCTTTTCGACTCCCACCACTGACGAGGAGAGTGCGAGCCCCGAAGCACCCTCGGAGCCCCGGCGGCGGCTGGCCTTCGGCAGGCCGCCTGGGCGCCGGTCCAGCACCCGTGGTTTCCTCGCCCGCGCCGTCCAGGCCGAGAACGAAGCCAACGCCGCAGAAGAGGTCGCTGCCTCGCCTGAGTCCGGACGCGCCAACACGTTGGGCTTTGCTCGGCAGGCGGGCAGGGCGAACCGCCGGAGTTTCCTTGCCCCCGCCGCCGAGCCGGAGGAGAGCATCTTGGTCATCGCGGCGGCGCCGGAGGCGGAGCCTGAGGCGCCGGAGGCGGAGCCAGAGGCGCCGGAGTCCGCTCCGCCTGCCGAGGCCGGCCCCCGGCCGCTGCGGTTCCGCCTCCGCGGCGGCGGCGCTGCGCGGCCGCGCAACGAGCCGCCGCTGATCCGCGGCCGCAGCGTCAGTCGGCCGGGTGGCCGCCGCAGCCCGCTGTTCGGCCGCCTGCCCAAGCCGCAGGTGTCGGCCGCCGCCGAGCCGCTGGAGGTCAAGACCATCACCGTGGACGCCGAGGCGGAGCCCGTGGACGACCAGCCGACCGAGCCGACCACCGAACAGCCGACCGAGCCGTCCGTGGAGGAGTCGACGGAGCCGGCCGCACAGCAGCCGGCTGAGTCGTCAGGAGCGCAGCCAGGTGAGCCCACCGCCGCAGAGAAGCCGGCGTCGCAGCAGGAGCCGGCCGCGCCGACGCGGCGGCGACGGCCGTTCAGCGGCCGGCCGCGGCCCAACGGCGAGCGGAGGCCGTTCATCCCCGGCCTGCGGCGCGGCGGAGGCGGCCGGCAGGGTCGCACCGGCCGCCGCCTCTCTGCGCTCTTCCAGCGGCCCACGCCGCCGGCGGAGGCGCCGGTCGAGGAGGCGCCGGTCGAGGAGGCGCAGGTTGAGGAAGCGCCGGTTGAGGAGGCACCGGTTGAGGAAGCGCCGGTCGAGGAGGCGCCCGCGCAGCTCGAGGAGGACCCTGTCGAGTCGGAAGCGGAGGTGGCCGAGAGGAAGGCCGCCGAAGAGGCCATCCTGTTGTTGGTGCAGGGTGAGAGTAGAGTCCATGCGGTGGAGCGGGTGGCGGGGTCCCACGCGCGGACGCCAGGTAAACGGGCTTACTCGACCAGAACTGCGGCTGCTTCGTGGCTTCTGTGAATAACCTGCACTTCATGCAAATAGTGTGGGGTAATGTGTGTACCGCACACGACATGTGGAGTTCGTGTCACGCTTCTGGTACTGTGCGCGCTGGTGCGGTGACGTGAAATGGCTTTGTGCTAGCAATATCTTTCAGCTCCACAACGGTCTGTGACTAATGTGGGCCTCATGCTTGCCGCCGCGAGCATCTATGGCTAGAGCTTGGCTGGATAAAGCTACGCACAATGACGTGTTGCAAGTTTGACAAACTGCTTCGACGCAAACGCATGCCGGCGTTTGCAAACTTGGAAGTATCGTGAAGAAAATAGCAATGTATATGACGTGTGTTGCTTCGCTTTTAATTTAAGGGCCTTGCGTGTCGCACTCGTTGAGCATGACACGGGCGATTGTTTGATTGCGGAGTGCGGTACGAAAAATGACAGAAACAGCAATGAATTAGTCACTTGCAACACTAGTTTAGAATGCTATTCTGCTCATTGCTCCGAGCTAACTTACCGTAAAACTGCTCGGCAGGTTCACTTAAACCTTGTTTTGCATCAAACATTGAGACCTTTAATGTAAAAAGACACCGGTGGCCTTTGCACGGCCCCGAGTTCTATGTAAGATACACAAGCGGTGACGCTCCACCGGGCACTTCCACAGCGGGTCTCGTCCCAGCGAGCCCGGCGCGCTCCTTTCTCCCGTGGCCTGCCTGACCTCGCCGGACCCGTTGCAGAGGAGCTGGCGACGGCGGTGACCGAGGCGGAGTCCCCGGAGCCGACCGAGGCGCCGGAGGCAGCGGGGCCCAGGCCGCGGCTGCGGGGCCGCGCCGGCCGCCTGCCGCGCCCGGACCGCGCCGGCCGCGCCAGGCGGCCCTCGCTCTTCGAGAAGCTGCGCAGCCAGACGGCCTCCGACTAGGGGGCGCCTCAGTCATCGCGACCCTGGCGGCCACGCCGGCGACCTCCAGTCATCATCATCGAACGTGGACCGGCGCCGCGGGATGGCACAGGCACTGGAGCGACCCCGCCACAGCTGGGCACGGCAGCTTGTTGAAATGAGAGGTGTTGGGGGAGGGGGATATTTCGATTTTAATTGCGGGTTCTTCAGGGGGATGGGAACTATTTCACAAAAAGCGCGAGTGCTGACGACGCCTTTGGGACGCGTCCGTGGCCAGGCCGGTCCCAAACTTAGCCGGCGGGCTAGTCACAAACCGAAGCCTCCGACTCCCACGGAGTTGGAGGCCATGCGACACCGTGGCAGATATCAACTGGTGTCGTGAATCCTACCCTCCGCCGTATCTTATCGGTTCTCGAAAGTGGAGCCTGTTTATTTGATTCCAACAGTGGCTCGCGTCCGTGTATTTAATTCGAGTAAGTTACGACTACGGCGCTTCGGAGACGCGCGGTAGGACCGTCACGAGAAAAAGAACACCCTTGTCGTATTTCCGGCTCCGATCGACTGATTGGTACAACATAGTTCACTATATTGTTACGATCCGTTTCTACTGATGCAAGATGGCGGCGTTTAATGATAGTGCCATGACTACTGTGTGCATTGATGTTACATGTGTGTGTGCGCGACTTCGTCATGTAGAATCGCTGTGATGAGATAGGTTTTGATATTCATTCGCCAACAATACACTATCCTTCGCGTACACCAGCGTGCTTTCGTTGAGGTGCCACAAAGCAAACGGATTTCTACGGTTCGGTCCACTTTCTTCTTAAAGTTGGGATGGAGGCTGGAGCCCCCCACTGATTACGAAAGTGTACCCCTAATCATAACGTTCTGAAAGGAATCTGCAGTCATTTAGTGCTTCCGCAGCAGTTCTGAAATAGTTTAGGAATAATCCATTGCATTTAATGAATAAGTCGAGCATCTGAAAGCTACTCATCCGCCGCTGCACTTGCACCAGTGAGAACCCGAAGACACACATCCGTCTTTTCTCTTTAATTAATTGAATTCATTATTGGGGCTTGGTGAGCCAGGGGCTGCCAGGGTCACTTACTGACGAGACACCCTCACTGGGTACCAAATGGAACGCAGCAAAGGGGAGGCAAAAAGTCCATCCATGACCAGCGAGGTGGAGACCCGGAGCGCTGAACAGCGCACGATCGCTCCGTTCTAAAACATATTCCGAATGGTTTGCATGCGTGGCCTCGGGCTCAGAGTACCTGCTAAGCGTAGCTTGTGCGCGTACCCTGAACCTACCACTCAAGTCGTGCCGTCCAGTTAAACCGAAAATTTCGCCTCCGCCCTTTCACCAGACAGGAATGTGGAGGGGTTTCTGTCCTGCATAATGCTGCGGTACGACCGCCCGGATGTGGGTTGACCTCGTTGGCAGGCTGCCAGCTGACCTCTCCTTTTCATTTGGGCCAAACAAGGCACCCGTTCTGGGACCCACGTCAAGTGCCGCTAGATTACGAGTACAGCATCTTCCTCCCCCCCCCCCCCCGACCACGGAGTCACGTCGGCCTTCTTTTAAGGCGGGCGACGACGCTCGGCTAGAACACGGACGCCACACGGCCAAACATGATTTCGACCCAGCCAAACACGGCGACACGTAGGTATTTGTTCCGCTGTATTGTGATGAGAATGACGGCCGCGGCCGGGGCCTGCCAGCCAAGAATTACGCCTTACGCAACATCGTCCAAAACTCACGACCAGGACGTGACCTGAGCTCAGTGGCGCCACGCGCTGACCGTGCGACCACCGGTCCCAGGGGGTCGCGCCCCCACAGCCACAGTCGCGCCAGTGGCCGCACCCCCCTCCACGCACGCGCGTGAATCAAACCCCAGACACGGCCGTCCCAGCGGCCGGCCCTGCCGCTCTCGGACCCGACACCCGGATACGCTTCCCAGCGGTCCGGTCGCGCGTGGTCCGCGACGGACACCGCCTCGGGGCCGCGCCCAGGCGCAGCATACGCCTCTCCACCTCGACATCTACCAGCACACGCACGATGCACGATGCGAGTGGACTCGCGCTGGCGCCCACGCCAGGCGCCGGGCGACGCGGCCGCTTAGATGGAGTACACCTTGAGCGTGCGGTCCATGCTGGCCGAGGCGATGTACGAGCCGTGCTGACCGAACCGGACGCCCGTCGCCAGCGCCGTGTGGTCGGTGAAGGTCACCAGCTCCTGCCACTGCTTGCACATGTACACCCTGGCGGAGGAGGCGAAAGGGCAGTCACTCACCGCTGGTAGGGCGAGCTGTGACTGGCGGCAGCAAGCGGGCGTGCAGCCGGCCGATGGTGATGACGCGCTACTGTTCCGCTACACAAGAAGTATCGCAGGCGCCCTCGTTGGCGCACATGAAACGTCGCCGCAGGATCAATAAGCCCGACACCATTTGAGAACACAACAATACAATGCCCATCACAGCCCAAGGCAGCCTAACACCAGGTTCCTCTCCACAGAAGGTCGAAGCAGTAACCAGACCACGTGCGCAGCTGCGCATTGCTCTCAGGCAGTGCCAGCCTTCCAGCGGCCGCGCCGCGTCCATGAGACCACATGCAGTAGGGAGTCACACCCGACCACTGGCGGAGCGGCACAGACCGACAGTGCAGCGACCCCGCGCCCGGGCCAGGCCATCCCTGCCCGCTCCACCCCCGAGACTCGCTGCTCCGTCCCTCTCACCTGACGTCGGTGCCGGCCACGGCTAGGTACGTGCCGCTCTGGTCGAAGCAGAGGTCCTTCACCTCGTAGCCGTCTTCCAGCTGGATGGTCTTGAAGTTCTTCAGCTTGCGCAGATCCCACAGCTTGACGGAGGAGTCGTCGGTGGAAGTGGCCAGGTAGTAGCCGTTCTCCGAGAATGAGATGGCCGTGATCGGCCCCGAATGACCTGCGCAGAGGTCATCCGGGTTGACGGTGCCAGCGAGCGCGCCACGGGCGCAGACACGCGATACGCACAGCCATCCATGGGCACACAAACGAGACCACGCGGCACAACATATCACGAGCACTACATTTTGGCGTTATCGAGTAACGCAAACAACGCATATATACAGGCGTAACTTGTTGATTGGAGTTTTAGGGCGCATCGACTACTGTGGTCATTTTGCGCCCATAACAGCTAAGTGACTAGCTTCGGAGTGTGACTATGAAATGACTAAAAATAAATATTATTCAGAAATAAAAACGGCTGAGTTGTATCAGGAACGCGTCATTGATACGAAATTTTCGGCAGCCTAAAAACTTCCTACACGCGGTATAAACTATTCAGACAGGTGTATATAAGGTGTAGAACTTAACATGCGATACAAACCTGAGGGTATGTTCGATATATGGCGACCTGTCACATAGTAAATCGGAGAGCGTCAGGGACGGTGCCGCAGGGCCAAAGTACATCAGACGCTCGACGCTTAGTGTGAGACAGCATACGAGCACATGTTCCACCGTGAGCGTGGTGTTGCAGTGGCGACATCGTGGTAGTTCGTCGTGACATAGCAAGTATCGATGTGTAGCATAAGTATGGCCAATCCGCAAGCGACACAGGGTTACTTCCTCCCGTCTGGACTTTCGATAGGATGACTGCCATTCGTGAACAATCGGTTTAATGCTCTTCAGTTTGCTGGTGCCCATCACATCCCATGCGCTCTGCCATTCCTCGCGCAAAAAGGCAGAGATGGCCGAGCACAGGTCTGTAGCGGGTATCGGAAACACTCTGCGACAGGGACGACGAGTAGTACGCTTTGCCGCGGAGTCAGCCAGCTCATTTCCCGCAATGCCAACGTGGCTCGGAATCCAGCAAAGTGCTAAGGTCTTGCCAGCCCGGTACAGAGAGTCGAGACGCAGTAAAATATCCTATATAAGGGGATTTACCGGATTAAAACACCTTAATGCCGAAAGGACACTTAGGGAATCCGATAAAATCACGTGCACTGTCTTCGCCCACCTCTATACGACAAAGCGCCTTAGTGATGGCCACAAGCCCTGCAGTGTACACGCATGGGCTGGCAGTGTAAATGATCGCGTATCGGGACCACACACAAAAGCGGAACCAACACCCGTATCCGTTTTCGAGCCGTCTGTATACGTAATTGTGAACCCCCGATATGTTTCGATATGTTTCAGAACTGTTGATCTGGCAACGTACGGAATCATATTTTGCTTCCGAACCTCCGACAATGAGACGTCGACAGTTGGCGATACCATCGCCCACGGAGCGGTCGGCAGGCTACGTGGGCGTGCCACACCCCTTAAAACTTAGTCACTCTCATGAAGAACATTATGAACACGCACACAGAACGGCGCCACACGTGTTGCTTGTCCGGACTGAAAAAAAACCTGGGATGTGTGGCGTGAGAACACAGCGTCATGTGTTAGGTGGTTCGGGAATTGCGTGAGCTTACAGGCGTACCGCATTCCCAACAACTGTCTTCGGGTAGCCAGCGAAGGTTCGTTGGCTTCCACAAGCAAGCTGGCTGTCGGAGACGTACGAAATGCGCCAGTAATGATTCTCAACGCAGCATGATGAACCGCATTCAAGGTGCGTTTTACGGGCTCAGAGGCGCCATCATATACAACACACGCATAGTCCAGCCTGGAGCGTATCAGTGAACGGTATAATAATAAAAGTGCTTTCCGATCTGCTCTGTACGACGTTCGTGCCACACATTTCAGTATGTTCAGTGTCTTAAAACACTTGTCACGCAGAGTGGTAAGATGCTCCTTGTAGGTCAAACGCTTATCAAAAAGTAATCCCAAAAGCCGTGCCGCCGTATTGCAGGGGATCGACTGTCCATCAAGCTTAAGCACCATGTCGGGACACTGACGCCGGCGTCAACAAAAGTGGACGGAAACTGTCTTCGAGGTGAAAAACCGTAACCCGTTGAGCATGCTCCATCTTTCTAAGCGAGCCACAGCCAACTGCAACTGACGCGACATGGACGCTGCTGTGGCAGAGCTGCACCAGATGGCGAGGTCATCAACAAAAAGCGGGCGACCAATCGCCTGGGGAGGACTGTCCCCAACATCATTTATCATGACGGCAAACAACGCAACACTTAGTACACTGCCCTGGGGTATGCCGCTCTCTTGCGTGTATCTTTTCGAGCGTACGGAACCGACACGGACGAGGAAGAAACGGTCAGCAAGAAAGTTCGCAAGAAAGATAAGCATAATGTATAATAAGCGTATGCCATACTGGAACAGCTTCCTTAAGATGCCATATCGCCAGGTGGTGTCGTAAGCCCTTTCAATATCGAAGAACACAGCTCCTACGTGTCGCCTTTCCCTAAGAGAAATGCGCACAGTTGAGTCCAAGGCTAAAAGGTGATCAACGGTACTACGGTTTTTCCTGAAACCACACTGCGCGTTCGAGAATATACTGTTGCTTCCTAAAAAACAAGACAACCGTGTCTGAACCATCCGCTGCAGGAGTTTGCACATAGAGGAGGTCAGCGCAACTGGACGGCAGTCAGATGAATTCCTCCCATTCTTGCCAGGTTTCAGCAACGGAACTATGAGCGACTCCCGCCAGGAGGTGGGTAATTCTCCTGCCTCCCACAACTGGTTGAATGCCAGCAACATAGCTTGTGTTGCTGTAAGTGGAAGTCGCCGGAGCATATCATTATGAATTAAATCCGGGCCTTTCGCCACGCTGCGAAGAGAGCTAATGGCAGACATCAGTTCAAACATTGTGAAAGGTTTGTTATATGAAAACTCTTCGGCTGTATGAAAGTTTATCTGGGCTACTTCGCAACGAGCACGATGGCGTATGAAATCAAGAGCGGCAGTTATCCGCCCACGACGCTCCGCGAACGCACGAGCCATTTCGTTCGCCACCTTAGAGGGGTCCAGTACGTCCTGGCCATTCATATGAAGTACGGGGTGCGGCACTGAGGAGTGTTGGCCTGCTAAACGCTTCACCCGCCCAAACCACCGAAGTCGGCGTTTGGCAATTTAGCTGGCCCACATATAAACGCCAAGACGTACGCTTGGCTTCCAAGATAGTACGTCGGGCTGCCGCCCGAGCTCGTCGAAAAGCGATTAAGTTGTCCGTAGTGCTGTGTCGATCGAGGTCTCGCAGGGCTTTTTTACGCGCACGTATAGCGTCGCGGCACTGGTCCGTCCACCACGGAACAGGGGGACGACGTGGGACACCAGATGTACGTGGGATGCTTTCTTGTGACGATCGTAAGATTGTGGGGGTGAGTTCTTCCATCGATGCAGGCACATCCGCCGAAACGGAAGCCAACCTGGTTTCCACCCGTGCCTGAAATTCATCCCAGTCAGCCTTTCTAAGATTCCACCGTTGTGGCCTGGAACCGAGAGCTGCTCCGTTCTGGTAGCGCAACCAGATGGGGTAATGCTCACTGCCGAAGGAGTCGTTGTCAACGGACCATGTCAGGTGTACCGCCAGTTGGGGGCTTGAAAAACTCAAGTCCAGCGCCGATGTGTGACCTGACGGCAGCGTCATGTGAGTTCGAGTCCCGGTGTTTAAAAGACAGAGAGGTTCATCACGTAAAAAAGTTTCGCAATGCCTGCCGCGGGTGTTGGTCTGGGCGCAACCCCAAGATGTGTGGTGAGAATTAAAGCCACCCAGCAATAGAAGAGGCGGGGGAAGCTCGGTCACCAGAAATCTCATTTCTGCCGTCGGAAATGGAATACCAGGAGGTAAGTACAGCGAGCAGACGGTTATTGCACGACGCCCGAAAAGTATCTTAGCTGCAACAGTTTGCAGGCCAGAGTGTAAGACGACGCGCTGGACAAAGACACTGTGGTGCACTGCCAAAAGAACTCCGCCATGTGCAATTGGATCAGCTGGCGTATCCCGACGCATTACGGCGTAGCTCGGGATACTAAAATGAGAGCCAGGTGCCAGTTTGGTCTCCTGCAGGCAGGCGATGGCGGGACAGCGCTCATTCAGAATGATTCTGAGATCGTGTAGACTAGTTCTCACGCCCCTGCAGTTCCACTGTAAGATACTCGTCATAAAGCTAAGAAGTGAGGGTAGCCATTACACACCTAGCTCACCAGCACAGCGCGCAGAATATCACAGTCAATAAGCCTGCAAGGGGGCGCACTAAAAAGGGGTCAAAGTCACTGTTTAAGACGCGACACGGTTCAAAAGAACTGGGCTGCGCAAGAAAAAGCAGGACTGAACACCTCGGTCTGGGAGGTGCGGCTCGATTCTGCAGAGCGGTGCCCCACTCTGGGCCGAATCCTTGGGCATCCTCCGTCGGATGGGGACGGAGGACCGGCTGGGGGGCGCTTTGTGCCAGCGTGCCCAATCCTGGGTGGTGGAGGGGGAGGACCCATGGATGGGGCCCTGCCAGGCATCTGAGGACCAGCGGGAGGCTCAACTGGTTTTCTGGGCGATGGAGCACCGCTGCGAGGGACGGACTCCTTGCCCGCCCCAGACGTGCGGTTCGCCGCCCTCGCCCGTTCTTGTTCGGCCAGGCGTGCCCGCTTGGCATTGCGGGCGCGCCTGTCCGCCTCGTGCCGCTCCAACGTTTCTATCGCCAGCCCACATGTGTTCGCTGATGGTGTCGGAGGTGACGAAGGCAGCGGAGCACGTGAAGCGGGGGCGGACGAGGGTGGCGAGGAAACCGATGCGGAGGCCGGTGGAGCCCGCGCGCCACGGCCACGCCGGACCACCGTCCAACCCTCCTCTCCGGCAGGAGCCAGCGGCGCCGGGGGAGTCCGCAACACGGAGGGTGCTGACCGGCCAGACGCCGGGGATGGAGCAGGGGGCTTAGCCCGAACGCCAACATCCGCCAGAATCGTCGGCCGGCGAGAAGGGAGTCCGGACTGCTGGCTGGGAGTCCGGTGTACGTGCTGATGGCACAACAGTGAGACCAAAGGATCTCAAGAGTCCCACGAACTGAATGACAGTCATCTGCTCGATGACGTTGTTGTGCGGCAAAGCAGTCTTCACTTTCGATGCATATGAGAGGTTAGGATGACTCGCGTCATACAGGTATCTGGCCTCTCGGAAAGATATGTTTTCGGACGTTTTTAGCGAAAGTACCTCCTTTTCTCTGACGAACGCTGGACATGAACGGTCAAACACAGTGTGTGGTGTTTGGTCCTTACCACAGTTGACGCAATAAGGGTGGTCAGCGGTGCAGTTGTCACTCAGATGGGTGGTGGATGAACACTTGCTGCATACTGGATTGTTGCGACAATAGGGTTTTGTATGGCCGAACCGTTGACATTGGAAACAGCGCATTGGGTTGGGAACAAAAGGACGGACTTTCACGCGGGCATAGCCCCCACGGATATCTGATGGTAGACCCGGACGATTGAAAGTGAGAATGATGTTGTTGGTAGCGTTCAGTTCTCTTCCTTTCCTAACCAGGATTCCACGCGCGGCGGTTACGCTGAACTCCGAAAGCTCCTCCACGACTTCGCTCGCACTTACATCACGGAGGTCAAAACAATTTACGACGCCTCTAGATGAGTTTTTTTGTGTTGTGTGGTGTAACTATCAAATACACGGTTTTGTCATGTTTCCCGTTCTTATCACGAATACTATAAATGAACTCCTTCGCTTCTAATGCACGCTTGGCCTCCAGACCACTGGCAAACTCTACCTCGATGTTGCCATCCCTAAGCTTGTCACACCTCGTGATGTCTCCAAATTTGTCACAGCCGTTGCGTCGTTGGAACGGTGACAGGGTGGAAAGCTTTATATCTCCGCTGGAGAAGATCAGAATCCGAGGACAAGGGGGGGGGGGGGGGGCCGAATCCTCCTCGCACCCGGGCCTCAGCGCTGTCCGACCTCCTTTCGGAGGCCGGGTCTTTGTTGGGTTTTGAGAAGCTATGCAATTTTTTTACAAGCATTCGGCACCGGGGCTCCCCACCCACCTCGGAGCCCAACAGAGGGACGGCCCAACACTCCCTCGGGAGGTGGTCACCGCCAGGGCTACCCCGGTGCTATACGGGGCGAACGACGCCTCCCACACGGCCAGGTGTAACCGGGGAGACCTCTCCCCGTCCTGACCGTGGTTCAGCGCCGCCGCCCCTTGCCCCCTTAAGCCGCTGCGCGCGGCCAGGCGCCCCAAGCGGAGTCCCGCAAGGAGCACCCAACCGCAACGCGAGGGACAAGCCGCTAGACCCATGTGGGGCCCCACGGGCCCCCCACGCCCCCGGATATTCTGGCCAAAGTGGAGTGTTGGGACGCGCCGTGACTGACCCGCACGACGCGCCCCTCAGCCACCAGGATCCGATCAACCCGGAGACGTGGGCGAGGGGGCACGGCGACCCCGATCAAACGAGGATGAGGAGTGGTGATAGGGCCGGATGACGGAGAACGGGTAATGGGAAGCGGAGCGGACGGGACGAGGAGCAGGAGCTCACGTACCGGCAGGGTCGCTACGCCCTGAAAGGAACAGCTTGCGCTGTCCACCCGTTACCGGAGCTGGGACCCGAGGGGGCGCTAGTCCCCTACACCGGCCGAAGCCGGTGTCCCTGCGGGGAGGGAGCGGGCGGGGCAGGGAGCAGGACCTCACGTACCGGCAGGGTCGCTACGCCCTGAGAGGAACAACTTGCGCTGTCCACCCGTTACCGGAGCTGGGACCCGAGGGGGCGCTAGTCCCCTACACCGACCGAAGTCGGTGCCCCTGCGGGGTACAGGCGTAACTAAACCACAATGTACTCCGAAATGTGAAGTTTTTGTCCAGTGACCAATATCAAGGCAACGTCTAGCATATTTTGGAGGTTTCTCTTCAAACGCGGACGCTCTTTGTGGCAAACTTTATGCGTCCACAAACCTTCGCATTGCACAACTGGCCATCTTCACCTACTCTCGACATCACAAATGATGACGGCATACGACCGCCTTACGAAGCAACATAGCCGCCAACCCGGCCTTCAAACCCGTCGTCGGGACGTTTGATTTATCCACGACTTACTGGGGAAGTTCGCGACGTTGCTGCGCTCTTTGAGATCCCAGATCTTGATGAAGGACTTGGATGTGCCCGTACCGAAGATGAGGCCGTCGGGGTGGAACTGAGCCGTGGTGAAGCCTGACGAGCTGTTGTCGGCCACCTGGCGGAGGAGGCGTGTGCTCAGAGGGCACATGAACCGGCCACCGTCTCACACTCGAGCGCACGGCGAGGACATAATAGCAGCACACGGTGAATTACTTGCAAGAACCATCATCCACGCATCCCCGATGAACCATTTAAGCCCCACCAAAGCGGGGGCACACAACTAAAGCGCAGGCACACGACAACCAAAGCACGGGCACATGACGACCAAAGCGCGGGCACACGACGACCAAAGCGCGGGCACACGACGACCGAAGCGCGGGAACACGACGACCAAAACGCGGGCACACGACGACCAAAGCGCGGGCACACGACTACCAAAGCGCGGGCACACGGCGACCAAAGCGCGGGAACACGACGACTAAAACGCGGGCACATAACGACCAAGGCGCGGACACACGACTACTAAACCGCGGGCACACGACGACCAAAGCGCGGGAACACGACTACCAAAGCGCGGGCACACGATGACCAAAGCGCGGGGACATGGCAACTAAAGCGCGGACACACGACAGCACCTAGGCCGTCCAGTGAGCTGCGCAACGTACCTTGTTGGTGACGCGGCTTACGACGAGCAGCGCTGAGCCGCGCCCTACAGAGCACACGGCAGGCAACCCCCCCCCCCCCCCCCATCCGGCGGCCACGCCCTTCCCAAGTGGACCGTCAGGCGGCACGTGTCACTCTCCCCAGCACAAGAGCAGTACCCGGGCGGACACCGCGCCACATCAGTCCGTCTCCGCCCGCGCGGCGCGGCCGCACCTTTGTGAGCACGCGGCCTGAGCGCAGGTCGGTGAAGGCCCAGTGCTCGTCGCTGGAGCAGCTGAGCACGTAGTCGCCGGTGGCGTGCAGCGACAGGCCGGTGACAGGACCCTCGTGCGCGCGGATCAGCTGCACCGTCTGCGCCGTCGGCACATTCCACACGCGGATAGTGGCGTCCGGCGAGGCGCTCAGCACCGTGTCCTGCCGGCCGGGAGGCGCGTCACGCTCGGCCCGGGGCGATGGCGGCGCGGCTGTCGATTTTGGCTCTCGCGTGGGCCCATCAGGCCGCGATGCAGGTCACTGCAGTGGCCAGCGCCGCAGCAAACGGCGCGAGTCACGGCGGCGAAGGCAGAGCCGCATTTGAGAAGGGTACGAGTGTCAGAGCCCGCGAATTCTAGTGGTGAGGATGACATGCTGCCAATAGACGTTGGTGATCCACGGCTTCTCGGATACAATGCCCGACAGATAAGAATGTACCGTCATTGGCGCCGGCAGTTTGGACTGCATGGCACTTGGGCTGCGATGTCAGCCCCGCCTCAGAGTTCAGTGGTAGCTGAGAGACCAATACAATTGGGGACACCGCTGACGAGCAACTACTCTGCGATACCGTGCCTCGCACACCATCATAACGGGACAAATCGCTTAGAGCGGTCGCACATATTACAAACATCTCCCAACCCTAGCATCAAGAGGCTTCCAACACCAGCAATGCCACGTCCAAAAACTCACAGAAAAATAAGTTTTTCAACAACTTGAAAAACGGTCATTCCGTCACATCACATGCGCGCACAGGGCAGCAGCTGGACCGCGCCTGTGGCTAGCCGGCCATCCTGGCCTCACCTCCTCCGGGTGGTAGATGACCTTGGTGACCTTCTTGGCGTGGCCCTTGAGGATGCAGACCACCTGTTCGGTGTCCTTGTTGAAGACGGTGCAGTTGCGGTCGCTGCCGGCCGTCACGATCTTGCTCGTGTCCTCCTGATGCACGTCCAGCGACAGGATGCCCGGCACCGAGGCACTGTGCAGACCCTGCGGCGCGCGTCGACACACAAACACGCACGGTCAGCGAGCGGCGGACACCCGCCGTCGCGCGGAACATGGGGTCGGGCACACGCAGCAGGAACAGGCGGGGGGGGGGGGAAGGTGATGACTGCAGGCAACGAATACGACATCAAAGTGGCACAGAGCCGGGTAGCCCAAGCGATCGAGATGGGACATCGTCTCAATGCTTGCAATAAACCAAGGGAAAAAAGAAATCTTAAATCGGTGAAGTGGAATAGGAGTTCAAACCACGATTAGCACCGGAACAAAACAGTTGTCAAACTTTCTCCCAAGTAAACACTTTCATGAGTCCATGTAAAATCAGCCAGTCAGCAGCCGGAAGGTCATCGCCAGGATTTCACGCCAGAGAGGGCTAACCAACGCTCGGGCACGAGAAGACAGAATGCTGACTTAGACCGACAAACAAGTTAAACAACAGGATCGCTGCTGACGCGCCAATGAGAGGAGGGGCGGCAGGGACGGAAGGAGAGGGGACAATACAGATACAGGTGCATGATGACACATCTGAGCCGATCATCAACTGACCGGGTTGGAGCTGACGGTGCGGTACGTGCGCAGCGTCTCTTGCGTCACCAGCTCCTCGGGCACCGTTTTGCCACGCTTCTTGCGCTCCTGCGTCAGCACGGTGGCCTTGTCCTGCAACTGCTTGATCACCTCGGGCGTCATGCCGGCCTCCTGCTGTGGCAGCTCCGCCTTGGCGCCCGTCTCGGCCGGTGCCGCCTGCGGCGGCTGGGCGGCAGCAGCCGCAGCCGCAGCCGCAGCCGCCGCCGCCGCCGGCACGCCCGCCTGCGGCTTGAGCGTGGCGAGCGCCTCACGCGCGGCCGTCACCTCCTTGGTGAGGCGAGCGATGACGCGACACGCGGCATCGTGCTGGTAGAGCGCGTGGCTCAGCTCCTGACGCGCCGTCTGCAGCTGCTGGCGCAGCGTGAAGCTGTGCAACATCACGGCGTCCCACTCGTCCTGCAGCGACTTCAGGATGGCCGGGATGCTGGTGGCGGAGGGTGCCTTCGGCTTCACCAGCGGCGACACTGCCAACAGACGCAGAGGTCAGCGGCGGGTACAAACGTGCAGAACAGTACATCCGCTGGTGCCAAAAGTGCACGACAGAAAATGCAATCCTTACAGCCGACCCCCAGCCGTCAGCTTAAGTACAAGCTACTTACAACTCACTTCAGTCCTGGCCCTCCAGTTCAATATCGATCTCCTGCATAACAGTAGCCTTAAAAGGCATCTTAAACTTTAGCAGACATTACACCAAGTTTGTCTGAAAGCCCACAACTTCAAATCACACCTAACCTAAGAGTTCCAAAAGCCACGTCGTCGGTCGCTTGCCAGCCAGCTTCACTGCACCGACCTTTGATGTCGATCAGCTCGTCAGTCGTGAGTGGTTTGTTGGCGACCGGGTCGACGCCATTGTCAGTGATGTACTTCTCGATGAGTCGCCGTTCGAACACGGCACCCGACACGGGCGAGACGCATGGGTGCTCGGGTGCCTCATTGCTGACTGCAACATGCCAAGTGGTGTGAGAAGCTAGGCAACACAACACAGAATCCAGACAAGTATATGCCTGGACTATTCATAAACATAAGCATAGCCATCCTGCTGACATTTTCATTGACCTTGAAAAAATGCAAACTTTCATTTACACCACTACAGGAGATCAATGAAATATGCAATTGTTGCATCATACACATCATAGCTATTTTAAGCTACAAAACAGGAAGTTGTTGTTGATTGATGTTTTCGGGCGCGCCGACTGCAGCGGTCATTCGGCACCCATAACGATTTTTGTTCTATCTAACTAATGAACCGTGTAGAGTCCCGAAGTTGATATGTTTAAGGAATAAAACGACCTGTTTAGATTCAAGAAGGCGCGAGTTCTCTCCTAAAATGTCACAGAGCGTCAAGGGCGAGTCACGCTGACCAAAGAATCGTCGACGTTCTTCCCTGAGGCGCGGACATGATGTAAGCACATAACGAACGGTGAGAACAGCACCACATCGATGACAGACCGGTCTTTCGGCCCCTTGCAGCAAATAACCGTGCGTTGTGCACGTGTGTCCGATACGTAGTCTGCTGAAGATCACCTCTTCTCGCCTCATTTTGCGGAAACACGAAAACCACTCACCCAGCTTGGGTTTTATTGCCCTGAGCTTATTTTCATTTGTTACATCCCAACAACGTTGCCATTCGTTCTGCGGAAAGGTTTTTATTGCAGAGTAAAAATCTCTGGCAGGGATCGAGAGGGAGCGTATACATGGAGCCAACGCTGCTCGCCTTGCAGCCGCGTCAACCACCTCGTTGCCGGCGATTCCAGTGTGACTGGGAATCCAACACAAGACAACTTTCTTTCGGGCCTGATCCAGTTGAGCCAAACGTCCTAAAATATCCTGTACAAGCGGACATGACGGATAAAAAGACCCAAGACTAAGAACACTGCTAAGAGAGTCTGTCAAAATCAGATGTGAAGGTTCGTCACTGACTTCGATGAAACACAACGCCTTGGTGATCGCTACCAACTCCGATGTGAACACCGACGCATGTGGAGGCAAGGAAAACGACCGGATGGCGCTGCCGCTCACAAACGCACAACCCACACCGCCAGAAGTTTAAGATCCGTCCGTGTAAGTAAGTGTGTAATCGTCATATAACGCCACACGCTCAAGTGCCCTCGACCTCATTATATCTGGCAGGACGACATTCTTTTTCATTCCGGTCAAAGACGTATCTATTGATGGCGAGATCAAACGCCAGGGAGCGGTGGACAGATGATCTACCCGCTTCAACCTTCGAATGGGAATTTCGCTTTCCCGTAGCAAGGCTTGTATTCGGAGCCCAAAGGCTACAGCATATGCCCGAGGTGCACTGTGACGAAAATGCAGAGCAGGCCGCGAAAAAACTGCGTTATATGCCGGATGGGAGGGGAACTGTCGCAACTTTAGTGCATAACGCATACCGAGCATTTTCCTTTTCGCTGACAAGGGCGGCTAGTGCGATTCTACCATGAGGCTCGTGGCAGGCGATGTGCGGAACGCTCCTGAGATTACGCGTAGAGCGGTATGATGGACAGTGTCCAGGACGCGTTTAGTGGACTCACACGCGCTGTCGTGAATGAAACATGCGTAGTCCAGCTTAGGACGTATGATTGAGCGATACAATAGCAAAAGCGTGCTTCTATCTGCCCCATATGATGTGCGCGAAACACATTTTAGCATCTTTAAGGATTTAAAACAGCGTTCACGTAGCGTCTTAAGATGTGCCTTATATGTTAGTCGGCGGTCAAGGTATACCCCAAGGTAATTAGCCACAGGCTCCGTTGAGATGCGTTGGCCACGCAGACGGACAGACATATTGCCGCACTGCCGACTACGACAGAAATGCATGGCTACAGTCTTGCTGCTAGAAACTGCTGCTGAACCCATTTATGGTGCCCCACTTCTCGATACGATCCACAGCCAACTGAAGATGGCGCTCCATCGATGAAGCTCTTGCTGCGCTAGTCCAGATGGTAAAGTCGTCAACACAAAGGGCACGACCTACAGAATGTGGCAGCCCAACCCCGATATCGTTTATCATAACGGCGAGCAGTGATACGCTCAGAACACCACCTTGCGGCACACCATTAACTTGATGGTGCCTCTCAGAAAGCGCGCTCCCAACACGGATAAGGAAATAACGGTCAACTAAAAAGTTCTGAAGGAAAGAGCCCATATTGATGCGTATACCATACTTATATAGCTTGACAAGAATACCACGACGCCATGTTGTGTCATAGGCGCCCTCTATATCAAATAAGACAGCGCCAGTGTGTCGATGTGCTTTAAATCCCTCACGAATCGCAGTGTCAACAACTACAAGATTATCCACCGTACTGCGATTCCTTCTACCACCACACTGTGCGTTTGTAAAAATACCGTTATACTCCAAACACCAGGTTAAACAAACATTAACCATCTTCTCCATCAACTTACAGAGCGATGACGTAAGAGAAATGGGTCTATAATGTAAGGGATTTAGCCCACTTTTTCCCCGCTTCAAGAGAGGCACGACAGTAGCTTCTCGCCAGGAAGCTAGGAATTCACCTCTGGTCCAAAGCGAATTAAATACCGCTAACAAAACGCGAAGCACGCGACGCGGCAGATGCTTAAGCATATCGTTGTGACCAGTGTCCGGGCCTTCTGACACGCTGCGAAGCCTGGCGATCGCCGATTCCAACTCCACCAGCGTGAAAGGGTCATTATATGAACGCAATTCACTCGTTGAGAAGTCCACTGCAGATTGTTCACATCGCGTTCTGTGCCGCACAAACTGTGGGTTTGTGTTACCACCTACGCTGCGTTGGGCCAGGGCCCGAGCAACCTCATTCGCGACATCCAACGGGCGCGTCACAGCCTGGCCGTTAACACACAGCACCGGCAGAGCTATGGGTGAAAACTGACCCGAAATACGCTTGATTCGGGCCCAAATCTGGGATGTCGGCGTAAACCGGTTCAGCGTGCTCACGTACGCGCGCCAGGAAGCACGCTTCGCCTCGCTTACAATGCGCCGAGCTAAGGCTCTCGCTTTCTTGAAGGCTATGAGGTTTTCTATACTGCTTCTGGCGTCAAAGGCCCGAAACGCACGTTTACTCGCGCGGATGGCGCTCCGACACTCCTCCGTCCACCACGGAACAGGAGTGCGTCGGGGAGCGCCAGACGTGCGTGGGATACAACTGTTGGCACACTCTAAAAGTCTGTGAGTAAAATCCTCAATAGAGGGTACCGTCCTCTCAGGCCCAGTTACAAACGATTCGTCGAGCCGAGTCCCAAATTCGCCCCAGCCCGCTGTCTTAAAATTCCACCGTTGTGGTCTAACACTCAACGTTCCACCTCCCTTAAACCGGACCCACACTGGGAAGTGGTCACTCCCCATGGGGTCATCTCCGACACTCCACTCCAGGTGTTGGACGAGCTGGGGACTGGGGAGGCTTAAGTCTAGCGCTGACGTCTGACCGGATGGCATTGTAAAATGCGTACGAATTCCTGTGTTAAAAAACATAGTGAAGCACCGTGGATAAAATTCTCACACAGCCCCCCACGAGTATTGGTGACGTCACAACCCCATGCGGTGTGACGCGCATTAAAATCGCCTAGGAGAAGAAGTGGTGAAGGCAGTTCAGCAAGCAGACATCTAAGGTGCGCCAACGGAAAAGCGATGCCTAGTGGAAGGCAAAGTGAGCAAACAGTGATGTGACGATGTTTAAAAAAAGCCGCACGGCCACAGCCTGAAGTGTGGGCCGCAAGCTCAACCTCCTCGCTGGCACGCTATGGTGAACCGCTAGGAGGACGCCACCGTGAGCAATGCTCTCTGTCAACACGTCGTTGCGAAACATCGCATATCCTTTCAAAGAGCAGAAATACTCAGACGCTAGCTTGGTCTCCTGCAAAGCCACGGCTGCAGGAGAGACCCTGCTGACGACAGCCTGGAGATCGAGGGCGTTCGCCCTTACTCCTCTACAGTTCCACTGTAAAAACGCCTGTAAAAGGGCGCATTAAAAAAGCGGTAAGACGTGAAAAGCTAAAACAAGTCCCGGCTTAAAGAAACTCGGCTGCGCCAGTTGTATGTCCAGACGCCTCAGGCCGAGAGCTTCGGCTTAACTCCGGAGGGCCGTGCCCCACCCTGAGACGAATTCTTGGGCTACCTCCGTCAGATGGAGAAGGGGGGCACGGCTGGGGCACGTTTTACGCCAGCGTAACCAGCCCGGGGTGGAGGCGGGGGAGGGCCCATCGGTGGGCCTCCACCGGGGTTCGAGGCACCAGCGGGGGCCTCCGCCGGCTTCCGTGGCGATGGAGTGCTGTTTCGGGGGACGGGCTCTTTGTTTGCCCCGGACAGGCGGCTTGCCGCCTTAGCGCGTTCCAGTTCGGCCAAACGCGCTCGCTTGGCCTCGCGGGCGCGCCTGTCAGCTTCCTGACGTTCCAGCGTCTCTGCCACACGCTCACAGGCACTGGCAAGAGGTGTCTGTGGCAAAGGGACCGATTGGGTCGCAGACGAAAGCAAAGCCGGCGGCGCGCGGGGACTCCGACCACGCCGAGCCGTCGTCCAACCGTCGCCCGCTGGTGATCCGGCGCGCGCCGAGGAGGCCAGCGGTGCGACGTCCGACTGCTCGATCGGCGGAGAGGGAGCTTGGGGTGCCGGCTGGGAGTCGGGCGTTCGGACCGAGGGAACAACCGACAGGCCAAACGACCTCCGAAGTCCCACGAACTGAACGGCAGTCATGTGCTCAATGGCATTACTTTGTGGGAACAAAGTTTTCACTTTGGACGCATACGATGTTTTTGGATGACTGTCGTTGTAAAGTTCACGAGCTTCACGAAAAGATACATTTCTACAGGTTTTGATCGATATAGTCTCTTTTTCTTTCGCGTAGGCCGGACATTTACGGTCGTATGTCGTGTGTGGGATTTGGTCCTTACCGCAGTTGACGCAATTGGGTTCAGCAGAGGTGCAAACCTCGCTCGTGTGCTCGAATGATGCACATTTACCACATGCTGGGCGGTTACGACAGTGGAGCTTGGTATGGCCGAATTGCTGGCACTGGTAGCACCGCATGGGGTTAGGCACATAAGGGCAAACCTTCACCCGAACATATCCAACGCGTATCTCGGCCGGCAAATCGGTGAAGCTAAACGTCAGAATGAGGTTGTTGGTGGGCAGCAGCTCTCCTCCCCGTCTGACGAGAATCCTGCGATCGCTCGCCACACCAAACTCTGAGAGTTCTTCGACTATCTCGTCCTCGGCGACGTCTTGGAGATCGAAACAATTAACTACGCCCATGGAGGGATTTTTGGTTTTATGTGGTGTTACTGACAGTGACACTGTCTTTTCGTGCTTGTCAGTCTCATCCCGAACAGTAAACGTAAATTCCTTGGCTGCCATGGCCCTGGTTGCCTCCAGACCACTAGCGAACTCTACTTCTATTTTCCCATCCCGGAGCTTGTCACATCTTATAATTTTTCGAAACCTGTCGCAGCCGTTCCGCCTCTGGAACGGTGACAGGGAAGCCAGTTTAATCTCTTCACTACCGAAGATCAGGATCCGTGGACCAGGGGGCGCAGATTCCTCTCTGTACTCTGGGGTTATCGAGGTCCGTCCCCCTTTCGGAGGACGGGTGTTTTTAAGGTGAGAAGACGCCACAAAGGGTGGTTTTCACTTCGGCACCGGGGCTCCCCACCCACCTCGGAGCCCAACAGGGGGACACTCCCCCGGGAGGTGGTCACCGCCAGGGCTAGCTATACGGGGCGAACGACGCCTCCCACACGGCCAGGTGTAACCGGGGAGACCCCTCCCCGTCCTGACCGTGGTTCAGCGCCGCCGCCCCTTGACCCCTTAAGCCTCTGTGCGCGGCCAGGCGCCCCAAGCGGAAACCCGCAAGGAGCACCCAACCGCAACGCGAGTGACAGGCCGCTAGACACATGTGGGGCTCCACGGGCCCCCCACGCCCCCGGATATTCTGGCCAAAGTGGAGTGTTGGGACGCGCCGTGACTGACCCGCGCGACGCGCCCCTCAGCCACCAGGATCCGATCAACCCGGGGACGTGGGCGAGGGGGCACGGCGACCCCAATCAAACGAGGATGAGGAGTGGTGATAGGGCCGGATGCGGGAGTGCGGCTAATGTGGAAGGAGCGGGCGGGACAAGGAGCAGGAGCTCACGTACCGGCAGGGTCGCTACGCCCTGAGAGGAACAGCCTGCGCTGTCCAACCGTTACCGGAGCTGGGACCCGAGGGGGCGCTAGTCCCCTACACCGGCCGAAGCTGGTGCCCCTGCGGGGCTGGGACCCGAGGGGGCGCTAGTTCCCTATACCGGCCGAAGCCGGTGCCCCTGCGGGTACAAAACAGGAAGCACAAACTCTGTCAGGCAAAATAATTGTTTAGTAAACACACTATGAATTCAAAGATGCTTGCATTTAAGGTTAAATACATTGCATCACTCATATAAACAGTGCTAAGAGCTACCAAACATAGCCAATTATGTCTTCATTTGTGAAACCATGTAAGGTTTACATTACTGACATTTAATCCAACCCCACAGGGCAAGCAACTGTGGAAGAACTGTCATGCAGCCATGGCAAAGGCAAAACAATATAACTTAGCTACCTTTCTTATTTATTTCACACCAATGTAGTAAAGTACATAAATACAGAGAAACATGGTTTCTCAAAATGGGTATGTAGGCACCTGGCTGATAGAAAATGATGGCATTGACACCTAAAATATGCCAACAAATATGTCTCTCCCAATTTCTTCTCAAAGTGGGTGGGAGAGGGTAGGAGGAGGCTGAGGAGGCTAGGAGGAGGCCCTTAACTGAATATGAAACTACACCCAGGCAACAGGCCATAAAAATGCATGCTGCACCAAACATTTAAATGGCACTTTCACCATATGTCAGCTTGCAAGCAATTGCAAGTTTTAACATGATTTCTCTGAGGCAGACGTAGGGCGTGACTTCTAATTTTGGCAGTTTACAAAAGTAGGCAACATTGATTGAATTGGACTAAAGGGGCACCATGTGTTCCAATATACAAAACTGGCAACATGATGCAGAATGAGCAAACTGATGGTAAATCATGTTTTTGGGCAAGTAAGATTGCCAAAACATGCCCCAAGTGGCAGTTTACTATCTAATTTGGGTACAGCTTCTGTCTGCCTGAAGCATCTTATTGGCAAATGTTCCCCGGCTGGCAACTTTGCCATGCCAATTTCAGAGCATGGTGAGCCACTGTGTCTGTTCCCATTACTCCTCCAAAAAAGATGAGATAAGTTTGGAGGAGGTTGGGGAACATTGAACTCTGCTACAAAAATAGCTTTGGAGGAGTTATCAGCTGTCTGTTCACAGCCCAGCCAAACAGTTCTGCACAATGACAGTAAAACTGGAGTCTGTGACAAGTCACACCAATCCTATATTTCTAATATGAGATCAAAAAATGTGAGCCCAAAAAGTATCTGGATGAATTGCATAACAAACCCATACCACAACCTTCTCCTCCTCCAAAACCACCCTTCATTTCAGAGGATGGAGGAGGTTAGCTGCAAGCTCGGAGGAGCTTCAAGATTGAAGGAGTCACATGGATGATGAGATGAGTTTGGAGGAGCTTTGAGGATATTAGGCGAGGTTACAGGAATAGCAAGAACAGGCCCACCAGTGTAGGTGTACTTTGCTACCTAATGCTAGAAAAAATCATTGTACACCATTCGTCGTGTTTAAGGCGGAACACATCGTAAATAATCTCAGAACAGGCAGAATCATGCCTTCACCAACCTTCCTACCTTCAAATTTTAATGAATATGATAGCGAGCTCCCGAGGGCCGCACGTACCACACTGCACCGCCTCGACTCCCCAGCGCCGTTTCTGCGTTGTTGCGTAATTGCAATATTTCTGCTTATCAAGAACCATAAAAAATGTATGGGACCAAGGTAACAATAATAATGCAATGAAAATCATTTATCGCATTTAGGTATGTTTATGAAACACACAGGCCAGAATAGTCCAGAACATATCCTAAACTAGCCTATCCTAACCTAACCTAATGTAACCTAACCTTGCCTTACCTTACCTTACCTAACCAAATCTAACCTAACTGAACTAAACCAAACCTAACCTAACCTAACCAAGAATAGACCAGAACCCAAGCTAAGCTAAGCTAAGCTAAGCTAAGCTAACCCAACCTAACCTAACCTAGCCTCACCTGACCTGACCTGACCTAACCCAACCCAACCCAACCCACTGAACCAAACTGAACCTAACCTCCCCACCCTATATCCCCTTCAACCCAGCATCCCATTGGCATCCATGTTCCATGCCATATATAGGTACTGTATAGTGAGCTTTTATATAGCCACCATGTTCTCATTTTGCTTTACATTCCCCACCCAATCCCCCTGCAACCCACCATCCCCCTGGCGTAAAGGACAAAACTTCACGGATTCTTGCTACCTTGGCCGGGTAATTTTTATGGTTCTTGATGCTGCTTGATGCCCAGTAACGTTGTGACCGTGCACAATAATGGCGCCAGTGTCGCGGCTGCCGTGTGTGTGCACAGCGCTCGGGAGCTCGCCATCATAATTATAAAAAATTCAAGGGTAAGAGCATGAATCTACCTGTTTCGTGATTATTTATGATATGTCCCGCCTTAGACACAACAAATGGTGTACAATTTTTTTAATGTTAGGTAGGGAGGTAAACCCTGACCGGCCCACTATTGAAAGGAATCCATAATGTGCAACAGTAATTTTGAGGAAGGAAGCTCTGAAAACATTGTAATCACACAAAATAATTGGAACATTCCGCAATTCCGCAAGGAACATCAAAAAGGCACATGCAAGTTCATCAGCAAGGAACATGTAGGCAATTCTGACGCAGTGAGTTTGCGCAGTGAGAATAGCAAACGAGGTCACCGTCACACCCATAAATCCAAAAAATAAGCACACGTACTGGCACAGACCAACGCCATCCTCTCGAACGCTGTGTGTTGCGACGTTCAAATGCTGCCCACTTTCCAAGTGCAGCGCCCCCTCAAACACCACGCGTCCTCGCCCGGTCACGCTTGCGAAAAAAGCCGGCAATGTGCAAGCAACAATTTGCTGTGCTCTGAGGTAAGTGATAATAAGTTTTAAGATCTTGGAATCTAGAAAAATTCATAAATGCGCAACTGATTGATTAAAACTTATATTTGTATAAACATCTTTCATCTATCATTAATTATTGGAAATAATGTACTTATGAGATTTCAGAAGTTGGCTACTGCACATTTACTGTTATGGCGCACCTAATGCAAACATGAGCGACTGGCCCGATTTCTGACCTGCGTGGAGTGATTCAGCAAGGTTTCACACGACAGGCGTTGGGGTAGGTGGATGTCAAGGAGGGGTTTGAGCCTGACGGTGTGGGTATTGCCCATCAATTTGTAGCACGTGTCATGATTTTGTGTTCTTCAAATCATGTACTTTTGGTTGGAAACAAAGAGGAGGAAGAGGTGCATGTCTCTTAAAAAGTATCAGTCTTCATTTCAGTTCTGTCGTTTATTACGTTATGTGCTCATTTGCTCGAAATGTACCTCAACGACTGAAGGATGCCAATCTAAATGCCTGACAATGTTCCACAAGACTTGTGGGAAAGTGCTTGCCTGCCCTGTTTAAGTATCCATATTTGCACTGTTTTTAGTGACACTTCTAGTGAAATTCCATCTATATATGCTGCAGTTAATGATATAAATATTGTGCATAAGCCCAGCCAGGTGGGAACCATGTCTATGTGCTTTTTATTGGTCAGGCATCACTCTCCACATGATCCCAAATTGAGCTGGAGCTGCAAGATAATTATCATATGCATATTATGTGGGGAAGTGTTTTAGCTGTGTCAAGCTTTATGCATTGTATCATGGAAGTTCAAGCTGTTTAAAATACCAAATTGTGCATCCAACCATATTGGCATGTCATGATGTTCTGAAGCATACTTAGTACAAAGTAACCACCTAGAGCTGATGTAATGCTAACATATAGGCACCAGATCATGCACTCAAGCATACTGGATGCAAGCGTATTACCCAAGGTTGATTAATTATGGCAGCTAAAATACTCATGATAACATTAATGCAGAACATAAAATACCCAAAGATCAGCAGCATTGAATATCTATTGTTAAGCTTTTGTTTAGTTGTTAAACAATGTAAAAGTTGCTGGCATGTTAGGGAAGGTAATTTCTGGTCTACTCATGAAGGTTAGGTTCATGCATGCAGTCCCAAGTTAGGCATGGAGTTGTGCCATCTTGGGCTGGCTTGCTTGATTTTTCTGGATTGAAGCAAATTGCTTAAGCAATTTATTACAAGCTGTGCCTGAGTTAGATACAATATTTAATAGAAGCTGGAATGTGTGGTGACTATGCACTGCACAATTAAGAAACCATAGATGCATTTGGGAGCTGCAGCAAAGTATATCAACACTGTGTTTAATGCAGTTCAGGCAAATGCCATGGATGTGTTGTGTGCATTAAATATATAAGAGCAAATTATCAACAGCTTCTTGTTTTTGGAGTTTCATAATTGAGGTAACTGTAAAAATACATCAGACATTTGTTAAGTAACACACACCCAAAACTGCACACTTCCTTGCTGAAATGTGAGTGATTCATCCCCAAAGCATTCAACCTTTTCTATCCCCAGCTAGTTAATCATTTATGCCCTATTTCTGCTCCAGGCCATGTCAAAATCAGCTGATATACCAATGGAAGATGATGACGCCGGTGCTACCGGGCTGGGGTCTGCCCTGAGGAAGTTTGAGGACCTGCCAGAAGTCAGATGCCTGATCGAGGAGATACCCGAGATCTACAGAGACACAGCACTGATTGAGTCCCGTCTCCAGCGCTTCACGACTATCCTCGACTACTACCAGGAGCAGCCACAGCTGCTTGACAAGGACCTCGACTCGCTGCTCGCTACGCTGTTTGGTCATCTGGATCACTTCGACGCCTCGGATGAACTGATCCATCTCACGTTCAAGTACATGGTGCTGATTGTAAAGCTTCGCGGCCCCAAGACTATGGCGCGTCACATGCCACATGAGGTAGGTAGGACGTGTCATGTTGTTGTCACGACGCGCCCGACGGGAAGGACGGGCACCATGGGCAAGCAAACCCAGTACCTCTGGTTTCCCAGACGCACGTCTTGGCCGGCGCACCGGCACACTGCGGATACCCTATGGGACGTGTTGTGATCTGCTGTGAGACAGACCAGGTATCCTGAGCATGCATTGGCTCACCTTCATATGATTGTCTTTCAGCCCATTTCTACTGGTTTATGTAATTGAAAGCAGTGTGGTGCACTAATAGGCTTTTAGAAGGCATTCATTTTCGAACATCGCAGTTTATGGATCATGTAACGTTTTTGGTCAACAGTGTGCTCAAGCCTTTGTTTGTTTGTTTGTACTCATGTTAGCATTGCGATTTTCAGCTCGCTGTCCTACGCCATTCGCATCTGGAAATTGTGCTGTCCATGCCACCAGTCGCCTAGAAAGCACAATAGTTGCCTCAAATCGCGCTCCGCCCACCAGCTATCGCTGCCCCCCCCCCCCCCCCCCCGCCCCGTAAAGGTAGCCTCTCGATTCCTCTGCGTCCCCGCAGGGGCACCGGGTTTGGCCGGTGTAGGGGACTAGCGCCCCCTCGGGTCCCAGCTCCGGTAACGGGTGGACAGCGCAAGCTGTTCCTCTCAGGGCGTGGCGACCCTGCCGGTACGTGAGCTCCCGCTCCTTGTCCCTCCCGCTCCCCTCCCATCGTCCGTTTTCCCGCATCCGGCCCACTCGTCATTCCTAATCCTTGTTTTATCGATTTTCACGTGGTGCGGGTCATTCACGGGGCGTCCCAACACTCCACTTTGGCTAGAATATCGGGGGCGTGGTGCGCCCTTGGGGCCGCCACGAGTCTAGCGGCTTGTCGCTCCGGGGAGCCCCGGTGCCGAAATTAAGAACAACACTGCATGGCATCTACAAACCCCAAAAACACCCGCCCCCCGAGAGGGGGACGGACTGCGATGAGTTTAGGGCGCAGCGAGGGGTCAGTTCCACCTGCCCCACGCGTTCCTGTCTTCCAGAGTGATGTGAAGAACCTAGCATCGCTTTCACTGTTTCAGCACCGAAACGGATGCGATAGGTTGGGAAAAGTCACCCGCTGTGATAAGCTGGGAGATGGCGCGGTCGAGGTAGAGTTCGCAAACGGTACCGATGCGACTCGAGCCATGACAGCCACTGAATTTGTTTACGCCGCGAGAACCGAGGGTGGAAAACGAGACGTAAGCGTGCCGGTCACGGTCACACCGCACCACACGAAAAATTTATCAAAAGGCATCATAAGCTGCTATGACCTTCGTGACGTCAGCGAGGAGGAAATCATCGAAGAGTTGGGAATGTTTGGGGTAACCGCAGCGCGCAGGATCACGACCAGGAGGGGTGATGACCAAATCCCTACAAACAACGTTATATTGACATTTAACCGGCCTGATCTACCTTCAGATATCCGCATTGGCTACGCCGTTGTCAAAGTCAGAGTCTTCGTTCCGGATCTGATGCGATGTTTTCAATGCCAGCGCTTTGGTCATACAAAACCACACTGCCGCAATCGAGCTGTCTGTGGGAAGTGTGCATATTTCGAGCATTCGGGAGACCAGTGTACTTCTGTGCAGCCCTGGTGTACTGTGGCGCGGGGCAGTTACCGCACACAACTTTCGATCGAAGTTATCCAGTCTTCATGAAGGAAAAGGAATGGTGCGACTCAAAACTTCAAAGAACATCTCTTTCCGCGAGGCGCGTGAACAGTATGAGGCCATTCACCCCGAAGGATCTTATGCCGAGAAATCCAAAACCTCTATACTACAGTCCACCAGCATCAGTCACATGCCAGCGGTCCAACTCATCGCGCTCCTGCGATCCTTCTCTGTGGTGCCGGCGGGACGGGTGACTCCCGCTCAGTCAGATCCTCCGGGTCCTTCAGCTGCGTCCTGTCCGACCAACGCTGTGTCTCCGGCCCCTCAGGTGTCGTCGGGGTCGCTAGCGGGGGAGGAGGAGGGGTGGACGGTGGTCAAGCGCGGCCGTGGTCCGCGGGCTCGGCCGTCCTCGCCGTCTGGCTTTCCGCTGCCCTCGTCGCCTCTGGCGACACTGGCGAGTGCGTGTGGACGGGCAGTGGAAACGATGGAACGGCACGAGGCAGACAGGCGCCCCCGCGGCACCAAGCGGGCCCGCTTGGCCGAGTTGGAGAGGGCTAAGGCGGCCAATCGTTTGTCCGGTGCAAGCAAGGAGTCCGTCCCTCGCAGTGATACACCTTCTCCGAGAAGGCCAGTGGAGGCCCCCGCTGACCCCCAGACGCACGGTAGAGGCCCGCCGATGGGCCCTCCCCCGCCGCCACCCCGGACTGGGTACGCTGGCGTGAAACGAGCCCCGGCCGGCCCTCCGTCTCCATCTGACGGAGGGAGCCCCAGGATTCGTCCCAGAGTGGGGCACGTTCCTGCAGAATCGAGCCGTGGGTCTCAGTCTGAAACGTCTGCTCCTGCAACTAGCGCAGCCCAGTTCTTTAAGGACGTGTCCGGTTTTTGTATGTGACCTCCAACCGCCTTTTTAACACGCCCCCTTTACAAATGTTTTGCAGTGGAACTGTGGAGGAATAAGGGCGAATGCCCTCGACCTCCAGGTTGTCGTCAGCAAGCACTGTCCTGCAGCTGTAGCGCTGCAAGAAACCAAGCTGGCTTCTAGTCACCACTGAACGCTGAAGGGCTGCGGCCTGTTTCGGCGACGATGTGTTAACCGACGGTATTGCACACGGCGGTGCCCTTGCAGTCCACCACAGCGTACCAGCCAGGAGGTTGAACCTGCGGTCTACGCTACAGGCTGTAGCCGCATGCCTACATTTTAATCACCGTTACATCATGGTGTATTCCTTGTATCTTCCACCTGGCGTCGCTTTTTCATTGGAAGAGATGAAATGTTTAGTGCATGAGTTGCCTTCACCATGTCTTCTTTTAGGCGACTTCAGTGCTCATCACACTGCGTGGGGCTGTGATAGCACGAACACCCGTGGAAGGATTTGCGAACGTTTTATCCATGACTTGTCACTGTGTATTTTAAACACAGAGATTCGTACTCATTTCACACTTCCGTCTGGTCAGACTTCCGCGCTTGACTTAAGTCTTGTTAGTCCCGAGCTGGTGGAGAGCGTCGAGTGGTCTGTGGCAGATGATCCAATGGGCAGCGATCACTTCCCAGTGTGGCTTCGATTCCAGATAAGGGGAACGTTGGGTGTAAGACCACGACATTGACATTTAAAAAAGACTGACTGGGGTGAGTTTGAGGCTCGACTGGAGACATTGTGTCAAACCGGAGGTGTGAGGGCGACACCCTCTATCGAGGATTTTACTCACCGACTTCTAGATTGCGCTAGCGATTTCATCCCGCGCACTTCTGGATTTCCCCGTCGCACTCCTGTGGCGTGGTGGACAGAGAAGTGTCGTGACGCAATTCGCGCTCGCAAACGTGCTTTCCGAGCCTTTGACGCCAGAAGAAGCCTGGAGAGCTCAGTAGCTTTTAAGAAAGCGAGAGCTTTCGCCCGTCGTACTATAAAAGAAGTGAAACGTGAATCCTGGCGTGTGTATGTAAGCACGCTTAACCGGTTCACGCCAACTTCGCAGGTTTGGGCTCGCATCAAACGTATCTCCGGGCAGCTGTCATCTGTGCCACTTCCTGTGCTACATTTTAACAGCCAGGTGGTGACTCATCCGTTGGATGTGGCTAACGAGATCGCCCGAGCACTCTCCCATCGTAGCGAAGGTGCAAACACGAGCCCACAGCTCTTGCAGCAAAGAGCACAATGCGAAAAAATCGTGGTGGACTTTTTCACAAGGCAACCACGGGCGTACGGGCCCTTCACGTTGTTGGATTTGGAGTCGGCAATCGCGAAGCTTCGTAATGTATCGGAAGGTCCTGATGACATCCACAAGGAGATGCTCAGACATCTGCCACCGTGTGCACGTCGTGTACTATTGGCGGCCTTCAATAGGGTGTGGTCAAGTGGCGAATTCCCTCCGGCCTGGCGGGAAGCTGTTGTAGTGCCTATTCTAAAACCGGGAAAGGGTGGGATGAACTTTCTTCATTACCGACCCATTTCACTGACGTCGTCGCTGTCGAAGCTCATGGAAAGGATGATAAACGTTCGACTCGCTTGGTTTTTGGAAAACAACGATATTTTTGGCAGCTCGCAGTGCGGGTTTAGGAAAAACCATAGTACGGTGGACCACCTTTTAGCTTTGGACACTACGGTTCAAGGTTTTTCAAGAGAAAGCACATATGGGGACAGTGTTCCTTGACATTGAAGCCGCCTGTGACACCACATGGCGCCATGGTACTCTTCAAAGGCTTTTTAAATATGGTATGCGTGGTCATATGGGTACTTTTCTCCAAAGGTTTTTAGCCAAACGATGTTTCCGTGTCCGGGTCGACAACGTCCTCTCCGATAGGTACCAACAAATGAGCGACGTGCCCCCGGGCGGCGTGTTGAGTGTAGCGCTGTTCGCAGTTATGATAAATTATATTTGTGATGTGCTGCCCCAATCGGTCGGACGTGCACTTTTTGTTGACGATTTTACTATTTGGACCAGTGCGGCGAGTTCACCAGCGATGGAGCGACGTCTCCAGCGGGCTGTGGACCGCGTTGAAAGATGGGGTGACATGAACGGATTTCGTTTCTCAGGCGACAAGACCATTGCGATGCATTTTTTGTCGTCGCCAGCGATGTGATGGCCTGAGCATCCGGTTATATGGTCGCTCTATTCCAAATAAGGCCGTGGCCAGTCACCTTGGGATACGCTGACCGCCGCCTTACATATCATGCACATCTTACAATGTTACGCGATCGCTGCTTTAAATCTCTCAACATACTGAAGTGTGTGTCTCGCACATCATATGGGGCAGACGGAAGCACGCTTATGCTTTTATATCGTTCACTCGTCCGCTCCAAACTGGATTATGTATGCTTTGTGCATGATGATGCGCCTGAATCCAACAAGCGTGTTCTTGACACCGTCCACGATACTGTCATTCGTATTGTTACTGGGGCGTTCTGCACATCACCTTCCGTCAGCCTTTTAACGGAGGCACACGGGCCACCACTTTCGACAAGGAGGAAAATGCTCGGCATACGTTATGCGTTGAAGCTGCGGCAGTTCCCATTTCATCCGACATATTCTGCAGTATTTTCTCGGTTTGCCGTAAGTTCTCTTCGTCATGGGCCGCAGCATTACATTTTAACTCTTGGTTTCCGAATTAGAGCCTTATGGCTCGAGAGCGGAATTCCTCTTCGAGGTGTAAAGCAAGTAAGCCACCCTGCTTCTCCTTGGCAAGTGACTATACCTTCCATTGACACCTCGCTTGCTTAAATTATGAAAAAAGACGTCACACCACACCTAATGAGATCCAGGGCAATTGAGCTTCTGTCGTGTTATGAAGGATACACTCTGACGTACACAGACGGATCCAAGACCTCGGATGGCGTGGGTTGTGCTTTCGTCAGCGGTTCCGTCATTCGATCGTTCTCGTTACCCACTTACCGGCCCACTCGTCAGTTTTCACAGCGGAATTAATTGCGATTACCAAGGCGATATGTTTCATAGAAGTTGGTGAAAAATCTTCACACGCCATTGTTACAGATTCAGTGAGCAGTCTCTCTGCACTGAAGTCTTTTTATCCATCATATCCCCTTATACAGGACATTTTATCACGCCTGACACGGTTGAATCGGGTTTGAAAGAGAGTTGCCCTGTGTTGGATCCCCAGTGACGTCGGTATCGTGGGCAACGAGTTGGCTGCTGCTGCTGCTAAGCGAGCAGCGGTGGCACCATATACCCGGTTTTTGCCTGTCCCTGCGAGATATTTCTACTTCTCTTTCTAGTCAAGACCTTCCTGAGAAGCAAATTGCAGCGTTGTTGGGACCAGGTGGGCGGCAATAAGCTCGGGGCGATAAAAACCGAGTTGGGCTTGTGGTCGTCATGCTCTCGCAGTGTGCAGTGCGAAGAAGTGGCTTTATGCAGGTTGCGTATTGGGCATACGTATGCCACCCACGGCCATCTGCTGCATGGAGCCGACAGACCCCTATGCCAGCGGTGTGGTGCCGTTCTCACCATCCACCATGTCATTGTATCATGTCCGTGCTTCATCGAAGAACGACGACGTCACTTTGGTCCGCAGGCTTCGCCCCTGACGATTAGCGATGTGCTCGGGGACAATTCCTCCTTTATTGATTTCAAACAACTCTTTTCGTTCTTAAAAGATGCTGATTTTCAAGTCATTTTCGCACCATACTAATTAAGTAAAAGCATCGTTATGGGCGCAATATGACCCTTGTAGTCGACGCGCCCGAAAACACCAATGAACAACAGCAAAAAAGCTTCCACTGCGTGTCCCGCAGGTGGCCGACGTGGAGCGCGTGCTGCAGTACCTAGAGCGACAGGACCCAGATGACCACCACAACTGGGAGACGCGCTACGTCCTGCTGCTCTGGCTCTCCATCCTCGTCATCATCCCCTTCACCATGTCCTCGTTCGACGACGGCAGTCATGCGCCCATCACAGAACGGTGAGGTGGTGGTCGGCAGCTACCATATGCAATAGCTGGAGGATATGTCGTAGACGTTTATCTGTGTTGATAGGGCTTGTGGTTTCTAGAAATTTTTATTTGTATGGCGAGTTAGTGATGTCTCATTCTGCTCGCAGATGCTGATTTGTGCCCACACCTGTGCTGCTTTTGCAAACGGGGTGCTATGATCTTGCTGAAATATGCATACCTTTACACAGCTGTCAGTGCATAGCACAGCACATAAAATCTTCAGTAGGGTTATATGTAGGAATTGCATGCATGCAGCATTTCATTTTTCAAATGGTTCTGGCGCTCTCGCTCTGGCCGCTTTCACGGCAGTGCTGTCAGTTGATAGACGACAACAAATCCAGTCACTGGCGTCAACAGGCATTTCCATCCCTGTCAATATTCGAGGACTCACGATGGTGATGAAGGATACGGCTGTGTTCCATCTGATGACGTGGAAGGCCGTGATCCTGGGACCTGGCCAGGGTGAGCGGCGGTATCGTGTCGACGACACCACCGACCTGGTTGCTATCTGTGACCTTGAATGACCTGCCCTTCGGCCAACCCGTGACCTGATCGTGGTGACCTTTGCCGCATCATGGCGATGACGTGGCGGTACCTGGGCGCCATCTCTGACCCTTAATGACCTGCTCTCGGTGCCCCGTGACCTGACCTCGACAGGATCATGGTGGTGACGCGGCGGCACCTGGGCGCCAGGTCTGACCCTACCTTCGGGTACCTCGTGACTTGACCTCAGTGGCATCAAGGCGGTGAGACTGCGGGACCTGGGCGCCATCTCTGACCCTTAATGACCTGCTCTCGGTGCCCCGTGACCTGACCTCAACAGGATCATGGTGGTGACGCGGCGGCACCTGGGCGCCAAGTCTGACCCTTAGTGACCTATCTTCGGTTACCTCGTGACTTGACCTCAGTGGCATCAAGGCGGTGAGGCTGCGGGACCTGGGCGCCATCTCTGACCCTTAATGACCTGCTCTCGGTGACCCCGTGGCCTGACCTCGGCAGGATCGTCACGGTGGGGTGCCGGTAGTGTAGTGGTTAAGGCGTCTGCGTTGACCACTGCGCGTCTGGGAAACCAGAGGTACGGGGTTCGATTCCCCGCGGTGCCCGCCCTTCCTGCCAGGGTGAGAGGCAGGCGACGCCATATAGCCTCAGCAGCTGGGTGCGTCGTAAAGCCCCAATAACATGACACAGATCGTCACGGTGACGCGACGGTACCTGGGGCCAACTCTGACCCGTAATGACCTGCTCTCGGTGACCTCCGCAGCATCAGGGCGGAGACGCAGCGGTACCTGGGCGGCATCTCTAACTCTTGATGGCCTGCTCTCGATGACCCTGCGACCTGACCTCCGCAGCATTATGGCGGTGACGCGGCAGTTCTTGGGCGCCATCGACAAGTCACGGGACGCGGCGGCGCTGGTGGCGTCCAAGTTCGTCACGCGCCCGGATAACGTGAAGCGATATCTCCCACGGCTGGTCGACTGGACCTTGACGGTGAACACTTAACCATGAGGGAGAAACGTGAAGTGGTGTTCGTCAGGTGCAGTCCTCAGGAGGATCCTATGCGGTACTGGTGTGCCATCCCTGGCCCTTAATTACCCGCTTCTCAGTGATTCCGTGACCTGAGCTCATGTGAGGGCGCCAGCCTCGCACGAACAATGCCAGGCTGGCACCCGTATCCTTGCAAGGTTGGATGTTTAAATATTGTTAGTGCGAGCTAAACCAATATACCGCGATAACGTGCTCAAGCTAGTGCTTGACAATGTTCATTTGTTATCAGTTGCGCTGATGCACATAACTGGTTAATGATGCGGTATTTAAAAAATGCATGGTTTTTATGCATGTCGTGTGACGGGAGTGACAAGATGCTGAAGTTTAGGTATTATGAGTAGGTATCGTCTGTTTCCCGTCTTTGTACCCTCATGATAGGTATAGGATTGACTTCTAAACCTCTGGTGAATAGATTAGCTGTGCTTGTCACAAACCTCACACAGCTGTCCCAGAGGATAATCTCAAACAATGGGGCTCGGTTAGAAACGCTCCATGCGCTCGACTATCCGCTAACGTGCTCGCGGCGCCTCTGCTGGGCTCGGTCCCCAGACGTGCGAGACGGCCTCCGCTCCGCTGTGCTCGCTGCTCGGCGCGCTGGGCTGTCTGGCAGCCGTGTTCAAGCACGGCAAGCGGGCCGACCTGCTGCCCATGGCGCCGAACGTGCTGCGCCGCCTGCTGGCCTCGGGCCGCCTGCAGCACAACACCACCCAGGTCCGCAAGCTGACTTTCAAGTCGGTCCAGCGTGTCGGTGAGTGGCAGGGGAGGTGAGGCGGCGGAGGAGGGTGAGGGGCCCGATCGGGGGGGGGGGGGGGGGAGGGGGTCGGTGAGAGGCAGCGATGTGTCTGGTCCGATGATCGTTTGTAGAACTAGTCTGGCTGGTTTGGCCGACAACATCTCCGAGACTGGGGTGCATTTTTACCTGTTAACTCCGCTGGCCGGATGCCTTCGGGGCTTGACGTGCCATCCATTTCAGGCACCCGTGAACAAAAGTGTGGCGTGAAAGACTTTAGGATGATGCGTGCCATAACAATCCAGTGGCCATATAAGCTTGCGATAGCGTTTAAGACTGCGATGGAGAATGTGCGTCAGGTCACGCATGTCGGCACCAGAGCCGCTGTTCCGCGTCCCTCCTGACGTGTACCTCGCCCTCCTCACCGGCAGGGCTGACGTTTCTGCCGGCGCGGGTGGCCAGCTGGCGGTACGACCGTGGCCAGCGCTCGCTGCTGGTGAGCTTTCAGCAAGGTGTGCCGGCCGAGCCGGTCCCGGCGCCGGCGCCGGCGCCGGCGCCCGCCGTCGGGCCTGAGCCCGAACACGACTACGACGTGCCCGAGGACATTGACGAGGTGCTCGAGGCCGTGCTGCAGGGACTCCGCGACAGGGACACGGTCGTCAGGTGTGTAGGCGGCCCTCCGACGCGGTGGGATGCAGATTACCGCACGCGGCGAGCGCCCGGAGCGACCCGCCGACGTGGTGGGGGATGCACATGACCGCACACGGGGAGCGACCCGCCGACGCGGTGGGATGCAGATGACCGCACGCGGCGAGCACCCGGAGCGACCCGCCGACGTGGTGGGATGCAGATGACCGCACGTGGGGGCGCCCGGAGCGACCCACCGACGTGGTGGGATGCAGATGACCGCACGTGGGGGCGCCCGGAGCGACCCACCGACGTGGTGGGATGCACATGACCCCACGCAGGGAGCCCCCGAAGCGAACCGCCACGCGGTGGGATGCAGATGACCGCGCACGGGGAGCCCCCGGGACGATCCGTGGACGCGGTGGAATGCAGACGACCGCGCGCGGGGAGCGACCGGAGCGACCCGCCGACGCGATGGGGTGTAGATGACCGCGCGCGAGGAACGCCCGGAACCGGAGACGCGCTGTGTGGTGCTCACTGCTTTGTGCGCGGTCGTCACCGAAGTCCCTTGGCGCGTGTTCGGATGTCGCCCGACGTGTCGCCGCCCTTCTCAGATGGTCGGCGGCGAAGGGCGTGGGCCGCATCACCAACCGGCTGCCGAAGACGCTGGCGGACGAGGTGCTGGACACGCTAATGGATCTCTTCACGCTGCGCGACAACATGGCGGCCTGGCATGGTGGCTGTCTGGCGCTGGCCGAGCTGGGTGGGTAGCGGGGGCGGACAGGCCGCGACTGTGGACGAGGTGCCTTGATTGCCGGAGGGGGGTCTTGTCACTTGTTTATCTGACCTGACCTGGCATAATATAAATGATATAACCAAAGCCACGAACGGTCTCGGAGATTATCCCAGGTCCTGCTGACGTGTCCTGACCTGACGTGACCTCGGCAAGCCGGCGTGGCCTGCGGGCCCCGCCGCAGCTACCAAAGATATCTCCGTCCTTCTGACCCGCCCTGCCCTCGGCAAGTCGGCACGGCCTGCTGACCCTGCCGCGGCTGCCGGAGGTGGTCCCTGCCCTTCTGACCTGATCTGACCTCGGCAGGTCGGCGCGGCCTGCTGACCCTGCCGCCGCTGGCGGAAGTGATCCCTGCCCTGACCTGCCCTGCCCTCAGCAGGTCGGCGCAGCCTGCTGACCCTGCCGCGGCTGCCAGAGGTGACCCCTGTCCTTCTGACCTGACATGACCTCGGCAGGTCGGCGCGGCCTGCTGACCCTGCCGCGGCTGTCGGAGGTGATCCCTGTGCTGCTGCGCGCGCTCGTCTATGATGAGCTGCAGGGCAACTATTCGGTGGGCGCGGCCGTACGCGACGCCGCCTGCTACGTGTGCTGGGCATTCGCGCGCGCCTACCACCCGGACCACTTCCGGCCGTACGCCCACCAGGTGGCGCCGGCGCTGCTCTGTGTGGCGCTCTTCGACCGCGAGGTATGTGATGGACACTGGGGAGGAGGGAGGGGAGGGGGGAGAGGTGTTTGGCGATGGGCGTTTGTGGTGTTGGGGGGACAATTGAGGACTCTGGAGGGGAATGACGACTCTGGCGAATGGCGGAATGATGAAGTGTAGCTGGATGTCTCTTTAGATCCAACGTAGGGATACGGTGGCGTCCTTTTTGTTTGCCACCTGGGCGTATAGGACAGGCGCAGAAATCCGACAGCAGACTGGGGCGTGGAAGATTACGGGTGAAGACGGGTTTGACATGCCGTAGGCCTTTACGCCATATTGATGCCATATCTGTTTTTGCATGGTGCCACTCAGCTATGCGAACTCGCTCGTTGTGACAAAACGTACCGGCGTATCTGTTCATAACGTAGCCGTACGCCCTCCCTCTCAGGTCAACTGCCGGCGCGCGGCCTCGGCCGCCTTCCAGGAGAACGTGGGCCGCCAGGGCACCTTCCCGCACGGCATCGAGATCATTACCACGGTCGACTACTTCGCCGTCGGCAACCGGGCTGCCTCCTTCACACAGCTGAGGTAGGGCGGGCCTGTCGACCGAAGGAGCGGCTCGTAGGCTGGGAGAGGCCAGCTGCTCGGGGGGCCACCGGAACGCTGTGAATAGCGACGTTTGAGACGTTTGCCTGATAGTGACATTTATCTTTTTTGTAGATGGGGGCAGGGATGTCACTGTTGATGGCTCAAGTGAGTGGAAATAATTCGTAATATAGAACTTTTTCTGTGTTTGTGAATCTATCTTCATTTAGTTTTCCTGGAGCTGGTCAAAATGGTGTTAGTATGTTAAATGTGCCCGACGGATTCAATTCTATCTGAACCATGTCTCACTAAGAGACGAAAATGCTATTGAGACAAAACAGAGATTGGTGTTCATGTTGATTATTGACCTACCTACCTGCTCAAATTCTTTTGAGAACAGTGCGTGTAAGCCCGTGATTCGACATCGATTACGAGAAAGAGTTACCGGGTCGCACTGGCAGCAGCTCCGTATTACAGCACATTCGTGGGCCAGTTCCCGGAGTACACTAAGCCGCTCATCTCCCACCTGTTGGAGAAGAAGATTAACCACTGGGACGGAGCCATTCGCGAGGTCACCGCCAAGGTCAGTCCCCGCCCGGCGGCCGGGCGTCACTCGCAGCTTCACCGGACGCCAGTCACTGATGTGCTGGCGTGGCGTCCGAGGGCGGTAACCCGCAGCGTGGGTCTAATGGTCGGCGACAACCGTGTGACATTTTCTGAGGCGCGCAAGTTTTGCCGCTTTCTGTTCGATAATTTTACGTGTTTAGCAACGCTCATGGCCAGTTAAAATGCGTGTCGTCTTTCGGACCACATGTTTTTTTTTCTCACGTTTGCGGCCGATGGGCCAGAAGTTTACGATCTGTCCTGGCGTGGGCAACGTTTGTTTGTTTATCGTGAGGCAACTGGGTGAATTAGCTCACCGAACTTGACCATGGCCTGTCGATACAGCTGCGTGTCCCATAACTCTACCCTGGAGCCGTGCCTTTCGACTAACCCGTCCGCTTCCCATGACCTGTCATACTCTGACCTCCGGCGTCGCCCGTGGCCAGGCGCTGCACAACCTCACGCCGTGCGACGTACACTACACGGCCGGCTACGTGATGGACATGCTGCGGCCGCACTGTCTCGGCATCGACCTGAACGCGCGACACGGCGCGTTGTTGGCTGTGGCTGAGGTCGTGCATGCCCTGGCCGAGCACGCCCGCCAGCACGGCCAGGACGTCACGGAACTGCTGGGTACGACGGCACCGGGACCGCGGCAGAGTGCGGCGGTGCGGTCAGACGGGGCCGCGCGGTTAGCGCAGGGTCGGGTTGGCTTCCCACTGTGCTGATGTGGTGGTGAGTGCAGTGGTACAGCGTTTCCTCCCGTCGTGGTACTCTTTCTGGGTTAAACGCCATCCCATTTTTTAGAAGAAATGAAACATGGACGGCAACGTGAACCGACCCAGATGCCTATCTGACGTCAAGTGCACAGAGGCTGTGCGACCCGTTGCACTGGCCGCTCCGCTTCCTCGGCGCCAGTCCTGGGTGCTGTCCCCCCTCCCTGCACACCACGCCGGACCGCTTCCTCGGCGCCAGTCCTGGGTGCCTCCCCGCACACCACGCCGGACCACTTCCTCGGCGCCAGTCCTGGGTGCCTCCCCGCACACCACGCCGCTCCGCTTCCTCGGCGCCAGTCCCGGGTGCTGTCCCCCCTCCCCGCACACCACGCCGCTCCGCTTCCTCGGCGCCAGTCCTGGGTGCTGTCCCCCTCCCCGCACACCACGCCGGACCGCTTCCTCGACGCCAGTCCCGGGTACTGTCCCCCCTCCCCGCACACCACGCCGGACCGCTTCCTCGGCGCCAGTTCCGGGTGCCTCCCCGCACAGCACGCCGGACCGCTTCCTCGGCGCCAGTCCTGGGTGCTGTCCCCCTCCCCGCACACCACGCCGGACCGCTTCCTCGGCGCCAGTTCCGGGTGCCTCCCCGCACAGCACGCCGGACCGCTTCCTCGGCGCCAGTCCTGGGTGCTGTCCCCCTCCCCGCACACCGCGCCGGACCGCTTCCTCGGCGCCAGTCCCGGGTGCTGTCCCCCCTCCCCGCACAGCACGCCGGACCGCTTCCTCGGCGCCAGTCCTGGGTGCGGGCCCCCTCCCCGCACACCGCGCCGGAGCGCTACCGCGGCCACTTACGGTGGCACGATCGCCTCCCGTCTGCAGACGCCGCCGCGCTGCAGTTCATCTCTGGCGTGTGCGACGAGCTGAACCGGCGCCAGATGCTGCGCGGCCTGGGCGGCGAGCTGATGCGACACGCCCTCTGCCACCTCGTCAGCAAGGCCTCCCTGGCCCAGTTGCCGCTCAAGAACACGCCCACTATCGGTGAGGGAAGGTGGCCGTAGGCATGCGTTTGCAGCTATTAGTACGCTTTGGTGTTTGTCATCCTCTTTTCAGGAATGCTTTTCAGTTGATCGTGCCAGAGCCACGCGTATTCGCGTGCACACTTGCTGGGATGACTGTGTTTACAGGTGAAGTGCAGATGTGTTGACGTGCGTGGCGGCCCTTTGTGCTATGTTTGACAACGGGTTGTTCAAGCGAGGCTGGCTGGAATAATGTAATCCATCGTGAGTACAGCTAAAGACAAAAATCGCACTTTACGTAGCTGGGTCATGCGTACATCTGAAAACCATTCCTGCCGACCTATCCAGGAAGTGAGCGAGCAAGTGCATCGTGTGGAGACACGGACCCGCAATTGGATAAATGGGTGTATCCCCGTCGATAGTACACTTTTCATGCCCTTGCTGAGTGCACGAACATTCAGGAACTTTGCTCCCCGGTTGCTAGAGTTCCGCTTTTCATATTGTCCGCTTGTTTCAAATAAGCTTTAACCTGTTATTTGTTTATATTTGTTAACAAATAGCCACATTTGCCGCCAATGCAACTCCTGGCCCGATGAACCGATGCGCAGGTAAAAGCACGAGTTTCAATTTTATTTTTCGTTTGATAGTTTTGTTGTGAACGAGTCACTGGGTCAAAATCTCAGGTAGTTAGCTGGTTAGGTGCGCTAATTGCCAAATTCTTTGTCGTGTTGCCCACTTAAGTTGTCCTTAAACTCACCGTGCCGTAAAATTACGATCTCTGTGTCGACGTCATCACGTATAAGTGATCATTCCACGACCCACTCGCGTTCCTCCGCCGCCCGTCTGCCAACTGGAGCTGCTCCTCCGAACCCAGTAGGGAGCGCGCGCCGCATTGTCCCCCGGTGAGTCATCAGCGGCCGTTGCTCGGCAGCCGCGGCACCCGGATTGACCGTGGACGGTCGGCCTTCCAGCAGTGCCGCACGGGGCCCTACCTCACTGTCATATCGACCGCCACTCACTGCCGCGTGCGCGGGGGCCTCGCAGCTGCACACGCTGCTGAGTCATGGGGATTCAGCCTTGTGACGTTTTTTATTGGCCAGTTCGTGGGCCGGCTTCTTTCCAAAGTGAGATGTATATCCCACACTACCGTGTGGAGTGGGGTTTGCTGGATTCAGCCCCTGAGCAGATTAGTGGGAATGGTGTCCGCTGATAAGTCCAGAAATAGCACGATTAATTGAAAATGTTTTTCATCACATTATGTGTGTATTAAAGAGACCCAACATATCACAACATAACATGACATATCACATTTGTGGTTGATGCCGTGTTTAGTTCTGTTAATATTCCTCTTGCGGATATTTTGGCCGTCTGTGCCAGTGGAGTTCAGTCAGATTTACCGGAGGAAAATTTACAGGGCTAGTACATTTGTTGTGCTTGCCGTTTATGTATCAGGTAATGGTAAGCGACATGCAAAGTAGCGCCAGGGAGGTCAGTTGCCCGATGCTGGCCTTAGCACTAACAGTGCGGGAAAGCAGCTATTAACCTAGCGCTGTAAAACGCGTCACAAATCCTCGTGTGACGACTTCGGGACTTCTGGGCCACGGGTAGTATTGGTGGTTTGGCTTGAAAACCAGCGCCAAATAAAATACGTTATTCTATTAAAAATATACCATGATGTTACTGTGCACAAAGCCCGTGCTTTAAAGAAAAGCCAATGACAAGTCAAATCGAGACCGGTCGCGGACTTTTGTTATTTTTCTTCTCTTCGTGGTCGCATGACCAAGTGTTACCCATTGCGACATGTGATGACGTCCTGGTCAGTGGTCATTTGCATTGGTCATTGCTTTGAAAGGTTATTTGCACTGACGGACAAGTCACAAATGGCTGGCCGAAATAATTCGCGTTCGGAATTTAACGGACACTCATGCCTCAAGACGGTCAATACGGATCAGGGGCCTTTAGACGACATGACCGGAACTATCACTAGAGTTAGAGATATCAGGCTTTGAAATGTCCTGTTTGAAAACAAGACTCGATTATCCGGAGATTTTTTGTGCATAAAGCATTTTGCCGACATGAATAATGCTGGTGATCCTTATGCTCTGTAGCGATAATCTAAATCCTATACCGACCTGGTTTGCCGAGGGCTGCAGACGAAAGGATAGTGAACGATTGAGCAGAAAGAGTAAACACTCATGAATTCTCGGCGCTAAGCCATTTTTAGTTGTGAGGGTAGAATGGGCTGGGAGGATAGGGGTACCTTTACACAGAAACACGAGTATATATATAATTTTCTGACTGAAAATCAAGCCCAACTGTCGGAAGGCCTCTCGTGTGTACGGCATCTTGCCAGAGTTTAGCAGAGTTGGGGCACTGTGAAACCAGCATCTCGCCGTACTGCTGTTTGGTAGCAACTTCCGCCCTTCTTCAGTCCCTCCCTGTAATTGAACATGACCTGGAGTAGTGTATCCATAAATTTCTGTCCTTTTTCTCCCTTTTGTCGCCTTCTCTCAGCCAGATTAGGATGAACTCCGAATTCCTGCTGTAGGGCTTAAGGATCACCATTTTATCTCTGAACACAAAGTTAAACATTTATTATATTTTGTGGGCGAAAGGCCCGCACCGACTTGATACTAAAAGTAGGCACTTGCGAGGAATATCGAGCACTGCTTTGGAAATCATGTATTTGGCCATCTTGATGGATATACGTATGAGGTGCTGGTCCATACACCGGGGGTGCCGGTAGTGTAGTGGTAGCGCGTCTGGTCTCCCAGACGCGCAGTGGTTAACGCAGCCCGCGGTACCCGCCCTTCCTGCCAGGGTGAGGGACAGGCGGCGCCATATAGCCTCAGCAGCTGAGTGCGTCGTAAAGCCCCAATGACATGACATGACACACGGTCCATACACCGTAGACCGATACTGCAAGAGGACCAGAATGGTTGGAGGGAGCCGACCTCATCTGGCCGGCTCATAGCTCGCGTAGGCCCGCCCCTGGTGCCGAATAGCGTGAGCACCAGAGAAATACCGCCGGCCCATTGTCTTCCGCTTACAACGGAATACCGTAGAGGAATCCGCCCGTGACGACAGAGGTTCCGGCCACTGTTGAGCGACTGTGTGACAGGCCGCTGACTCGTGACCTCCCGTGCCTCCCGTCAGTTGTTGTCGAATCATGCTGAGTGGCGCGCGCTCCCAGACCGTCAGCCCACGCCCCGTGAGCTGAGGCCGGGCCGCGCGGCGCGCGGCGATGCACGCTCTCCGATGGTGTTCTGAAGGACGTGGAGAATGGAACGAGCGCTGTGTCGAGACGGGTTATGAGGCTGTTTTTTTATGTTCCTAGTCTCGTTGAAAAGCCTTTTGGCAAGAACATCAGGTGGTTTCTCAGATGATAGCCCACCGCCGTCGCGTCCCGTTTCGAAAAGCTTTGAGCAACAGCATCGGGCTGTTTCGGGTGCGCCTATTAGCCGTACGCTAATTAACATTAACATGTGCGCTGATTAACTGATCGAAACACATATTTAGTGTTGCAGTGATTAACATCACGATCGTAGGAATAGCAAAGTCAACTAAAGTTGGCACTGGCTTCGTGGAATTGCTTGATTACTGATGATTGCTTGCTTGGTGATTGCTAGTTAGTTGTTGTTTTGGGTGCGTGTACTACATAGCCTATTTGAGCATTGGGATTAAGAGTCAAGTCACAGGCCAATGAACTGACCAAAATACGACTGTGGAAGGCTACTATGAAATATAGCGTTCAGATTACAAGCCCTTGAAGCATCACGGCTGGCTTATTTAGCAGTACATGAATGCTATACGCTGCCGAATCCAAAAGGATCGGCGCTCCCACCTCTGAACATTTCTGCTGTGAAAATTCCTTGTGACCGGAGTGAAGCCCAGAACCTGGCTATAACCGCCGCCGGCGACCGTAGATGAGAAAGAGACAAAAGCGTCCTTGGCAGCACGGCGCCACTATGGCGGCGCGGCCGTCGGTGGACTGTTGACCGGAGGCCGCCCGGTCTGAGTCACCGCGCCGCCAGCCGCAGCGTCACCGTTACTGGCCGCAGTGGCCGAACGCCGGACAGAGCGTGCGCCGGGTCGCGTCGCGCCCCCGGAGCCAGCTCTCGACGCCGGGCGAATAGACGTCGCGTTGGGCCGGCGGTGGCGGAGCGTGCGCCGGGTCGCGTCGCGCCCCCGGAGCCAGCTCTCGACGCCGGGCGGGCCGGCGGTGGCGGAGCGTGCGCTGGGTCGCGTCGTGCCCCCTGAGCCAGCTCTCGACGCCGGGCGGGCAGGCGGTGGCGGACGGCGCGGAAGGCAGGCCACCAGCGCTGCTGTGATCGCCGGCTCGGCTCCAATCGGAAGTACATTGCCGGGAGAAGGCATTGTTCAGCGGGTCAGTTTGGACGCCGCAGCTTGTGAGTACGGTTGGCATGTGGGCTGCGACGGAACGGCTGCCGTGAATCGGACTGTGGCGTCGGCCATTGTTTGAGATGTCGTCGGTTGAGCGTGCTTAGTGCTGGGTGAAGGGAATTGAAGGCCCGGCGGTGCTGTAAGGCGACGGAAGTTGTGTGGTCGGCGGGTGCGAGTCATGGTTGACGTCTGGTAGCGGCTCAGTCCTGGTATTACATCGCTGCCCGCTCTCGTTCCCGAACCGTTTTTTTTTTTGTCTACTGTGCTATGCTGTGCTCCTCATGACGTGCACCATATCTTCATAAATATCTCAAATGGCATTGTCGTGTCTTCATCAGACTGTGTATCACGAGGCTTGCCGTGTGCCAGGATCAGATGTCGCCATAGCGTGATTCGTGACGGACCCGGGTGATATTCTTTATTTAAATTGGTGGATTGTTGCATTCACCATTATAAGTTAGGATCATGCATGTGTGGCATACACAGTCTGCACGGTTTGGCTTCGCCGTCGCAGCGCGTGGACATTCGTCACATGGCTAATGTGCCGCGCATTTACTTGCCATTCCAAACGCCATATTTAGGTTTGTCGCGCTCTTCTACTCTTCCCTGGCGCGGCAGCTCGCGACTTTCCCTTGGTCTCATCCTGCCCTCCCCTTTCTCTATCTCCTACCCCGCCTCAATCTTCCACAGCGTACCGCGCTCCGTGCTCCGTCGCACCTCTCGCTTACCTCACATTCTGTGCACCCGGCGTGTCTGGCCGGTCTCCTCGCGCTCACCCGCCGCTGCGCTCCGCCCCACAGCCAGCTGGCAGGCGCTGCTCGACGACTGCCTGACCCACCACGAGGAGACTGTGCGCGCGTACGCGGTGGCCGCGCTACCTGCCTTCACGCGCGCCTACGTCACGCGTCCGGCCGATGACGCCGCCGCCGCCGGCCCGTCCGGCGGCGGCGGCGACGTCACCGACGACCTGACCGCTACCGGCGCCAGCCTGCTCGACCGCTACCTGGCCGAAGTGGACAGTGACAGCCAGAACAATCGGCGCGGCTTCGCGCTCGCAGTGGGTGCGTGGACGAGGAGCGGAGGAGGCCGCGGCGGCGGCAGTGGTGAAACCGGGCTGAGTCTTGGCGCGGAGAAGCCCGGGACTTCTTCACTGCGGTTATGTGTGACGATGTGTGTTCCGTCTCATGAGTGCAGTAATCTAATCGCACGGGGCGATCTTCTCTCAGCTTCATGTCGGTTTCTAGTGAGAATTGTGCGATCGCGAGACGAGTTAGCCATGCGCAGGATCACCTTGTCCACCGTATGGAGTCATGTACCGGAAATACGGGAGATGTACCAGAATGGCCAGCCGGTGCTGCTCACGTGCTTCCGACGCGCCGTCTGACGCCGCATCTGCAACAGGCTCGCTGCCGGCCGAGATGTTCCGCGGCAAGCTGCAGCGGGTGCTGAAGCGACTGCTGGCGTGCTGCAGCTCGACGCCGCAGACACGGCTGTGGGCCGAGTGTCGCCGCGACGGCACGCGCGCGCTCACCGACGTCTGCCTGACGGTGGGCGTCAGCGAGCTGGACGACGGTGAGCCGGCCAGCCGTGGCTGGGCTGTAGCGAGCGGGAGCAGCATTTGTTCCGTCGTGCTCTGTCCTCTTCGCCATTGTAAGAAAATGTCTGTTATTGTTTAAGGGGAGTTGGGTTGGGAGGCAGTCCTATGCATGCCAATAGTACAAGGGTGAAGTTTCTTGTGCATTTGGGGATGAGAGGGGGACTCCCCGAGTTTTATAAGAAAGCGCGAAAAATTAGGAGAGAAACACGTGGTGCACTTTCCGGATAGGTTTAACTATTTGTCCCTGCTCGGCCCCCTCGAAACTTCGCCCCTGCAGTGCATTTATGTATGAACGAGACGGACAGCAGCTTGTTCGTGGCCAGCCCCCTTCCCCCATTCATTTTATCAAACATCCTCAGTGCCAATATGTTGAGTGAGAAGAACATCAGCCATGAGATGCTCGTCAGTCAGGTGCGTGACCACCGTCTGATGGCGCACGTCCGTGTTCGCCTCAGGCTCCAACCACGTGTGCGCCGCCAACGTCGAAGAAATCTACGAGTGCCTTCTGCGCGGCCTGGAGGACTACACGTCCGACAACCGGGGAGACGTGGGCGCCTGGATCCGGGAGGCGGCCATCGCGGGGCTGCAGGTCAGCGGCGCGCCGGCGCCTGGGCCTCGCTCGCCTCAGGGCCGGTCTTGTGCTGCAGCCTGCCTCTGTGGTCTGTTTTAGAGCATGCGCTGTGCGCCTTAGAAGTGCTCTCAGTTATACAGGAATGTGGTGTGGGTCTGATCTGCTGACGTTGATGCCGATTTGGTTAATTCTCTGTGCATTCGGGTCTGCACCCTGACCTCCCGCGGCTGATGTGCGTCTCCGACACTGAAGCCCTCGTGCCGCCGGCTGACGGTGTGCCCCACCGCTGCCGCCGGCTGACGCTGTGTCTTTGCCGCGCTGCCGGCTGACGCTGACATCCGCCCCCGTTGCCGCCGGCCGACACTGCCCCCTCCCCCCGCTGCCGTCGGCTGACGTTATGCTCCACCGCTGCCGCCGCCTGACACTGTGCCCCACCGCCGACAGCGCGTGACGCTGCTGATCAGCGGCGAGGCGCCGGGCCTGCTGTCGGCCGACATGGTGGGCCGTACCATGACCGGCCTCAGCCAGCAGGCCGTCGAGAAGATCGACCGCACGCGCTGCGTGGCCGGCGCGGCGCTCTCCGCCCTGCTGCACGCCGAGCCGCCGGTGCCGCGCGTGCCCGAGCGCGGCGAGCTGGCGGCCATCCTGCCGGCGGCCGTCTGCGCCTCGCTGAACTGGGGTTCGGAGCGCGAGGCGCTGCCGCGGCTGGGCCGGCTGCTGACGCTGCCGATGTACCGGCCGGCCGTGCTGCTGGGCCTGCTGGTGAGCGCCGGCGGCATCACCGAGCGCCTGGTGGAGACGGCCGGCGAGCAGCTTCAGCGCCACCTGCGACGGCTCCAGCCCGACGGCCGGCGCGCCTTCCTCGAGGAGGTGGTCGCCGTGATGGAGCGCCACCGGCGCGAGGACCGCGTCACACTAGCCGTCATCAGGGCGCTGGAGCCGCTGCTTAATTCCGGTGAGACGCATTGTCGATGCTTAATTCGGGTGAGACAATGTGCCGCCGCGGAAGTCATGCTGCCAGAGCAGGGTGGAGGTGCTGGTTGGTCAGTAATTTCGGTGCATCGCTAGGCTGGATCAATCCAGCGGCAAGGCGAGCTTGATGTCCAGTTAGGTTGGGTCAGATGTTGCGGCAGGGCAGCGATCAGACGTCTGGACAGATCAGGTTCGACAGGCTGCCAGGTCACTGGTGGATGTGGTGCGCGCGAACCGCGGCCAAACTTGGAAGCTCTTGCGTTTCGATCCTGGCCCCGCCCGCGTCGCGCCACCTGACTCCCTGACGAGCTACGACTGTCGTCCGCCCCCGTCTAACACCCCCCCCCCCGCCCCTCGCCGCGGCCAGGTCTGCTGGAGCCGCTCTTCTCGGATGAGGAGCTGGGCGATCGGCTGGCGGCGCAGGTGCGCGCTGAGCTGGCCCGCTGCGCCGACCCGCACAAGCTGATGGCCGGCGTCGACCTCCTGTGCGCGCTGATGCAGTTCCCGGCGGGCACGCAGCGCCGCTGCCTGGGCCAGCTAATGGTGCTGCTGTGCCACCGGTTCCCGCGCATCCGGCGCGCCGCCGCCAGCGGACTCTTCGAGATGTTGCTGACGCAGGGCGAGCTGGCCGGCGTGGACGGCGCGGCGTCGGAGCGCGCGCAGGCGCTGCTCGGCGAAACCGACTGGAACGCGGCTGTGGACGTAGTGCGGCCCGTCCGGGATCAGGTGTGCCACGAGCTCGGCGTGCCGGTGCCGCAGCGCCTGAAAAAGTGAGCACCTCGTCCGTCCTGGTCTAGGCCGAGTTCCACTCATCAGCCGATATCGCCTGTGATTGGTGTCGCTCTATCATCGCACGATTTGTCCTGAAGGATGTTTAACGCGCAGACATTCCGCCGCCGGGTTGTGTTCTTGCGAGCGGTCGTGATTGCAGGTGTTACATAGCCTCGTTTATTACACAATATTTAACATGATTAGTCGCTCGAATTCGCTCCACGGCTCACTCCGTCGCCACTCGTGCCTCCTGCGACAATAAACACGTCGATTTAGCTGACTGAGCCTCTGCCTCTGATACGGATATATAATGTATTTGACTGTGGGGACACGCGCACGGCGGCCAACCCCCGCGTTCCAATCAAGCCCGTACACCTATCACAGACATAAACCAGCTCCACACCGCCTCACAACCCAACAAAAGCCGTCAGCCACTGGTTATACGACGCCGCGCGAGCCGTGCCATCGGATCAATAACGCGTGTCTGAGAGCACCCCTGGGAGTGGTCGACACACCTGCATCCGTATCAGCTCAATCGCCGTGACTCGATCTCCCGGGCAACCGCGCAGCCGCCGGCACGGGAGGCCGCCGCTCCGCCAGCCGAGTCTGAGGACGGGTCCGTGCCGCGCGGCGAGCCATGTCGGGCGCCGCCGGCCGGCTACCGGCCACGGTGCTGCTGGCGCGGCGCGGGCGGCGCGCCCGCCAGCCGCTCCAGCGGCAGGAAGGTGGCAGCCGTGAAGCCAGCCAGCAGCAGCGTCAGCGCCGCCAGCAGCACGACGGCCGTGTCGCTGAAGAGCACTGGGTAACGCAGGCGCACGCCCCACACCAGCGTCACAATTGACGTCAGCACGGGGAACAGCAGCACGCTGATGTCCAGCTCGCCGGGCGCCGCGGCGGCCGCGGCGGCCGTGGCGGCCGGCTCGGCGCGCGGCCGCGGCTCCGCCGACACATGACAGTGCACGACGCAGTTGTGGTAAAGGCCGCACTGGGCCAGCGTCTCCTGGTCGGGCAGCAGGCGGCCGTTGAAGATGAGTCGCACCAGCCGGTTTGCAGCCGTCTCGGCCGGGAAGTGCCGCCTGCCGGCAGCCCCGGCAGGGTTACGGGCAGTCACGCTTCCCCGCGCACGTGTGGCACCTCGCGAACTTTGCGGCGGTGGGCCGCGGCAAAGTTCGCGGCCAGCGCGGCAACTGACATTGTGTGAGAACAAGGCGCCGGCAAAGTACAACGCAAGCGCTGTGGGCGGCACGTTGCGACGGCAAGTCATGCTGACGGCCGGAATTGAGGGATGCGTCGGCTTCTTGGCCGTTTTGCACCCGCTCGAAAACGATCGGTTTAATTCTGTTCGATAACGCCGTTATATTGTTATGGACACTCCTCGTGCACAGGAAGGTGGAAGGTGGAATTCCATGATCGAGTCAGGGGCGCAACAGGCCAGAACTTCAGAATCCTATCAATCTCAACACAGTACTGGGAACAGTCCTTCCTAGTCTTTCCGACCATGCTACGAACGAATGCATGTCGTTGCTCTCTTAAGGCTGGAAGGGAGAACACACATTCTCACTCAGGGTGAGAGTTCGGCACAGGACTAGATGACGTGAAAATTATACTGCAGCTCATTAATGCGCTCTCACCTCTTGAAGTCAGCTAACGCCTCGGCTCGACTGCCCTCCACCAGCCGCTGCGTGTCGTTCAGGAACTTGAGCTTGACCGTGATGGACTGGTCACCACCGGCGACGGCGGCAGTGGCTGGACCATCGGTCTCGGCCGTTGTCTCGTCGGCCGGCTGCGGCGTCCCCTGCCGCTCTGCGGCGGCCGCCGGGTCGTGCGCCGCCGCCGGAGTCGCGAGCTGGCCGGCCGGCCGCACGCTCTCCGCGGGCCGACCGTCGGTCCGCGAGAGGCCGTCCGTCTGCTGCTCGGAGCGCGCCCCGCTACCGGCCGCCGGGGCACCGGCCAACTCCGTGGCGCTACGCTCGATGAAGGCCAGCCGCCGCTGGCGCAGCTGCTGTCGGTCGTCCGGAGCCGGCTCTGGCCGCCGCATCGCCTCATTCGCCGACCTTGCGTCCTCCTCCGCCGCCACCAGGCCGTCCTCATCCACCGCCGGCGGTCCGTCCTCCGCCGCTGAAGGTACGTCCTCCGGCGCCGGCGTGTCCTCCCGCGCCGACACCCCGCCCTCCTCGTGCACGGCCACATCCAGCGACTCCGGCTCATCCTCCTCGCAGCTGGGCTCGGATTCGGCGGCCGGCTCGGGCCCACCCGGCGCCGCCAGTTCGCCGTCACCCTCGTCAGGGGCCGCCGTCGGCTCGCCGCGATCGTCCACGTGGATGACGCGCTGGCCGACGATGATGGTCTGGATGCGCAGCGGCCGCTCGGCCACGCGCGTCGTCCACCAGGCCAGGCAGGCGACGGCCGCCAGCACGACCAGCACGAAGAACAGCGTCACCTCGTCGCCGACGCCCTCGATCAGCGTCATCGTCATGCCCGCAACACCTATCACAGATCGAATGGAGTGTCTATGTGTGATGAGTGAGCTTGAGAGGCTGCAAGGCCTTAGTGGAATACCAATGGCCACAGGGCTGTTTGTTACTGTACTAGCATGGGACAACAGGGTCACAGTATGCTGTTGGAAGCCATTGCCAGTATATAACCAGACATGTGGGTTTGTTAACATCAATGAGAGGCAAGTTTTGAGCCATTCCTTTTTCCTAAGTTTGTTCACACATCATGCAAACTGTAACAAGGCCTGCAATTAAGCTGCAATCTTTCCACAACCCAACCATGCCCAACTTAATCAACAATTGAGCATCACCAAGTTACCCCAAAAAGAGATGCAATAATTATGAGCTGCCACTAGCAAGTTGCATTACCACTGGTAAAATGTAATTATGATCACAAATATAGAGCTTATTTGAGAGCACTGTTGCAAAGGCCAATCCTATTTTTTTTTTCTATTGAAGGAAGTATTACTCATTTGTGTGGGGGTTTTGAAATGAAATAGCTATCTTCAAAATCATTTGGTGAGGTTCACAGCCCTGCCCTTCTTCCCACCCGAAACCCTTTAGTTTCTGAAACATGTCTACAAAGATGCGCAGACTTTTTGTGCAGACTTTTTCAAGGTCACCCAGGAATCCATGACACTATAATGCTATTCAAATCCTGCCATACATATCACGTCATACATAGTCATATATAGTATACACATCAAGTCCACCATGCATGGCATTCATGAGCACAATTTTGAGGTAAAACAGTAATCAGCTAGTTCTCAATAAATGTTGCACAAGCTATGATGGCATGATCAATAATATATTAAGGAGCAAATTAACTAATGAGAAATTGTGTTATCCTTTACAAGCCTTTTTCACTCAAAAGCATAGCATTATAATTAAGCTTATTTCATCACACTTAATACTTGCATCTAATGATTGCTTCAACATCTTCAAATGTGGTACAGTCCATTTAACACCAATGCCAAATTATTGCAAATAAAAAATTGTATTTTTTAAATAATAAAAATAAGATAATGATCCTTCCGACTCTAAGAGAGCAATGTGATAACAACATGAAACAAGCAAAGATTACATCATGCAATTGCTGATGTGATCAGGCCACCAGTGAACAAAAATAGTATGGCACATTTTCTTTAAAGTATCAAGACCTTTGGTAACATAGTTACAGGCAGATGAATAAAATGACATAAATCATGCAAACATGATCAATATAAGTAAAAGAGCACAACGAAGTGAATTTACTAAAACATTATCACCAAACTATTCCCAAGTGGTCAGTGCATAAGATGTCTCATTGGACAGAAGCTACTATGTTGTGATTATAATTATTGCTCCTAATTCAGCCTGCACAAAGTTGAAGACCAGTCATCAAGATATTTGGGACAGGCCTGATCCTGCTCCAAATGGGGCAACCAACTTCCTTGCTAAGGGAAGGGACCATAACATATTTGTTACCAAATTTAAAACGTTGGAAAATGCTCAGACATTTTGCAATAAAAACCATAAAAGCTCACGGTTTCAGGGCCTACATGTTAATGCCCACCTATCTAACTTACCTATCTTCCCTTTATATGTCTATACATATAATTTATTCGTACAAAACGTATCCAAGCACGCCAGATGGAAATTTGAAGCGGGCAGTAACATGGACCAGACGGAAACACTTTAGCTTACACTCATCCCAAAAACACGAGACAGTGACCCTCATTCACTACCTTTGAATAAGAATCGGTTTTCAAACTTAGCTGATATACACGCATCAAAACTTAATAACTCTGAACACTTCAAACCCACTTCCTATTACTCACCCGCTGGGATCCCCACACAATACACGGCTTGCTGTGGAGAGCAGTCGGGGTGATGGCGAAGGCCAATGACGCATTTGTCGTGCAAGTTTTTGTACATATTGAAGGATGTTTTCTCTCTTTTCTCTACCTCCTGTTACACAAAAATAGTAAACAAAATACAGCAGCCTCCAAAGGTCTGATTACTTGTTAAGCTTTCTCAGCACTGAATTATCTTATCATAACTACCTTTTATTTAGGATGAATACTAATGAATACGGAAAGCAAGATATGGGAGTTATTCTCTTCCATATCATCGAAGGCTCAAAGTACTGCCAAATAGTGAGCCGACCGGTGATGCATATGGCAGTTACAGCCTTGGTTATCACCGTCGGACGTGGTTTGCGTTGTCAGGTTTTGGTGCTGTTCCTGGCGTTTATGCAGATTCTTTATTAAACTGAGCACTTACAACCAGCCTCAAACATGCACGTCCTCAGCCACACGTCACACATAGGCTATCGTGTTTCAACTGTCCCTTCCCTGGGGAATTTATCCCATGACAAACCAAGGGTGTACAATCCTAAACAAAAAGTGAAAAAGAAAATCCGTTGAATGATTCTGAAATTGACAAGCGCGTGAATGAGAGTCGGTTAAGGGCCGAAAGGGGACAGGCGATGCTTTAGATTGAACATAGCAAAATTTGTCATCTTGTGGAAGCAACATTGTGACTTATTACGGCCCTGTCCATCATAGATGACCCGAGAAACCCCGACATAAAAAACTGTTCCGTGATGACCTGCATACGATACGGCCACATGCACAAGGAGCCAATTCGAGTGGGTTTGGATCTACATACTGCAAGAGCGGTAACGCAGTCAGCTGGCCAACCGTTGTCACAGATGCGCCACTTACGTTCTATTGGATCAAAATACGCATGGCCTTGGAAAATATGCGACGCGACGACGCGGCGAGCGATCGCTTGTACAGTGGTGCGCGCGGTGGGATGGCGTGGAGGGGGCGGGGGAGGGAGGCGGATGTAGTGCCATGGAATAATTGAATTTCAGTCGCGAAAAGCTGTCGAAATGGTTGGATCCATTTAGCACAAGTTGAGTGCCAGACCGAAGCAAAGCTCAGCTATGACGAGCCGGGACACGTTCGTTCATCTATTCGCTGGAGGGTGAGCTGAAGCCGTTTGACGTGTCTTGATCTGAACTGGCAACCGTTATAAATATGTCTGCCTTGAATGTTGCCACTGCAGGTCATCAACATACAAATACATGTTTCATTTCATGTCAATGGTGCTAATAACTTTTGATAGCACCTACCCCTCCATTTGTGAATTTATTATAAACAAGGTTCAAGAGAAATTAAGGATTGGTGCCTGACATCAGTGACAGATCATTTCTGTTGGTAGTTTTTGATAACATTTGGTTAGGTATGTGGGACTTTGGCTGATGTCGTTTAAAGAGTGCTATCAGTTATCTGATTGTTTTGGTGAAAGGAATGTTTCACATTTAAAGATGTAGAAGCAAGCATTGATGGAGAGCCATTGACAGCCATTAGGTCTGCAAAATGTGCTCTCTGGCCTTGATCACTGCATGTTCAATAGGATGCAGGATTTGAATATTGCTATAGTGTCATGGATGCCAAGGCTACCCTGAAACAATCTCTGAAATAGTGTGTTCATATTTGCAGGCATGTAGTTCAGAAACTAGAAGTTTAGGTCTTAAGAAGGTTTAAGGCTCTGTTTTCTTTCAGGTTCTTTTAAAGTTCTTTTTTTAGTTTTAGATTTAGATCTTAAGAAAGGCAGGGCTGTGAATTGCACCAAATGGTTTTTAAGATGGCTATTTCAGTACAAAGCCTCATATAACTGGAACACTTCCTTTGGGATGGTAGCATATGAGCATTGTTTTATGGTAGCATTAATAGCTACATACAATTTATGGCTACTACACAATATAGCTTCATGTTATTATTAGTTTTTTGGGTCATTCACTTTTGTTGAATAGTACATTTGTGGAGAGCAATGTCATTGAATGCTTGTAGCAGCTGATGTTAATATCATTCATTCCATTCATCCTGAGTTTGAGAGCTGATTATTTGAACCTTAAGTGCATTGGTTCAAATGAACTTTAAGTGGGTCAATGCAAACATTTTATTATGTTTTAGCATGGAATAATGGTTTTGGGCACATGGTCCAAAGCATAGGAAATGCAGACAACATATTTGTCTGTTGGATACTGTCCGAGATTGTGTATATCTTATGGGTACTTGTAATTACCTATCCATTGCATGCTTGTACCACTGGGTTAGCAATGCCCACCTATCCAGCAGCACACACCAGCTCACAGCATTTGCCCTGCTGCAGGATGGGTGGCACGATGGGCGCCATCGTGACATGCCCATTGGAAGTGGTGAAGACGCGGCTGCAGTCTTCACGCAGCGGGTTTGAGCTGCAGGTGCCGCCGATGGCGGCCGAGTCGCGCGGCCAGGCGTCCGTCACGTGCCGCTCCGTGCAGCATGGCCAGCGGTCGCGCTTCTGCACGGCCAGCGGTCGCGCCGCGCGCGACGGGCATGTGGCGTTCGGCCCGGAGTTCCGGCCGGCCCGCTCCATCGGCCTCATCCGCTGCATCAGGCGAGTGGCCGCCGACGCCCGGCGACAGGTGGCGCCGCTCCTGGCTTGAGTGCAGGCGCGCCTGGTGCGGAAGATGGATACCGTGGTTCTTGCAGGGTCTCGGCCACCGGGAGGAAAGCAATGCCCAGGAAAAGCTTATGTTTATTAGGGGAGGGTCGAGAGTAAGCAATGCAGTTGGAGTCGCTAAAGTCCCTTAGTGGCCGGCCATTGTATGCTTCTTTCCACCCACTGGGTGGATGGGGGGGGGGAGGGGGGGGGTCCCGCTGTGCTGCCGCGTGCTCAGTGTGGTGACCTTGAGTCAGCTGTAGTGACACGCGCCGATCCCGTACGGGTGTGTGGCGCTGCCTGCCGCCTTAATGAAACCATCCCGACCCTGCGCGGCCGGCGTCGTGAAGCTGCGCATCGCCCAGGTATGGATAAATGTTTACCACGGGGGGCTCCGCCATGACTGGCATAGCACAACGGCCTCTCAACTCTTCGACGAACAAGCGTGGACAAATGCGTCGTGTTTTTTTTAACGGCGACGATAAAATACATGCTAACCGAAATCAACGTGTTACGTTGACTTTGGCAAGGCCAAAGTAAACGCAACACCCTGTGTCAACAGGGTTCGTGTCAGGTGTCGCCTGAAAAAATAATTGTGGCGATGTGGGAAAATGGCGGTTGCTTTGAATGACCTTGTCAGCATGCAGTTTTCTGATGAATCGTAACACGGTATATGAACTAGACGCCTGTACTTATCCCTGTCAACACTCATGACCCCGTCGGGGTATGGTCACCAGATTCTGTCCAGATGCAGACAACCCGGCGACCAGGAGATTGATCATGATTGGTTAATCCGGATATTGATCCCTCGCTGACAATCCACTTCGATACCCGCCTTGAATCAGGAGCAGCTACCCATTGGCGCTCACAGGACGCGTGCGTGCCTCTGGGCATGACCGGTGCGGTGCGATGCATCCGGTGTGTTTACACGCGTGTGACATGTGAACGGGTGCTGTGGCGTGCGGCGAACCCGCTCGACGAAGTTGTCGAGCGGGTTCGGGGAGCAGGAGCGGGTGAGAGTTCTTTAGGTCTAAGGGAGGTCACGTGTCCCTAGCGTTGACGTCCGGTCTCTCGCGGCTCTCTGCGTTTCTCACTCGGCTGTTGGAAGTGGCTTGTGTTTGCCACGGATGTTGGCTGCACGACATTTATGATCCGCGATAGCTCGTTTGACACGCCGCACGGTCGGCTGTGACTCGTCGTAATGATGGCTGCGGCTCTGAAGCGGAAGCCGGCCGGCTTTGGCATTGTGGGGTGGACAGGTATTACTTCATTGACTGGAACATCGGCGCATGGCGTTCACGCTTTCGAACGCTCTATTTTATGACCAATGTTTGGGGAAATGTTGCCTCTGCGTCGAGTATGTTTGTCGTGTTCGGTGGGTTAGTACCGGAGGTTCATGCTGTCAATATTCGTTCTGAGCTTCTGTCTGCAGGGACGCCTTCTACTATGAACTTTGAACAGCGTCACAGGCCCTTTAACGCGATGCAATGCTTCTACCAATGCAGTGGCTCTAAGCCAGGATTCATCACCGTTGCGAGCCTATACAGATGCCTTTGGCCGCCGAATGCTGCGTGGCGAAGCTTTTGGCACATCCGAAAACCCTGAACCGCCATTGCCGACGTCTCCAGCTGCCACCCCATCGTCGTCAAAGCAATCATCATGACGGCGGTCTGGCGTTTTGCGCACAGGGTCATTATGGAGAAGGAGGGTCCATACGCCCTCTTCAAGGGCCTGGGACCGAACCTGGTTGGCGTGGCTCCTTCGCGGGCTATCTACTTCTGCTCCTACTCGAACGCCAAAAAGTTCTTCAATCAGCGCCTGACGCCGGAGTCGCCTATCGTACACATGGCATCAGCCATGTGCGCCGGTGAGTCCAGCCGCTGCGCTGGGAGTCCAGCGGCCGCGCCGCGTCGGTCCAGCGGCCGCGCCGTTAAATCCAGCGGCCGCGCCGGTGAGTCCAGCGGCCGCGCCGGTGAGTCCAGCCGCCGCGCCGGTGAGTCCAGCGCCTGCGCCGGTGGGTCCAGCCGCCGCGCTGGGAGTCCAGCGGCCGCGCTGGGAGTCCAGCCGCCGCGCCGGCAGTCAGTCCAGGAGTTGGGCCGCGGTCGCCGGGCCCCGTCTCTCCCCGCTCCAGCCCGAGCGTCGTTACGCGGTAGTCTCCCGAGCGGTCTGCGCGGCTGGTTTGGCGGGATCGGGCCGAGTGGCCAGTTTTGCCGGTTTGTGTGCTCTGGGGGATGGGCCGCGCGCTGGGGGATGGGCGCGCTGGGGGATGGGCCGCCGCTGCGGTGCGCTGCTGTCGCTGGTAGCTGTTTTTTCTGCTTAGGGTAAGGACAGGATCCGGTGATCCGCCATGAGTGGCTCCACCGTGAGTGGCGAGGTGGAATCCGCGCCCTGGCTTATTGTCCGACTCCGTAATGAAAAGTTAACAAGTCAAAGCAATAATTTTTCGGAGACGGAGAGAAGACCCACCAATGCCGTCTGATTTTAAGCCCACGGGGTAACATTTGACACGGAACGAACTGTAACTGTTACACTCCAGCGCCAGCTTTCACTTTGTCACCATCAGCTGCACAACATCTGAAGCAGGGAGCTGGAATCGCTTTTGAACTAGGGTGGGAGTGAAAAATTTCATGCAAAAAGACCGTGCGGGAGTGAAAACATCAATTCACAAAAGATGGAGTTTGTGAGCTCGTGACTGATGCTTCAGCAAACAAAGACATCTATTTCAAGTTGGCGTGGACGTAATATCAGGAACCTGACACATGTATTTCGTTTTTAACATCTTGGGCCATTAAAGTGAAACAATACATTAACACTCGCTCGGGGGGGGGGGGGCAAATTGCCCCCCCCCGAAGGCTGTTCCCAAATGGTTTTTGAACAGCCCGGCGTAGTTGCGCCAAATTTTGCATAGTTGTAGAAAATTGCAAAGCGGATCGTTTGACATACAAATTTTAGACGTACCTTGTAAGGTCGCTGACCTATGACAGGTCAAAGTCAGCCCATGGTTTCAGCGAAGGCAATTTTTAGGGAATCGTTCAATCTGATACAGCGACCGAGTGTTTGACGAAGACATACACCTCTGAGATGCTTTCTTAGGCACCACAAATAATGAATGAGCAAATGACGTTGACCTAAGGTCAGATATGGTGGTCAGACCAAGGTCAAAACCAACCTGATTTATTACTCTAGGGCTTGCTGTATGGAATAGTTTCTGGTGCTCATTTCGAATTTATTGACAGTAGGAACCTCGTCATACATGTTCAGTTGACTTCTTAGAGATCAGAACAGGCCATTGATCCAAGATGACCCGGGTCGAACGTTTTGTTTTAGGAACATACTGCGTAGCGCAATCTTTGTCGCTTATTCAAATGCAAAACGCAGAGCAGTCTTGTATCATTTTGGTCACCATGACCTTCAAAGGGTCAAACAAGGTCAGTGACCTCAAATGGACTTGTGACCTTTTGCTTAGACACCGTTGCCTAGGTTCTGGGGGCGCTTTGGAGGCAAACCTGAAATTTGACCTTGTTTGACCTTATTCAACCTGACGGTCATGACCTAGGAAGCTGAAACCCTACCTAAGTGAGTTCACGTATAGGTCAAGACACCCTGTAAATTTGGTGTATCTAGCTTTCTCAGTTCCTCAGATCTCAGAGGGGGGTCAATTTGACCCCCCACCCGAGCGAAGAGTATCTCGCCGGCCAACCGGGCGCGTGTTAAAACGTAATAAGCTCATGACAGTTTTACAAGCATAACAAATTATCAACACCAATAAGTTGATGCTGCACTTTTCAATTCCCCTCCACAGCACTTTTAAAACAAAACAAAGCAAATGAATTCAGTAACAAAATAGCAACAGAAAATGCAACAAGCATAAAACACTCAAACAAAAAAAAACTTGCACTCCTACACATCAGCCCATCACCAAGCCAAACACAACAAACACGCTTCTGGCTTCTGTTAAGATGGGGTCAGGGAAAGAAACATTTTGTCACTGTTTCTTACAACATACTAATGCTTATTTCCATGAAAGTAGCCTATGCCTAACCTAAAGGAACCTTACATCATCATTCTTGCACATTTCCTATTGCCACTTGCCACGCACTTGACCAACTTAACCTAACTTAGAGTAGCCGACATGATGAACATCATCTCAACTCACCTATCTGTTGACAGCAGCACTTGTGATAAAAACATGATATTTAAAGCTAGTTTTTGGCTGGTTTCAACTTGCATTTTTATTCAGTTCATTTGTGTATGCTTGTTGACATCAGACAAAGTTAACAACACACAAATCAAAACGCTTTAAATCTCTTTGAACAACTATTTTGATTGTCATGGTTAACCTATGTCAAGGGCAATAATGGGTATGGTCCACAAAACAATCTCTCTTCTCTAAAGATAACATAAGTTTTAGATGATAATGCCAGCATTGCTGCTTGCCTTTTCAGCTGCAGCAAATGCATCCAATTGGGCTTGTTTATTCACATTTAATGACAAAGTTTGAGATGTTGGCTTCACATTTTAAAAGGGGTGATCTGACTATTTGTTACATATCAATATTTAACTCATGTTATAATTGCTATGCAGCTTAGAGTATCCCTGTGTTAAAAATATAGTGCATATATACAGTACAGTCATTTGCCGGCCAGCAAACCACGGCAACTATAGAAAACATCCTGTTGAAGCAGCCATGAGAGACTAATTGAAGAAATTTGGGGCAGGTAACCAAGAATATGGAACAAAATAAGCTTGCGGAATCATAGTTTGTCTTATGGCAAAACTCGATGCATTAAAACAGAAAATGGCTAACTCTGGTTACTAGTCATGTGTTGAAAGCAGGTAAGGTAAGCAATTACTTGGTCCACAAGAGGCTTACTGGCTTCTTCCTGCTCCCCCAAAAACAAAAATTCAGCACCTTTTGCATGGTCTGCTGGCAGACAGAGTCATCCGACTCACCCCCCAAATATAAATTTCAATCATGCCCACCAACCTTCGAGATGAAAATGCGAAACAAGTAAGAGGTGTGCACGATAGAGGGCATTCGAGAGAGGGCATTCCCCAGAGGGCAAAATTTCGCCATCAAACACTTCTATATTAGATGCGTCAGGTCTGTCCCAAGGCTCTATATGGCAGCCTTGCCTTGCCTTCATAGCCTTAGCCTAGCCAGGTAGCCTGGTGAGTCAGACTCTCGGAAGGCTTGGATTTATCATTATTGAGCACCGCCATAAACAAAAAAAAGGTTAACCGAAGGTGTAAGGGGGCAAAAATGGCGGTAAAAATAAGTTCCGTGCTTCAAATTGTCTCCTTCATTCCCTGTGAATTTTTCACGCTGGGGTGCATAGCAAGCATGTTTGGGCGGCTGGCGAATTAATTCAATTTATGTATGAAATATGTACAAGTTTGCAGTTGGAGCATCTTGCAGGGAAATTGGTCAAAGTTTTAAGCGGCAGATGGTACTTCTAAAGACAATCGAAAGGAAAGGAAGAATAAAGTAGTATCACACTGGTATGATATCAAGAAAAACAAAAGTAGCTAAATAAATATAAAGACTGATACTTTGCTCGCAAAATTGTGTGAACAGCTGATTTGACTTAAAATCTGTTAATGTAAGTACTCAAATGATGATATTCATTTTGTGAGTTTAAATTAGAAGACATTTCTTGAACTTTCCACTCATGCATTTCGGGAGTGATGCAATTTAGTGGTCAAGTTTCCTTGGGAAAAAAGAAATACGTGGAGTAAAATTCTATACCAGGCCTTGCTGGTGTTTGCACCAGGCTCTGCTTTCGTGACGTGGTGGTGAGACCCCAAAAAAAAAGAAAAAAGGGGATTCGTGAAAACCTTGCATTTGGCGCACAGCTGCAGATTGTGGTGCATTTTGTTAACAAACCAAACTTACTGCGTGCAAGCGGGTGGGGTCGCTGGGGTTCTTGGGCTTGGAGGTACGTGGCACCCTTGCTCTGTGCATACATAGACATGATTCAGATGTAGGTGAGGCAGGACATAGCCATAGGCGTCCAGGTTCTGCGGAGCCTCGTTTATGGTTGATGGTTTGAAGTGAGCTCGGTTTTGGATGACATCTGAAAACCTCAGAAAGGGAAATAGGGGTTTGGCATGCGCGATTAGACAATGTCAGGTAGGAGTGAGAAATTCACGTAAAATATGGGGAAAAGGAGTGAAAAATTCCTCCTCATAGGGTGTTGCTTTACACCCAAAGTCGGCAATTCTAGGACACTGTTCTGAAGTGCGGCGTTGTCACAGCATTTTAGATGCACTGAATCGGGTTGATCCCCCCGAACTGTGTGGTGTAAACGTCTTGGTTGCGGTCGGAGCATCGGCCCATCAGGTGGCGCCAGCCACCAGGCCATTGGCGGCGCGGCCGGCCAGCGAGCGGCGCACGAGATGTCCGCGGCGGCGTCGCCTCGGGGGCGCCGTGGTCCGCCGCCGGGTCACGTGACACTTTTGGACAGCCGGCGCCGGCGTCCCAGGCGCGGCTGCGCTGATGGAAAATTACCGGTGCGACGCGGCGGATGCACTGCCTACCCCAGCGAGCGGCGGTCGTCCACCGGAAGGATCCGGACATGTCTGGTTTTGTCCGGAGCTAGCCGGCTCCGGCGGCTGACGGTGGGGGTGTTCAATTGGAGGTTATGTTCGTGCATAGGCGTTGCTGGGAAGTTCGTGGGTGGTGGCAGCTGGGTGCGGCCGTGGAGTGGTCGAGTTCAAGGTTATCGATTGGGGAGGGGGGGGGGGGGGGGGGAGGTCTCGTGCGGAGAACCTTGGCGAGGAGGTGATGCGGCTGATTCATATGGCAATAGAGACAAGAGTACAACTGCTCCTTATTCCAGAGCGAAATATTTGTACCATGGCTGTGTTATGGTTAGCAAGATGTCATCAACAGCCCGTGCCATAAAGGACAGCCGTTCGCCAAGTTTTCCCCCGACGTTAATGTATTTCTGTTCGATTATGTTGAGGAAAGAAATGCTGGAATGCATAGCCAGCACGGCGTTTGAGTGTGCGGATGTTGAAATAAACTACGTTTTTCAGCTCTAAAACCAACTTGAAGATGATTTGACGTAACAGTACAACGTAAGGGATTTTTGATATATTGTATTCATCTCGGGACGCCTGCCAGCGTCCTGAAACGAGGCCATCGTGGCGCTCAGGCCTCCGGCGTTGACTGGGAACACCGTGTGCCTGAGGCAGCGGGGCCCTGGCCGGCTGGGGAACACCGTGTGCCTGAGGCAGCGGGGCCCTGGCCAGCTGGGGAGCACCGTGTGCCTGAGGCAGGCGGGCCCCAGCGGGCCGGAGGAGCACCGTGTGCCAGAGGCAGCCCGGCCCTGGCCGGCTGGGGAGCACCGGGTGCCAGAGGCGGCCCGGCCCTGGCCGGCTGGGGAGCACCGTGTGCCTGAGGCAGCCGGGCCCCGGCCGGCTGGCGGAGCATCGCATGCCTAAGGCAGCCGGGCCCCGGCCGGCTGGGGAGCACCGCGTGCCTGAGGCAGGTAGTGCCTGGTTTATGTAGATTCGGAAAGATTACACCGATCACTTTATTATTGTAATATTGGTGAGGACACCCGGATTGGTCGAACAAACACATCCGTGACTCAGTGGCGTGTCTAGGCCGGGGTGACCTCGAAGCGGCCGGGCCGGTGCGCGTGCCAGGCCGCGTTGGCCGCCGCCGACCGGCCGGGCGACAGTGTGGCGCCACGGTCGGCTGGCCTGACCTGGACGTTCCGGGGACGAGCTCGACGGGACGTCTCGGGACGAGCTGTCCATGCCAGGACAGTCACGCCGAGACGGTCACGACGGAGCAGTCACGCCAGGGAAGTCATGCCAGGGCGGTTAAGCGGCTGCAGTGACCCCAGGACAGTCACGTCAGGGCAGTCATGCCGGGGCAGCTGAGCGGAGTATGGTCGGCTCCGACTGCAGCCGGCGGTGGCAGTCTGTCCAAGACGAGGGTCCAGCCAGTTTAGACCTGGCTGTACTGCTCTGTCGCTCCATCGGCCGGACGCACGACGCCTGTGAAACAGCTCGGTCCGGATGGAGCCCTAGCCTGGAGTGGCGGCTGCACAAGGTCCATCCACTCAATCAATGCGGCACGCTTTTGTGGCGAGACCTCGTCTGCTATGAGTAGGCCGTGGGCGACAAGCGAGCACTTCGAACGGGCGGACTCAGCGCAGCGCATTGCGGTAGTGCTCTGACGCTTGTCACCGACTATTGCGGTAGTCCTCTGACGCTCGTCACCGACTATTGCGGTAGTCCTCTGACGCTCGTCACCGACTATTGCGGTAGTCCTCTGACGCTTGTCACCGACTATTGCGGTAGTCCTCTGACGCTCGTCACCGACTATTGCGGTAGTGCTCTGACGCTTGTCACCGACTATTGCGGTAGTCCTCTGACGCTCGTCACCGACTATTGCGGTAGTCCTCTGACGCTCGTCACCGACTATTGCGGTAGTGCTCTGACGCTCGTCACCGACTATTGCGGTAGTGCTCTGACGCTCGTCACCGACTATTGCGGTAGTGCTCTGACGCTCGTCACCGACTATTGCGGTAGTGCTCTGACGCTCGTCACCGACTATTGCGGTAGTGCTCTGACGCTCGTCACCGACTATTGCGGTAGTGCTCTGACGCTCGTCACCGACTATTGCGGTAGTGCTCTGACGCTCGTCACCGACTATTGCGGTAGTCCTCTGACGCTCGTCACCGACTATTGCGGTAGTGCTCTGACGCTCGTCACCGACTATTGCGGTAGTGCTCTGACGCTCGTCACCGACTATTGCGGTAGTGCTCTGACGCTCGTCACCGACTATTGCGGTAGTGCTCTGACGCTCGTCACCGACTATTGCGGTAGTGCTCTGACGCTCGTCACCGACTATTGCGGTAGTCCTCTGACGCTCGTCACCGACTATTGCGGTAGTGCTCTGACGCTTGTCACCGACTATTGCGGTAGTCCTCTGACGCTCGTCACCGACTATTGCGGTAGTCCTCTGACGCTCGTCACCGACTATTGCGGTAGTGCTCTGACGCTTGTCACCGACTATTGCGGTAGTCCTCTGACGCTCGTCACCGACTATTGCGGTAGTGCTCTGACGCTTGTCACCGACTATTGCGGTAGTCCACTGACGCTCGTCACCGACTATTGCGGTAGTCCTCTGACGCTTGTCACCGACTATTGCGGTAGTGCTCTGACGCTTGTCACCGACTATTGCGGTAGTCCTCTGACGCTCGTCACCGACTATTGCGGTAGTCCTCTGACGCTCGTCACCGACTATTGCGGTAGTGCTCTGACGCTTGTCACCGACTATTGCGGTAGTCCTCTGACGCTCGTCACCGACTATTTCGGGCCGTGGCCGGGAATGGGCCGGGTGTCTGGGCGAGCTGCCGTCCTGCGGCGAGTGTCGGTAGTGATCTCGCCGCCGCCGCCGCCGCCGCCCCGCTTGACGCCGGCCCCAGCACGAGGTCACGCCCACAGACGGACGGCGACCGCGTCGGAGGCGGCCCGGCCCGGCCCCGGCGGCGGCGGGCGCCGTCTCTGTCTCGCGCGCGGTGGCCTGGCCCCAACGTCAACAGTCTGGGGGTCTCATAATACCCCGCCGGTTGACGCGCAAGGTCGGAATGTCGACCATTGTATCAAAAGGATGTCTAGTTCAGTCGTCCAGACGCTTTTTGTCTTTTCTAAAGAGCAGAATGCTGCCAGGGATTGCACCAGAGGTTACAGAAGATGATTAGACTATCGTCCATGAGTTCTTGTGTTTGTTGATTTGTGCTGACCGATGTTGGCTGGCTAGGTGCGGTGTTGCCCATGCTTTTTCAGTAGCGTATAACAGCATGTCAAGGAGAGTAGCATGCAGTACAAACGGCTGTACGAAGGCGTTTCGTCTTCGCTCAGCACGCTTGTACATCGGTCAACAGATTGCAGTTGTCCAGTCTGGCTGAGTGCAGGGATCTTGTCTGCCCTGATAAGATAACGATCATTTAAAAATGTGTCGCAGTCGCAGATCATATAATCTCCGTGACAATGCAGTGTTTACGCGCGGAGCTGGATACTTGGGCCTTTCGATAGCTCTAGGAAAGGCAGATGTGCAGCGTTTCAAGAAAGGGATGGGTGCCTCGCAACGCGTACTAGCAATTTTTATCATATGTGCATATACTCGCCCCCAGTCAATGTTGCTTTTTCAAACGGTTGAAATGGTGGCGAGTTGTTCGCACTCGTTGACCGTCAGCGCTCTCCGCGGTCCGTGCGTGAGCGCCGTGTGGTGTGGTGTGTGTCCGCCCCCTAAAGGGCGGTGCGCCCCGGCAGGCTTCTGTTCCTGCACCGCCACCAACCCGATCTGGTTCATCAAGACTCGGCTGCAGCTGGACCAGCACCGCTTCGGGCAGCGACTGCGTGTCGTCGACTGCATCAGCCGCGTGTACGCCGAAACGGTCAGTGAGTGACCGCGGTCACGTGACACCGGCGCGGTGGTGGAGGCTCGAAGTCTGCCGCACTCACTCACTTCTTGTGTCTCTCAAACCGGCCAAACCAGCGCATGAACGCATATTGATCCCCAGAGCTAGATGTCGGATCTGATTTCGGCGTACGCTGGGGTAGGCCGAAATGTGCGGCGCAGCAACAGCTATCGCAGCACGTCCGATCTTTCTTCTGACTATTGACGGGGGCTGTGGAGATGGCCGTCGGAGCTGACCCGAGGTCGAGTTTGCGGCCCCCGCACAAGCCGCCGATATCACTGACCGTCGCGTGACACGCTGGCAAGTGGGCAACCTTGGGCTGTTGGTTTTGGCTTCTTGGATTATCCATGAAGGCGTCCACAAATACAGGTCATTACTGACGCAGGGCGTAAGGCTTGTCGCGTATTTTAACGGATAAGGCCGCGTTCACTTATAATGGTGTATGCTTCGCAGGGCTACGAATGCGTAACAGAGTATCAATAGTATTGGCACTGGAACTGCATGGCTGAAAAGAACGCTGGAGAAAATCGTTGCTTTTGTTTGGATTTCATTTCGCCTTGGAAGTCAATATTGAGACACTGCCACAAGTTGTTGCCATCGTGTTACGTGCGGGCGGCTCCACGCTCCCGAAAGCTGGCTGTAACTACTGCACGACGTTTCTGCAGGGTATTCGAGGCTTCTACAAAGGCATTACGGCTTCTTACTTCGGCATCACCGAAACCATGATCCATTTCGTCATCTACGAGCACGTCAAGCGTCGCCTGCAGATGTACAGGTGCGCCTCTATCGGCGGCGTCTGCGGCGACACACGACGGGCACGGCGTGACGCAGTTGGCCGGCCCCGGTCGGCGGCAGCGGGCCGTATTTTGGGCCGAGTTGTCACGGGGTATGGCTACTATGAGCTGTGACGACCGGACGACCAGCTTAGGAAATGCCGCTTGGGGATTCGCTGAGCTAAGTTGACGGGATTTGTGGACTTTTGCTCTCTTTCATACCAGTTCTAGTGAATGTGGGACCAGTCCCTGACTTTTTAAATTTTGCTCTCTCTTTCACTTCTACGTCGTCCATTTAGACGGCGTTAGTTAGTTGCTCTGGTGGATGTAGCGAGGTATGTTGGTGCTGCTTGTACTGATATCAATTTCTGTGAAGACTTACTCGAAATCGTCACGGTGCCGAATCCAATCATGTACGACGCAAACAGCTGTGTTGGTTTGCTACATGCAGACGGGATCGGACAGAAGCCGCTGAGCTGGGCAGGTAACGACGAGCTCTGTCGTAGCCGGCGTAGCTGTCGTCTGTTGAACTGGTCGCATGGTTTGGCTGTCGTGTGTTGGACGAGCACACGCGTGCCACCTCCGGCTGTCCTGACGGCCGTCCGGGGGGGGGGGGGGGGGAGGGGCGTGGGACCCATCACACGTGGTGAGGGCCGGATTGCCTGCGCAGGATGTGCTCCACTCGGTTCTTTATCGCCGTATCGACATGTGAATGATTGTGGACAAATGCTTACGTGCCTCTATCTGTGAGGCTCGGTCACTGTAGTCCACGTAAGCGGTGCTGTTTTCCTTCGAGTATCGGCCACTTTGGCTACGAACAGGTGCTCACCACGCCACCACGCCCACAATTATGGGGATTAAGAGAAGTCACTCATGTCTTTGCGAGCACCCCGTTATCACCAGACACCGTATGGCTCGTGCGTCACTCTGCGAGCTCGAGCCAGCACTAGGCAGCGCCGCGCTGCCGCCTGGCCGCCCGCTGCTGCTCTCCGCTCTGCCTCACGTGCGCTGGACGCGGGAGCAGTCCCGACCGCTCCCGCCTCTTGTCTGTCGCGTCCCGCACACACCGGCGGAACGCTAAACCCAGCGTGGCGGCGTTTGCGTCGTCGTCGTCGTAAACCTCGCCCGTCGTTTGCGTGCACATCACGGCACGGGACGCCACGCCACGCCACGCCACGACGCCACGCCACGACGCCACGCCACGCCACGCCACGCCGCGCCGCGCCGCGCCGCGCCGCGCCACGCCACGCCACGCCGCGCCGCGCCACGCCACGCCGCGCCGCGCCGCGCCGCGCCACGCCACGCCACGCCACGCCACAGCACGCCACGCCACGCCACGCCACGGCACGCCACGCCACGCCACGCCACGGCACGGCACGGCACGGCACGGCGCGGCGCGGCGCGGCGCGGCGCGGCACGGCACGTGCCCCGTGCGCGGTCTGACCCGGGTCGTGCCCCGCTGCAGGCACGCTAACACGTCCGTCAAGACCAGCTGGGACTTCGTCGAGTTCATGCTGGCCGGTGCTGTCTCCAAGACGGTGGCCTCCAGCGTGGCGTACCCGCACGGTGAGCGGCTGGCCACGGCACGGGCGTGGCATGTGCTGCCACAGGGGGTCGGCGCCTGCCGGCTCCCGCGGCGTGGGGCGTGCTGGTGTCCTGTTAGCGAACCCTTGTGCTGTGTCTCGGACGGGCGGGGATTCTTGGCAGTTTCGCTGTTGCTCGGTTTATAATTAGCCGACTGTGTGTGATCAATACCAGCTGTGCTTCGCATGGCTGTCGTCGGCTGCATGAATTAGCCAAACTCCATCCCGTTAATTGGATGCCATCTTGGTGACGTTTTGAGGGGCGCAGAAGGAGGAGACAGTCTTGGGCTACAGTCGCCTGAGTATCTGAGCATGTCCGCAGAGCTGCGCATACTGTGTGGGCCACGTCAATGAGCAGGGCTCAGGGTGTCGAACCCGAGCGTGGCCACCACTACCGGAAGCGAAGCTGGAGTGTTCTGTTGGCGCCGAGTTCGGCGAATGCCTGCCTCTGGTGACTGCCACATAAAAGTCCAGTCTGTGTGTTTGGTGATCTTGTTCCCGTCCATCTGCCTGTTCTTGCTCTGCGATTATCCTCTTACGTGAATAGAGACGACTTTGAATCACCTTCAGTGTCATAGACCATTGCCCTCGATTGCCATGTCCTGCTTGTAGGAATGATCTAAGTGAGGATTTCAGAAGCAAGTCGCACTTAAAATGTTCTCGTGTGAGATCTGGGAAGTAGATACAGCGTACATCCGAAGATTTAATTTGGAACCTTTGTGCACATCATCAGGAACATTCAGCTCCTTCCGGCATCAATTCACCGAGCTAGTTGGTGTCAGCTTAGTGTCATTTGATCCCGAATGGCTGTAAATGAATAATAAATTATATATGCCCACACATGCATATATAGCTCTTCATCCTTACAAATCGATAGGCCATAATGTTTTCGTCGGAATTTTGCGCATTCCCCTCAGCCAGCTTCACAGTTGAGATGTGACAATTGATGCCCATTCAAGGGGCGGAGGTTTGTATCACGCCCTTCCCCCAAACGGCTCACTGCCGAGGCACCCGAGGTGATTTAACAGCACGCAAAAGTGCCCGAAGTGCGACGCTGACGCAGACCAGTCACCAATCACTCTCATTTGTGAGCCAATGACCTGACGTATTTGCGCAGTGTTGGCTTGGACGCGGTGGCTTCGTGTCATGACAACAGAGTGAATCATCTTCGTCACCCTTCGCTAGCGGGCGCACGGCCGCCTCCTTGCCGCGTGCCCCTGTGTTGCTGTTGTTTTCCCCGTGGGCCGTGTGTATTCAGTTGGTGTCAGCTTAGTGTCATTTGATCCCGAATGGCTGTAAATGAATAATAAATTATATATGCCCACACATGCATATATATATATATATATATATATATATATATATATATATATATATGCTCGTAATTAATGCAACAAGGGTGCCGGTAGTGTAGTGGTTAATGCATCTGCGTGAACCAATGCGCGTCTGGGAAACCATAGGTACGGGGTTCGATTCCCCGCGGTGCCCGCCCTTCCCGCCGGAGTGATAGGCAGGCGACGCCATACAGATTCAGCAGCTGAGAGCGTGGTAAAGCCCCAATGACATGACAATGCAAGAAATATATACAAGTAGACTCCAAAGGACGCGGGGTAGCTATTTGCGTCAGATATTTATTTAATTCGCCTGGAGCACTCTGGTAATGATATAGCGTAGACTTTTCGGATTTAAGTGTGTCAATAAGGTAACGTACACGAGATGTTCAGGTGTTGTCAGAATCAAACGCCCTTCTCTCCTTGCTCCGGACTGTCGGATGTCTGGTAATCATTCCAAATGTATCCATGCTGCCCTGACAGGCAAGCGTAACCCCGGTAAGACCGTTCTTGCCTCCACGATCGCCAATGCGTGCGCTCGCCTCCGTGTCCTCTCCAGACCGCCTCACCTGTGCGCAGGCCAACCAGGGGCGTGACCGCTCCAGGTGGTGCCGCCCCCCCACCCACAAATGATCACCCCCCCCCCCCGCCCGCGACGTGGGGTTCCCGCCACCGGCCGCCAGCGCGCCGCGGGCCGGCTGTGGCGGTGGCCGTCGCCTCCACCCGCGGCGCACGAGCCGGTACGCACGGCCGGCGGCGCGCCAACCCCCCCCCCCCCCCCCTCCCTCCGTCGGCGGTGGCGAGCACCCGCTGAGGTGGCGGTTTCGTCTGACCACGGGTGTGGACTCGCCACGGCCGCCGTAGCGGGCCAGCGGTTGGAGACTGTCGAGGCGGTAACTGCGTTGTTGATGCGACTCGGGATTTGTTTTGGTTGGGCGGACCTATTCTGGGCGTGGTGTGCGGCTCGCCAATGGCAGCTTTGGTCGTTCCCCGTCCGCGGGTTAAAGTGATGTGAACGTAGTCCTGTGCGAGCAGCATTGCGATGTGAGTTTTGTGTTACGGTTCCGCCGTGAACTATTTGGATTGGAAACCTACGAATGTGAAAAAAAACACCTGAGAGCCGTGGGAGGATTCGAAAGCCGCCTGGGTGTGTGTGTGTGCTTGGGGGGGGGGGGGGGGGCTGGGCGTAGAGCGGGCAATCCCGTTTGCCGGAGAAAGCCCGCAGTATCCTGATTTGCAGAGCTCATCGGATTTCGCTTTATATTTATCTTCAGCAGTGACTTTTTTGCCAAAATCGGTTCACGTTGGGAGGAGGAAAGTAAACAGCGGCTCACTCACGTCGTGCGCCTCGTGGTCGCGGTCTCTGCACACGTGTCGACGCCGCCAGCCCCCATCAGACCCCTGTGCTGGTGGTGGTGGGCGAGGGGCCACTGGCCTCGGTGCCCCGCGGGCACGGACGTGACCTTGCTGTCACGCTCGCGGTCCTCCGCGGAGAGGGCCGCGGACGTGACGTTGCCTGGCCCCTTGGCGGAGAGGGCGGCGCCATGGCGCCCCGCCTGCCGCCGCCGGCCAACTGCAATGTGTGGGTGTGGGTGTGTATGTGGGTGTGTGTGTGTGTGTGGGTGAGTGGGTGTGTGTGTGCGTCCGGGCGGGCGGGCGGGTCGGCGGGCAGGCAGTGTGGCCAAACGGGCCGCTATTCTGGCCCGCTGCTGCGCGGAGGGAAGGAGTCGGCAGGGCAGGTGGCGGCGGCGGTGGCGGCGCCGCCGCCGCCGCCGCCGCCGCCGCCGCCGCCGCCGCCGCCGCCGCCGCCGCCGCCGCCGCCGCCGCGAAATAGATGGCGTTTGACAGAGGCCATCCCCCGCCTACTGGAAATAAGCATGTTCGGTTAATTCGATCGTTTCGCGCCCTAAAAGACGAGGCTCCTGGTATCCCCGTATCAGTTGATGTTGAAAGTTATATTGTCTGGAGCTTTGGAGTCTTAACATTCGGGAGATTACTTGAGGATACTAATTCACTGCAATAGCTCATCACTGCTGTCTTGAAAGCTTGTTATATAATGCCTTGGTATTGGTCTGCCCGAGAGTAATTGACTATACGCGTGCCCAGTTCATGTGGCATCTGTCCGACCGTGTGGGCGTTTGTGGGTGCTGACTGCTCGCCAGCGTCGTGGGCATCTGTGCGGACATCCAGACCGCTGCACCCATCCGCGTGCCCATCAGCAGCCCTGGTGTCCATGTTTCCGTGTGTCATTGTTGCTCTCGCCCGTATGCTGTCCGCCGACTCACTCCCTCCCCCTGTGCCGGTCCACTGCGGGTGCTGTTGCCTCGCCCTCGTATTCGCTCCGTCGGCGCTCTGCCCCGTGCGCTCGTCCGCTGCTGGTGTTTGCGCGAGCGGGCGGCACGCCACCGCTACCTCTTGCCCGTGACAGACGTGGCCAGTCCTGGCCGTGTGTGTCGTCACCCGACCCGGCGCCGATGACCTCTCGCGGCCGGCCACAGAGCGCGCGGCTGTGGGCGCGGCCGCTGCGTGTCTGACTGGGTTTCTGACCGACGCTGTCTCTCCGCGGCAGAGGTGGCGCGCACCCGGCTGCGCGAGGAGGGCAACAAGTACCGCGGCTTCTTCCAGACGCTGCACGTGGTCTGGTGTGAGGAGGGCCACCGCGGCCTGTACCGCGGCCTTGGCACCCAGCTCGTCCGCCAGATCCCCAACACGGCCATCATGATGTCCACCTACGAGGCGGTTGTGTACCTGCTCAGGTGGGTCAGGTGGGGGCGGCGGTGCGCGATGGACGCGGCCAGGCCGAGATGGGGTAGCGGCGGCGAGGTCACCCGGCGGCGGCCAGGTGGTTTTGGTTAGCGACCTCTGAGACGCTGCGAGGCTCTGCGTCAGTTGCCGCCAAACGTGGCGGGCAACGCCATTATCGTGTTATGGTTCGGCTTCGTGCGATGTCACTATGGTTGGGATGGGCGAGGGGAAAGACGGCAGCCGCATTGAAACGCAATTTGATGTCCTGTGCTGCAGAGACACGTCTTACGACAAGGATTTGATGTACGAGGAGGACGACGGGTCTGTGCCAGAGTGCGCGACGAACTCCTCCGGGCGGACGAGTTTTGCGTAGTGCCACTAAGCAGCGCTACCGGCGGAATGTTCGTGCCAGTAGCGGCCGCGTGGCGGCACCATTGTCGGGCTATAACGTGGTGTGACGTATGCGCACTGTGGCTCTATCGTTGGATGATGAGCGCTCAGCGGCGACCCCGTGGCACTCGTCGGATAATGTGTGCTCAGCAGCCACCTCGCGGCATTATCTGGTGAAACGCTCTCCGCGACCGCCACGCGGCGCTAGCGTCGGATGAGCTCTGCTAGATGGCCGCTACGCGACGCCAGCGTAGGGTGCGCTGCTCTCAGCGAATGTCACTTGTCTCCCGGCGACATGCGGGGGCGAGCGTGGTGTGCCCTGGGGGTGCGGAAGTGCTCGGGGCGAGGGTGGTACGCCCTGGGGTTGCGAACATGCTGGGGGCGCGGGTGGTGTGTCCGGGGGGTGCGATGTCCTCCGGCGTGACTGCTCGCCGACTCTCTGTGATAGCTTGGCTGATGTGCCGCAGCCGCGGACGGGCAGTCCGGTGGATTAGTCTCTGCTGCCGCCGCCAGGAGCGCTGCCGGGCCGGCCAGCCCCTCCGCATGGTGCGGCGCACGTGTCCTGCTCCGCGGGCTGGGGTTGACGGTCAGGTGGCTGCTCGAGCCACGGCGTGGGGCCGTCGCCGCCGCTCGGGTCGGCGGGAGATGGGCGGGCAAGGGCATCCGGCGCGTGTCGTATGTGGAGGGTGTGTGGTTTGAAACTCATTTTGTATCTAGGTGGAATATATGCAGTAGGCTGACCATCGTGTTTTTCTTGCACTCATGAAAGGTGCTGCACTGCGGAGTGCGTTATCGGCACAAAACAACGCATATTTATCTGGCAATGGTTTGTTGCCGTTCTAGGCATAATGTGAGAGTATATCATCCTGGGAGCCTATGTACTGCACGTGTAACATAATGGATGAAATGCGCATTTCACATCGGACCAAATCTCCAGAAAAATAATTCCTTACATCGCGCGGCTAGTGGTATGTAATGACGAGAATGACTTCAGTGGCCAGTCCGTTGTTACTGTTCGTGATCTGCAACCGCGCTGCGACTTTGGAATGATTGAAACCGTGGCTGATATGGGATGCCTGAGAAATTGGGAGCGAGCGAGCACGTCCGTGGGAGATATTATGTCGGAGCTATCTTATCGCAGGATTGCTCGCGCCTACACCAAAGCGTGGACCAGGAATGTGAGCAGCGCGTCTGTGTCGGTCTCTGGCGTCTTTACCACTGTAAAGCCTCAGGAATATCGAAGCAGTGCAAGTCTCGGCGAAAAGGTCGAAAGTGTGCTATCACATTTAGGGAACTTCCCGCGACACCACAAATATGCGTACGGGATAAAAATTCACATAGTGTTTAATGCATGACTGGCACTGCCAATGAATTCTCTTAGCAATACAGATTGGTGAGGGTTGGGCATTTGGCTTGTGCTTTTATTGCATTAACTTGGGCACAGTTTGTAATTTTGAAAATATTGGATGGAATATCCCTGGCAATCGCAACAGGCTACAATTTTCGCGCCTGTGGACATAGGTAGGTTGAGTTTGTTTTCTGATACAAGCAGGGATGTCAATTTTTGTAAAATATTGGGGGCTGAACCGAAGCCCGACAACTTTCCCCCCCCCCCCCCCATTTTGTCTCACAGGATTTAGCCCACTTTACTTTGATTGGACGCAATAAATCACGTTTATGAATTACGCTTTATATTATTCGTGAGTCCTTAATTTATCCATGCAGGGTTGGATCCAGGGAGGAGGCACTGGGCGTACGGGTCTCTTCTGCTCGGCACGTGAAGGCGCCCCTTTAGAGGCCACCTTAGGGCGCCGATGGCGTTCGTCTACGACGTTCATGGGAGGCGGCACGTATTTTGATCGTGGGGGACGGGGACGGGGTTAGCCATGAAGGACTTAGGTCACCCCATATTCCAGAGCTGTTCATTTTAACCTCACAAACCATTGCGTATCTTATGGCGCTAGGTATGTGAAGTTGATTGCATCGCTTCTCCGCTCAGCTGTTACGATTTGTATCTTGTGGTGAGAGGAGCCATGACTTTTTGTTATGAGAGTGGGACGAGACGCCAGTTCGCAGAAAGATCAAGGAAGATAGTCTTTGTGATATTATCATCTTTAACCCACGTTCTTTGGTGTAATTATGGCCAAAAACATTGGGGAGGGGGGGGGGGGAGAGGCAAGCCAACATTGGGGAGGGGCAACTCAACATGGGGGCAGGGCCCTCACAAAAAATACAAATCAACACCTGTGGGTACAAGTCTTCCGATGTGCGATCGCCGTTAACGGGCCCAAATCACCGGTAGTGAGGTATCTAGCATTAGCCGTACTTAAGAAAAAAATGCTTGTAGAAACGGCGCATTTTCGGGTATCGGATGCCATTTATTGTTGATATGGTGGTTACTGGTGTATCAAAAGCATTAGTTGACTAACGATTTAAACTACGAGCAACTTCAGAATTTCAAAGCAGATTAATCGAAAACATCAATTCACATTTTTTAGTATCAGCTTTGATGGTTGCCATGACAACAAGCGCCGTAGTAAGCAGGTACAAGAGCACGCTCCGGCAAGTATCCTATTCTAGCCCGCATGAGAGAGGTGAAACCGTCCCGTAATTCTCGCTTCATCTTCGCTTGACGTTAGCGTGACGTCACTGATGCCAAGACTTCAATGCGGGGTGGGTCGCTAGATACCTGACCAATTCTGAGAGGCAATCGAAACATAAAAAATGTTTGTGCTGATAATGAAAAAAACATTTGGAGAGGATGCAAATGAATGACGAGCCGATTACGTAGATTGCTATGGGGAATATAGTGATGTGCTTTTCTAGCACGTGCGGCAAACATTTAAAATGCAATGGCATGGAAGTGAGGACATACACACAAGACTTATGCGCAGTGAGGTGGCAGGAACATCGGGCTGCCTTCCGGATGTGAACCCAAAGCGACCAGACTCGTAGTGACATACGTGTGTGTCCAGCAAACGGAATGCGTAGAATTTAACGGGCATCATGATAAGGGTAGCAACCTTTAAAGGAGTATTCCCTCTTTTTGAACTTTTCATCTATTGTTACATCAGACGCGTACGACTTGATCAGTAATACCAGCTTTCTCGAAATTCTTCCGAATATCTCAAAACTTCAGTTTTAAGTAGCCTACCCTGCGGGCGAAATCTCATTTGACTGCCTGCTCTCCGCTATGAAAATAATAGATTTCATTCACCTTGCTTTTTTAACGCATGTATTCCAGAATGCTTGCAGCACATTAATGTGCCATTGCTTGTGTGATAAATGCTACGAGAGCTTGAAACACTGTGAAGACCAAGAAAAAATGTGAACATGAAGCTATTATTCCGTCAGTTCAATGGAACTTTGTACTGTGACCTTCTATTTTTCCCCTACGACAGTTACCACAGAGGATCTTTTCCAGGCTCACTTTGACGTTGGGAATGGGGATACTACATGATCCATGTAACGCACTGGCCCAGACTCCAATTAACCAACTTCTCGGTGACATGCCCTTGCCCATTGGGTCGATCACAAACGCCATTTCATTCGCACCAGTAGAGGTGTGCACGGCGGTTACGGCGGCACTGCAGGGGAAAAGGATTGACGAAAGAAGGGAAGTGAAGACAAATGTTATTTCAAAGCGCTAATAACGTAATTTTGACTAGAAAACAATGACAATTGATATCATTATCGTGCCTTGACGGTGCTGTAGTGGCACTACCGTGTGCTATTATTAGACGGAACTGGTCTTGAGCATAGGCGTAGGAACGTTCCAAAAAGTGTGGGGGGGGGGCAAGCTCAGGGTGTACTTTAGGAACCTTTTCTGGAAAGCAAGCCCGATGGCCGGGAGGGGTAAGGGGGTAGAGATGGACGTTACTAACGCCCTTTATTCAAATGTCATGGATGCTATACCAGATATGCATCCAGGGCTGTCTCTCATTGGTGCACAATCTTACCTATTCGGCTCATCTATGTCATTCCGCAAATAAGGCTATCCAGCTTGCCAGGATTATTCATCCATTTTAAACTGTTTTTTTTCTAGAGAGGTGAAATTCCACTAGCGAGTAGGCACTTTGGGTCATTGAGAAGGCATCTGTCTTCACAGGGCAGATGCCAAAATACGGCCTGGGCATAGGCTGGTGATAATTTTGAAAGTGAGTCGATAGCTCACAGTGAGACAGATTTTTGATGCGCCTTCACTTCGCTAGCTGCTTTTCAGGAGTTTTGTCGCACGATTTTAGGCGAAACAGATTCGGAAGCTCCAAACTGCCCAAAAAAGTGACAAAAGCCATAAAACTGGATATTCTCTTTTAAAAACCAAGCCACAGGGTAAAGACCCTTCCATCATTCATTCCTTGTCTGTGCCCTGCTCCCGTACGCCGTCGGCGGCCACTGCCCTGGCCCGGCCGTATCCCGCAGAACTAACCGCGAACTGCTCATAGGGATGCTTTGTTGCATATTTCTGCATCAGCGTACTAGTAATTGGTGTGTAAAACATGTGTGGGGCACCTGCAAAAGTATTCCGAATTATCTTCTCTTGCATTACACTACCACAGAAGAGACCTCTGGGAAGCTGCCTGCCATAGGTAGGAATTGATTCAACGGACATTCACTTGTCCATCATTCAATGTAGCCGACTTGATCTGCTCTTGTGTGTAGGCAGGGGTGTGGCCAGAGCCTTTCCAGGGGGAGACACAGGGTTGACAAAACCCCTCTTATGGTGCCCCCCTCCCCCCCAAATCTCCGGATGCATCTTACCTGTTAGCAAGGGACACGGTATTCTTCGCTTTATTGTTACGACGGCATGGGATAAATCACCGGCGCCCTTAAGTTATAACGGTTTAGTAGACTCTTTTTAAACCGATAGAATCCAGAAGCTTTGTCAGAATTTTTAGCTGGACTCTGCGGACATTAATTACATCGCGAAGGAGGATTGTAGATCGATATGTTTAATCGAAATTTGAAGACAAAACTTTGATTGTAGATCAAGTTGTCAACAGTATGTATCAACATGGCCAAGCCATGTTTGTGTGGAAATGTTCAACATCCAGTCAGAATCGTTTAGTGATGCAATTTATGTGGCGTGGATTTTTCACATGCGCGCTCGCAAATCTTGGCAAAAAAACCCTCGACACCAGGCGTTGCAGTCTCCGTAGTCCGCGGAGCGTTTGCCGACTGGCTAACTCTTAGCCGTTGCCCACTAGTGGACGATAATGATGACGCCTCTGAAAAAGTTAACTTTAAACACTTAAGTCGATTTGTGATACAAGTTTTGTGATATCGTTTTCAGCATGTGTACTCGCAAATCTTAGTAACAAAGCCGTCGGCAACAGGCGTTGCATTCTCCGTAGGCCGAGCATCGTCGGCCCAGCAGCTAATACTGAGCTGTGACCAACGGGTGGACGAAAATGATGACGATTCTGAAAGAAATACTTTTCAACGCTTCAGGATACCAAATCTTACATCTACAAGGCAGTCCGGGCGCACATTTCACGTGTGCGATTTTTGAATGATAATATTAACGAATTGGCCCTTAAAGCACCGCGAAGTAGTGCTGTAATCTGTTGGTGAAACTGCAAGTGTAAAGGCAGAATATCTATCTTTTGGGCTTCTGTAACTATAAAGTATATATATATATATATATATATATATATATATATATATATATTGCATTATTATCATATAAAATATTACATTTATCCAATTTTTCCAATAATTTGATTCAATATTATTCAATTACATATATATATATATATATATATATATATATATATATATATATATATATATATATATCAATCTGTCCAGAAGACAGATGAACACGGTGCCCGCCGTCTGGTGGCACTTGCAGTAGCCGATGCCTTTCGGTTTTACGGAAGCTGCGAGCCAGGCCATCGCTGTCCTTGTTCTCGAGGTCGCGGGCAGGCATATTTAAACCGCTTGATGTAATTTGTTTCACTAATCCATTCTGAAAAAATGAACGTGCTCAGGCAAATATGTGATGGTTTTTTCTTCTTCCTTTTTGCTCGTTTCGAACCTCTGTTCAACAATAACGAGACCCCCACTCTATTCAACAATATTGAGACCCATTGTGTCCTCACGGGCATGGGCGTAGGAACAGTGGGGCCAGGAGGGCCATGCCCCCCATTTTTCAAGGTGGGGGGCCAGCAGTGTCAACTGCCCCCCCCCCTCTCACTTTTCGGATTAAGGCTGTGTTTAGCTTACTTTTGCACCGAATTTAAATATACATGCCGATTTCCCTGGTTTACCAGCCATCTTCCTCCAGATGCATCATCTCTTTCGTTTGCTTACTGGCCATCGCTTAGCGTTACAGTCGCAGACCGACCCCACGCGACCTACGGAGACTGCAACGCCGGGCATTCAGGCTGTTGCTGTGACGCGAGTGTGTATGATCAAAACCATGTTACGTAGTTTCTTATCAGTAATCAATTCTGACTGAATCTTGAACCTTTTAAAACGAAAATGGATTGCCATGTTAATACAAGCTTAGGACCTCATTTCATCTACCATCTACGTTCAGGGATTCCTCAATATCTCTGAAGAAAACGGAAAAACACGGAACTGGAGCCCGCCTGACAATTTTTGCGTCACCTTTGGCGACCAGGGATGTTGTGTCAATAAGGGTTCCTGTGCTGATCCGGGGCCAGCCGTGCGAGCCAGAAGGCCTCCCGTGTCAGGGAGGGGAGCAATGTGATATGATATGTCCTTCCAATGGCCTCCGGATCTAACAAGAGATCCCGCCCCGTGTCGCTAGAATGACAGCTAAAAGACTCTTCGCGATGGGACGGAGTGGCCCTTCAGCTCTTGACCGGAACCGGTAATGTGTCCTTGGTGTTCTACTCAACGGGCTCCTTGCCCGGAAAGAAATAAGGGGCCTTATTATTGTTGAGTAGAGTGGAGGTCTCATTATTGTTGAATAGAGTAGGTCGAAATGAATTTTATGAAATGAATTGGCCACTCGATCTAAAATCAAAATTTTCACCCTCAAATTTCGGTCAAACATATCGATCTACAATCTTTGTTCGCGGTGTCCAAAATGTCTGTAGAGCGCAGACAAAGCATTTCGAACAAGCTTCTGGATTCTATCGGTTTAGAAAGAGATCTCTAAGCCATTACAAATTGAGGACACCGGTGATTTATTCTGTGCTGTCGTTAAACGCCTAATTTCTGCAGTTTATTGGCTTTAACACGCGCTCGAGTAGGGGGTCAAATTGGCTTGTCCCTCAAAGGTTTTTCCAGAACGGTCCCCGAACGGCGCGGTGCAGCCGGACCATGTTTTACATAGTTGTAGACAATTGAATAGCGAATCGTTTGGCATCAAAAGCTAAGATATACTCTGTACGGTCACTGACCTATGGCAGGTCAAAGTAAGGCCATGGTTTCAGCGAAGTCAACCCCTAGGGAATCGTTAAATCTGATGCAACAATGGAATGTTAGACGGAGCCATACATCTCTGAGATGTTTTCCTAGGCAACACGAATATTGAATGGGAAAATTACGTTGACCTATGGTCAGGTATAAAGGTCGTACCAAGGTCAAAACCAACCTGTTTTATTACTCTAGGGTTTCCTATATGGGGCAGTTTCTGGTGCTCATTTCAAATTTATTGATAGCAGGAACCGTATTATACACCTCCCATGGACTTCTTAGAGGTCAGAATAAGTCATTGACCTAAAATAAACTAGGTCAACGTTTTGTTTTTAGAAGCATACTGCCTAGCGTATTTTTTGTCGCTTATTCAAGTGCAAAAATCAGAGCAGTGTTGTATGATTTTGGTCAACATGACCTTCAAAAAATCTAACAAGGTTGCTGACCTTAAATAACGTCTGACATGTTGCTTAGAAATAGTTATCTAGGTTCTGGGGCACATAAGAGACCAGCCTGAAATTTGACTTTGTTTGACATTGTTTGACACGAAGGTCATGACCTAGGAATCTCAAACTTTGATCTAAGTGAGTTCACGTACAGGTCAACACATTATGTGAATTTAGTGTTTCTAGCTCTCTTAGTCGCCGAGATCTCAGGGGGTCAAACTGACCCCCACCTGAACGAACGCTATCAACCCGGCCACCCGAACGCATGTTAAAAATGTAAACAAAATTGATTTCGCGATAACTTCTGGTTTCTGTTCTGGTTACAACGTAAAAATAGCAACGAAACGAAGAAAACCGTGTCCCTTGTTAACAAATAAACTAAATCTGGGGATATTTTTGTGGGGGATCGCCCTAAAGCGAGCTTTTGTCAACCCTGTGTTCATCTTAGCAAGGCTCTGGCTAACTCCTGCCTACACAAAAAAGCGGATCAAGTCATCTACGTTGAATGACGTGCAATTAGATGTCCGCTGGGCCAATTCATACCTAAAGTAGGCAGCTTAGCGGCGCCATTTTTTCTGGGTTGGTGCGGTGTAAGGGGAGATAATTCGGAAAAGGTATTGCTGCAGGTGTCCACCACGTGCTTTACATCCCAATCAGTAGCAATGCTGACCCAGAAATGTGCAACAAAGCAGTCATACCATCAGTTCGCGGTCAGTCATTCCGAGACAGCCTGGTTAGGACAGTGACCACCGGCGGCGGACGGGAGCAGGGCTCAGACAAGGAATATGTGACAGAAGGGCCTCCATTCTGTGGCTTGGTTTTCTAAAATGGGAATCTCCAGTTCTATGGCCTTTTCACATGGTTTTTGGCAGTTTCAAGCTTCCGAATTTGTTTCCGCCTAAAACGCCGCGACAAGTCTTATCTCTTGAAAAGCAGCCAGCGAAATGAAGGCGCATGCAAAATCTGTTGTACTGTGAGCCATTGATTCACTTTCAAAATTTTCACCAGCCTTTGCTCAGGCCATATTTTGGCATCTGCCTTGTGGAGACAGATGCCTCCTCAATGACCCAAAAGGCTTACCCGCTCGTGGAATTTCGGCTCCCCATGAAAGACAACGTTGAAATGGACGAATTATCTTGGGAATCTGGATAGCCTTATTTCCCGAATGACATAGATGAGTCGAATAGGCGAGAGTGTGCACCAGTGAGAAACAGCCCTAGATGCATATCTAGAATAGCAGTCATCATATTTGAAAAAAGAGCAATAACCTCCATCTCTACCCCCTCCCCCTCCCCGGTCACCGGGCTTGTTTTGCAGAAAAAGTTCCTGAAGTACGCCCTGAGCTTGCCCCCCCCCCCACTTTTTGAAACGTTCCCACGTCTGTGCTTACGGGCAAGGCGCGCCTTGAGTAGAGCACCAGCGACACAGGACCGTTTCCGCTCAAGGGCTGGAGGGTCGTTCCGTCTCATCGCGAAGTGTCTTCTGGCTTTCATTCTGGTGAAACGGGGCGAAATCTCCCGGTCGATCTGGAGGCCGTTAAAAGGATACATCAGATCGCATTGTTCCCTTCCCTGGCACGGGATGCCTTCTGACCCGCACAGTTTCCCCCAGATCAATACAGCAACCTTCATTGACGCAACAACATCTCTGATCGCTTCTGTTGGTCCAGTAATTGTCACATAGACCTCAGTTTCATATTTTTATGTGTTCTTAAGGGCTATTGAGGACTCCCTGATCGTAGATTGTAGATGGAACAGGGTCCAAAATGTGCACTGACGTAGCTTATACATGTTTGTCTTAAAATTTTCAAGATTCAGCCAGAATTGATTGCTGATAAACTCTACGTAATATCGTTTTGAACATGTGCACTCATAAGTCATGGCCACAACGGCCTCGACACCCAGCGTTGCAGTCTCCATAGGCTGCGCGCCGTTGGCCCTGCGGCTGTGATTTGAAGCAATGGCCAATGAGCAAACGAAAAATATAACGCATCTTGAGAGAGGCTGGTTAACTAGGTAGATCGGCACGTATGTTTAATGTAGTGTGAAAGTAAGCTAAACGCAACCTAATCTGAAAAATGGGGGGGGGGGGCAGTTAACGCTGCTGTCCCCCACCTTGAAATGTGGGGAGCCATGACACCCTTGACCCCCGCCCCTCCTGTCCCTACACCAATGGGCTTGAGGTTTCACTTGAGTATGTTTTACTCCCTTTAAGCGGCAGGCCATTACAACGCACCTTGATCTTCCACGACCCCGTAGCCGTGTTCGTGCCACCGTGCGATTGAGTGGCGAACGTGGCGAGCCTGTTGTTTGCTGCAGCTGAGCAGCGTGACTGCAGCGTGGTAAGCCTGTTGTCTGCTGCAGTACACACCGCCGTGCTCGGTCTGTAACTGTCTGCAGGGTCGGTCGTGCTCGATCCGTGTGTCCGGGACGTACATAATATCCACATACCGCTGTGCTCGGCTCTTGCCTGTGTACCCTACATTTCGGCGTTGTCAATACGTACTTGTGTGAGAGGCTGGCCGTGCTCGGTCCATAACCGCCTACATTCCATCGTGCTCACTCTGAACCTGCGTGCGGGGCCGGCCGTGCTCGGTCCGTAACCGCCTACATTCCAGCGTGGTCAATATGTATCTGTGTGCGAGGCCGGCCGTGCTCGGTCCGTAACCGCCAACATCCCGTCGTGCTCACTCTGTACTTGCGCCGTGGGGCCGCCCGTGCTCGGTCTATACCTGTGCGCAGGGCCGACAGTGGTCGGCCGCTACCAGTCTGTACAGTCATCGTGACTGTTGTGCCACGTATCTTGCGCTCTTGAGACCTTTATCTGGGTTGTTATTTTTAACGCCGAGTGTCATGTGGATAGAATTATGGATAGCCCGACCGGACTGCAGAACAAGATACGCTTCTGTGATACTGTTCTTGTTAGGCGGAACAACGTACAGTTGCTGTATCTCTTTGCATTTCATGCAAATAGCAGTGGGCTCCAAGAACTCTACCTCTGAACATAGATTTAAAAGTCGCGATAATATGGACCCACAGACTGTCATGTGTACGGAGCCTCATATACAGCATGTGCGAATATGTACGCCCGTGGAACCTGGTTCATTGCTGGCTATGCTGGCGTCGCTCGCCACTTGTTCAGTCCTCCATGACAACATTTGAGCCTCGAAACAGAAAATGGCCTTCCCTGTTTGAATGCTGCACCCGTACCACTGTGCTACTTAGCCTCGCAAAAAAAAACGATCAGGGATCAGTGTGATATGCTAGCAGGTACCCGCAAAGGCATAGATCCAATACAAGTTTTCGTAAATTCGGGGGAGGGGGGGGGAGATAGACATTTTGTTTGCTTCTGTCCAGGCAACGCCCATGTTGCAGATCTAGATTTTAAGTAAGTCAGAGGGTTCATCCCCCTAGCACCCGTGCCTCTACGTAGGCATGTTCACTTCCCACGCCGATTGCATATCAACGGCTTTGATGAATATAAGTTCGCAAAACACATCTTGATGCTCTCCATTCAATTGTACCCAATTGGTTCGTGAATATATGTGCTTACCAGTAATTATATACTTGTTATCATACTGAGAAAAAGATAATCCGGTGCTCAATCTACCTCCAACAGCTCATGCGTGAACGTATTCGACTTTTACACTGATTGCATTTTAACCACTTGACATATAAACTTGCAATTGACGCATCACCATACTCCAATTCACATTCTACGTATTCGGATCTTTTGGTTATGTGTACATACCCTCAACGATTTGCTCATTACCGGTACAAATGCAGTACTGTGTCCCAGTCGTCCATCAATGCAGAAGCTGTTCGCACATAAGCGTGCTCAATTTCCTTGCTGATTTCCCTGTAATGGTTCGCTGCACAAGCTTGCAAGGTGCATCATAATATTTTAAATTGAATTCTACGTGATTAGCTCCCTGGCCATATGCGCCTGCCGTTAACACTTTGCTCATTATCGGTGCGAGGCAAGCGCGATTTTCTGGCTGTCCTCTCTCGCATAATTCTCGGGTGTACGCACTCCATTTTTCACGTCATTGCGTTTTAGTGGCTAGCGGCATACGCCCGCAAAGCATACCACCATACTCGTCATTGAGTTATACGTAATTGGCTCGCTTGTCATATGTACCCATCTTTAACAGTTGGTTTGTATCGATACGAAGATTTCCGATGTTCTGGCAGCAACACAGCTCTAGGCCCACGACTCGCAGCCGCGCCGCGCTGAAGTTTCAGCACCAGTGACGTCACCACCCTGTTCAGAGTGGGTGAAAACCCGGCTTATGGTAAAACCTATGTATGGCAGCCCCTGGCTCGTATTACCCTGTCACCTACGTTGTCATGGACCTGGGTTGGACAAGTTGATCGTGTGAGTGATCGGGTGTAAACAGCACATCGCTAGTAATACTTAGCTGTATTGCTATAAACCAGTCATATTTCTTGTCTCTTGGTTTGATGTAGCAACGCGTGGTAGTAATACCTGTTGCCCTTTTAGTTGTAAAAAGACAAACAACTCTAAAGAAACTCGCATTGCAGAGGAACTTCCCGTGTTCAACAAGTCTCCAATGTCTGCTTGAGTCTTACGCATCCCTCTGCAAGCATTCCGAACAATATGATCTGAAAAGAAGCGTTTTGCTCCAAATGCTCATCTCCTATTCGCGCCCGGGTAAGATTTTTATTAACTTTGGGTGCTGTTTCCAAAGTTCCCGTTACTCAAACGCGGGTACGGTGCAAGCTGGGAAGGGGCAGCGAGTCATCCACCCCGTCTCTGGAAAAGCCAACATTACCATTTGGCCGTTGCATGAACAGAGGCCGAAAGAAAATCACGTCTGCTCCCCGACCCAGTTGCTACTCGCTTCATCTCTCCGGACGACACGCTGCCTCCGCCTAAACGTTGCGTCCTTGACAATCTCGATCGTTAGCCATCCAACACGTATGCACCATGATGGCCATATTACAAGGTCGTGACGGAAGCGTGGCAGAAAGGGGCTATGCGAGCAGCAGGCATGCATAGGATAACCAGCATGGTGTTCATGTAAAATTACGCTTGTTTCGAATGATGGAGGGATGCATTAGTGCACCAATCTTCAGTGTCCCTTTTTGAACTGAAAGTAAAATGATTTAGCTAACCCAGGGCATACTGCTGCAACGGTATGACAACAGGGAACGTTGCGAAAGCTGACTAAGTCATTTCACGACAATAAGCATGACAATAAAAGGAGACGTTTACAACGAGGGCGTCGATTTGGCTTAATGGTTGGGGGGGGGGGGGGGGAACCGAGCCGTCACGACATGCCTTCGAAATGTGTGGTTCTCAACGGATTAAGAAAATTTAGTCTGTCGAACGACAGTTTTCACTCATACTTTTTCTATCATCTATGAAACTTCTTATTTGAGTAGCGTGGTGGTCCTGGCCAGCAAGGAGCGCCCAAATGGCATACGCTTTGTGTGATGCTTAGATTTTCCTCATTTTTTATTCTTTCAGCAAAAAAGGCCCAAGCCAACAACGTCGCTCACATCGACTGGGGAGGGGGCAGGGGACGGCAGGTATTTACAAGAATACCAACCGACACCCCTGTTACAACATTAAAGTGCGTGTGCCACGTATGACATAACGAAACTTCTTCTTGGTCTGGAGGCCTGACCAGTCGATTTGAAGACTGTGCATGAAGCCTCACAAATATTGGAGTGCTGTTGCTAAAAAGTTTGAGGATCAAGGACTAAACAAGATTCTGCGCGCCCTGCATCTCGAGCCGCCGCGCCGCTTCGCCCCATGCTGACGCCGGACCGGAGGCAGCCTCTGCTGCTGGTTTCATGGAGCGCTGGTCCCGCGAAGGTCGTACCCTTGTCTGTCGTCTGCCGGTCGGGCCGGCCGTTCCGCCGGGCGAGTGCGCGAGTCGACATCATCAGGCGCCGGAAGATGTTCGGTGTTGCGGATCGGGTCGTTCCCTGCGCGGCGTCTGCTGGCTCGAAGGCTCCGCCGGTCGGTCTCCGGGAAACGGGTCGGCATGTGAGACGCTCACGAGGCCTACCGTCGGTATCCGGGATGCTTACGAAGCCTGCTGCCGGCGTCCAGGACGCCCATGAGGCCTGCTGTCGGCGTCCGGCAGCGCCTCCTCGTCTTCTCTCTGCCTGCGCGGACGCCGCCCCTGTGGCGGTCGCGCGATGTCGGTGCCCTTCCTTTGGCACGGCGCTGGATCTGGGGGAGGCTCGTTGGCACGGCGCCATATCTGCGGGAGGTTCGGCAACTGACACAATTTCGAGGGATGCTGCGCGACGCTGATAGCCAGCGAGCTAAGATAAGTCAATTTCGCCATGTCCGTCCTCATGCTCTCTACTGTGTTACAGTGGTTAATTGGAAGTGTCTGTCGTCGGCCTTGCACTGGTAGTGACATGATTTTGGAGGTTTTAGGACCATTTTGCACCATGCGGAAAACAAGACCATATGTTTGACAAGTCACCAGGAGCTGAAACAGGGCTGCCAGAAAATGTTCAGCACATCGGGATGGCTGGACCGCCTTTGTAGCGCAAAGAAGGGTAGCCACTACATATTTTTGTGGTAGGGTTGGGGGTGGGGCTCCGCGGACGCCACCCGTGTGACGGCCACGCATAGCCCCCTCTCCCATGCGGGCTCAAGCCCCCTAATGCTCTCCTAACCTCCTCCCCCCTCAGTGATGTGGTCATAAAATGAGTACAGGACTGGGGAAATGCATACAATTTCCCTAAAATGGTGGTACATTTGGTGCCTGAAATTATCGCTATTACTTCACCAACGATTGGTACCCTATATGCAGGCCGATTATTCTCAACATGAGAACTCCAAATTCAAAACGTCGAAACGCCAAAAGTTTAGGGCTATAGCCCTCCATCTGGAGGTGTCGGGTCACGCCATTTTGCATAAAGCCGCTTTGTTGTGCCTCGGGCCACCTTTGATGAAAACAAACTTTCTTCGTTGATCACAGCCGGTCGATTTACTCAGATGTTTTGTCTTCATCTGAGCGTCGAGGGATTTCTGGCTCATCGGTGCTCATTGTGATTCGTAACATCACCACCAGCTATGTCACTCTTCCCGAGCATGGCGCACTGGCGCAGTTGGAGGGATAATTACCAGAGGCGCCGAGGACTGCTGCGCCGCTGGAGCGACTGCCATCTCAAAGTCTTCCCAGGTGGAGAGGGGGAGGGACACCCATTTCGGTGGTATGCCATTCTGTCTGCACCCATAGTATGAACTTCAGAACCGTACGGAGGGGCTTGTCCCCTTGTCATCTAGTTTCCGCAGCCCTACTGCGCTCGGTTGGTTTGACGAGCGTGTGGACTTCCAACATTCTAACCTGCCTGAGTCCCAAAGTCAGGCCCTGTTCCCAGCCTCGAGAAGTCTAAAAGCGTGATTGATCTAAAAGCATATTGGGCGCACTAGTGTGATAACACATTGGATTGACATTATTGACCATCCATCGATGAGCCAGACTCAACGGCGGGATTTCGTCTCGTTGGCATGAGTCTGTTAGGGCCAGGTCAGGTGATGTGGTGCGGCCGGGAATTCCAGAGGAATCGGATGGTGGACTCGCTCATCTGCCTAGTACGCAAAAAGCCGATAGAGGTCCGCGCCTCCATGAACATCACAAATCGAACGCTTTCACACGTTTGCCGGCGTTACCCGTGGCGCGCGTCTATGGCGCGTTCGAGGCGCTGGGTGATCTGTTAACCGTGCCTTCGACGCTGCGTACACCACGGCTGCCGCCGCGCTCGTTGTCAGGCCGTTTTCCCGCCTTGGCTGCCCCAAGTGCTTGTGTTTCGATTGTGCCACGAACCTTGGCGGGACGGCGGTGTCTTAGGGGTGCTGACTGATGAAAATGAAAAAGACTACACCTCCGAAAGACGGAAGATGAACAAGGGGATGTAAGGTGCAAGTGTGGTGAGAAACATTTTGGACATGCTTTGAAGTATCTGGAGTGATGACCACGCGTGGGTTATGCGCCTACCGCTGTCGATAAGTTGTGTCCGCAAGCAGGTAAACCGTTACGCCATAGCCCTTTCCATCTTATGTCGGCCTCGTGGCCGGTCCTCTGGCTGATGCTGGCCTTGATGCGCCTCATGCCTTAAAATGACTCCATAGTGGCGCACGCGGACCGTTGATGCTCAGTTTTTTTGTTCGAGTTTTTGCCGACCGTGCAAGGGGTTGTTGTTCCAGCGTGTTACCGGTCAAAAGGACCATTATTAATGTATTCGAGGCTGGTGGCCCACCGTTGTCCTGGCAACAGCAGGGGGCTCGGTTTCCCGGTCTGGCTCGAGGGTGGCGGCGGAATGGTGTTGGCACACCGCAGCAGGTTCATACACCTCCCCGAGCCTGAACAGCCGCGACGCCGGAGTTGGGTGAGCGTGAGCCTTCGCTTGTGCCAGATCGCTTGAGCCGGGTGTGAGTTTGTCGCTTGTGCCAGACCGCTTGAGCCGGGTGAGCGTGAGCCCCTCGCCTGTGCCAGATCACCCGAGCCGAGTGTTAGCCTGTCGCTCATACCAGATCACCTGAGCCGTGTGTGTCTGTCCTCATGCCAGATCACCTGAACCAGGTGAACGTGAGCCCCTCGCTTGTGCCAGATCGCTTGAGTTAAGATCGCTGGCATGTGTTGTCTCGTGCGTGAACGCAATGAATCGCAAGCTGCAGTTAAATTTCTGCGTCCTCAGGGACCGAGGGCCGGGTGGTGGGCCCTCATCCATACAGGCGAAACATCGTTCCGGACTAGCCACGGTGAACGCGGGCCACCGTCGTGTGATGTTGGACGTCGTGCGCCGTGCCGTGCCACGTCGCATGCACAGGTGGCGGTCAGCTTGATGCGACGTGCCAAGGCATAGCGCGCCGTCGCACTGTAGCTGACGCTGCTTGTGGTTGATGTACTCCAATGCATATAGCGCCAGGAGCGCCAGGCTGCGCGCGCACCTGGCCCGCGCACCTGCAGTGTCCTTGACGTGACGCTGGGTTCGGCCGACTCATAGCCGGTGGCCGTCACGTGACCGCTGGGGCGCCATGATCGGGGCCGCGCAACCGTGGGACAGCGTGGAACCGTGGCTGGCCGCCGGATGTCCGTGGCCAGGCCCAGCCGTTTGGGACCGGTTGTCCGTATGGCGCGTCTGGCTGGCTGTTGGACAGGCCAGCATAGGTGTGGTATCACTAAATGAGCGCGGGAATCCGCATACGGATTCTGTCTTGCGATATACAGTGTAGGTAGTTTCAAATGATCAGTGAATCTGGTTAGTTCCACGAATATTGATTATTTGGTGTCGCCCGGCACTCGTGATAGCCCCACGCATTGGCCGACGGGCCTTGTGCCACGGCCGCCCGGTATGGTGTCCGTGGTGGGTGGGGGTGGGGCATTGTGGCAGAGAGGGATGGGTCAGGCCTCGTAAGGTGATCGATGCAGGTTTCTGCCAACACGTACGCGCACATGGATCTGAGCCAGATGACGGGAGGCCATTATCTTTTTTAGTGAGAGGGGTGGAGATTCTACTTGGCGCGGTGATTTGTAAATCGATCGTGGTTCCTCAATCACAGCGATGTTTTACTTGTGTATGAAAGGAAAGAACCATACCAGTGTTGTTCCCTGGGATATAACCAAAAGTGTAGAGTTAGATCCAGTTCAGCAATCACGGAGTTATGACATTTTCCTGGACGAGGGATAGCAGTGACCACAGTATCACGAGATAAAAGCTGTGCTAGTGAGGAGGAAACGAGGCTGGGGTTGTGACGTTTGCATACTGCATTGGTAGAGATTTAAGGGTTGGAGGGCATCTGGAACATGAGAGACTACACTAACCAACGGCGAGTCAGGGCACTGAAACAGAGGCATGCGCCAATGATTGTTGACTTAAGTGTCGGTGAGTGATGTAGGATTCATAAGCATTCGGCGAAGCATAGCTATGCCGAGTGGGTTAGGATAAGTGGAGCGACAGATACTGAGACGGATAACTGAGCTTGGGAAGGATATGTCAATGCTATCGGTTAAGCAAATGATTATGAGCGAGTGATATAGACGCATAGATCAACGAAGAGGGAGACCGTCTCATGAACATCCCAACAGCATATATATATATATATATATATATATATGTGTGTGTGTGTGTGTGTGTATATACATACGCACGGTGCTACGGTGTAATATTAAGTCATAGTGCTATGGCTGCTTTACGATATGCCCACCCGTACGTTTTACATAGTACTACTAAACACCTTCGTGCTTATAGGATTCACTCGCTAGAACTATTGTTCTTCTCAATAGGGTCTAAACCTAGAAATGCCTGCATGAAAACAACGTCGGTGTTGCGCACTTGGCTGCGACCAATGTGTGTCCAAATAAGCTGCATTGCCGTCAGCACTTTGAGTTACAGTTATTTCAAACGTAAACCGATTAAAATTCATTGATTTCGTTGGCTGATGTTACCGAGCCCCAGATCGCTTTTTGTCGCCAACCAATTCCAAAGCAATGTGATCTGTGAATTAGCGTGTTACCGGCATGCCAGTGAGCTCTTCGTTTCGGCACTGTTCTCGGGCGCCGTGCTTCACTCCGCGTCAATGCTGGCTGCGTCAAACATCCCTAGCTATCAGTTGGGCGACCGATAATTCCCAGCACGGTCTTCATGCGCATGAACATCCCAACAAAGGCCCGCGTACCGTACGGCGCCCGGGCTGTCATAAACCATGATCAGCGGAAGCTTTCCACAAACACTACCCAATGTCCAATCATCACGATCGTCGCTATGCATGTGCGCTTCCGGTCCTCATTACCGCTCACCCGCCGCCGCCGACAGGGGTCGCGGCGGTCTTCACAGCGTCAGGTCTGCCCGAGAACGCGGACGGTCGCCTCCCGTTGCGGCGCCAGTCGACGTGGACAGCCAATGGCGACGCGACGGACGCGGCGACGTGCTCCGGATAGCGCGGCCGCTGTCCGGCGCGCAGGCCGCCCCCAGTGCTGCCGTCGGAGGTGACGCCGCCATTGGCGATCGGCACCTGCGCGCGCGCGCCACGCCACGCCGCCGCCGGCTGTCGGGCCGCCCGGGGGCCGCCAGCCGGCCGCCATGGACGTGCGGTCCGATAGCTCGATCCGCCGCCTGCTCGTCGCCGTCGTCTGCTGCGTCTTCTGCTACGTCATCTTTTATAATTCACTGTTCCTGGACCGTCGACGCGTGAAGCTGCCGATGCTCGGTAAGCGGCGCCGCCCCGGCCCGGGGACTCCGGGAGGACGAGCCACTGATGCTAGACTACGGCTCTGGGATGGCTGTCTAGTTGTGCCGGGCTCCGTCCAAGGCACGAGAGAGTTGCGTGTTGCGGTAATTGAGATGGATTTAATCCATCATCTCTGGGCCATCTGTTTTGCTGTCAGGTGAGCCTCAAAGACTGTTCGCGTTCGCACTGTCAGTGTACTGAAATTTCCGTTAACGACAGAGGAGTGGCTTCGCAAAACTAGGCCTGGGAGCTAACTCGATGTCGATTAACCTCGTGTGCCACAAATACTGATATATTTGGGGCACCAAGTGAATGATTTTATGAAGATCTGGAATTGATTACGTCACCAATTGCAGAGAAGTGACATAAATTTAGTCCCTTCCCATTTGGCTGTAGTATCTGAAGGCTACGTAGGAGAATGGAAGCAGACATGGAAGACAAATGTTCCCCATATCGTTGAGTTTTTCTGACGATTTGCTTTGCTGCCTGTATTTCTTGGGAAGGGCTGCGCATGGACATGATGCCGTAGGGATAGTAAAACTCTGTACGTGGGAAAACTTAACTGCACGTTTTTGGGTCTCTTCTGTAAGCGGCGGGGGGGGGGGAGGGGGCTCCAATTTGATGGACTTGGTCCCTTCCTTCCTAGTTGAATACGATCCTACGCTACTGGTTAATGACCTCACAGATGCACCGGCGATTACAAGATTATTCCGAATTCATCGCCACCTTCATGCGCCTTTTTTGTTCCATGTTGTGTACCTTTGTGCCATGTTTTGTCAAAATAGTTACAAATGTACAAGCATGAGGCAGTCAAATTTTGTGTTTCCAGTGGCTCGTGGCGGTTGTGGCTTAAGTGGATTCCCTGTAGTTGGGTGTTGCATCCTAGTCGATACCCCTTTTGTTTTTCCGCGAGAAGAGAGTGGTTAGCGACATGTTCGTAAATGTAGATAAATACTGTCTTCAAAAACTTAAGTCAAATACACCCATGAGGTGGTAAGTCCCCCAAATTGGTTACGTTCGTAGACAAACCTTGCTTTTTATATAAAAGCGGTTTTCAGTTTGCTTTCAAAGGGTGGAAGAAGGCAAACTCTGAGTTAAACGTTCGTTGAAAAATGTTGTGAGAGGCTGGAGTACGAGAACAGTAGTGAGTTTGATGGTTTGCACAATATTGGTACATTAGGTGAATGGTGCATGGGTGGTATGTAGGCTTCGTTGATATGTGGACGAGTCCGTGTGGCGAAATGGCCATGCTATGCCGCAGCTTTGTCGAAGCGCCAGTGATTGGTCTTCTCGCGTGGCTGATCAGTGAGCGCGCTGTGCATGGCAGCCTCGCAATGCCTTTCAGCGGTGGATGCTATTTGTGAGGTTATTTTGGTGTCTATTTGATATTGGTCATGATATTTTGTGGAAAAATGTTTTTTTTTTCTTATGCCATAAGTGTTCTTCTTGTCTCGTCTGTCACAGCCCGTGGCAATGTGCCGCAGTGGCCTCCGACGCTGCCAGTCGCCATTTCGCCGTGTCTTTGCTAGTCAGAAAAGTCCCTCGCTTTTCCCGATTGTCTAGTGAGAAGCACATACATTGTCAGCGGCTGGGTGGGGCTAGTTCCTGCTTATCAAAGGTCCGCTATGTGAACTGTAAATAGGAACATTGATCATAGATACTGTGAGGGCTACTGACGATAGCAAACCGACTTGTATGGGACAAATGGTTTGTCACATCGTTGCACCAGTTCGATATTTCGACATTTCCACCTTCTTTGCTTCTCAGTTACTCACTCAAGGTGAAAATAAAACATGTTTTTTCCACCAAGTGATGTCAACTGGCCGTAGTCTTCGGGTCCGTTAGATGGCTTGCCGTCACGTCTACACGATACACACGGCCTTGATTTACGCTCCCTGCTCCGGCTGGGTAGTAACCATCAAGGCAAGTCCCAGCACGGTATGCCTGGCAACTCCAAATTGCTTTCACTCACCACGAAGCCCGAGGGAAAGACCAACCATTTATATGGTCCTGCGCTAGTTACTTGAGGTTGCCAATGCAGACCAACGATATACCACGTGTGTGTGTTAAATTACGCATGCGCGTGACATAATGCATGCCCGGTCCGACGTGACACGATGGCGCAGACGCCGCCAAGTTGAGCTACAGCTCACTTTGAAGTTGGGCGCTCCGTTGCATTGGATCGTAGCCGAGGTTCAACGCACACCACAGTGTTTGGTTCTGGAGCTGACTTCACGTCATGGTTTCGTATTCTGAGCCGTCGCTTGGTGCTTCCCTCCCCACAAATGGGGCAACGATAACGGCTTTAGGAGATATTGACGCAGTTGTGCGACACAGATGGCGTCTACTTCGATCGTGGCATTTGTTACGAGGGGCCAGCCGCAAAGAGTGTGAAGAGATACGTACGCACATGTGGGAGAAGGGGGGGGGGGGGAACCCATTCAGTGGATGGAAGGCAACCCTAACATAACGTTTCAGGGAACAAGAATCGTCGCGAAGCCTCAGGGCGGTATCTATAAACTACGTCACCCATTTTCCGGCTTTTTTAACCCCTTTCCCACTCCAAGCTGCTTTGCTTTTTGGGCCAATTTTCAAACCTCCTCTCAGGCTGCTCACTGATTACGCTGGGCGAAAGCCTCCATCCTCATGGTCACCCTGCTAAACATTTTAACTGTTTATACATAATTTCCAACCGCGCGTAATGTGAGCGCAATGTTACGCTGTGCATCCGCCCCCCTTGTCGCGCGATGGTTACATTCCATCGAACCTCCTCCCGCCATGCGTGACCAACCTTACTGGCGTGCCTTACGTAATTTTTGATTTATAGATGGTCCCCTGGAAAAAGTGTTCGTGAGCATATGGATCATTCTGATTAGCGAGAGACGAAATGCTGATTGAATCATTGGCTTCAAATCAATTATGCTTGTTTAAGTCAGTTATGCGTGTCTGCACCGGCCCGGTGTCCATTGCCCACGTTGGCATGACTAGTCCCGAAATAGATGTGTGAATTGAAACAAATCAGTGAAAGTAATGAAAACATGTGGAGTGGAGTGAACTGAAAAACAAAGCAGAGGTGAAGGTTTTATCATTGGTTTTATCAAGGTTTATCAAGGTTATCAAGGTTTTATCATTTTTTATCAAGGTGAATATCATTTTCAATTTTAAAAAAGATGTTTCACCTGTCATCATATCCCGATATGAGCATTTGGTACAAGCGTGGCAGCGTAAGTGGTGATTATAAATGCACATTTTTATGCTCTTTAAGTGCATGCCAAATTTGCTGATGAAAATGGTTAAGACCCTCCCCTTAGATACAGTACTGTCCAGGAAGCCTCCTTTGAGAACCCCCCCCCCCCATTTTGTCCAGGAGTCTCCCTTGAAAATCCTCTCCCCCCACTGAAAATCCGTGGCGCCGCCCGTAGCCAGATGGCCAGTGTATGTCGTATGTTGCATGCGAGCTGAACATTCATTTCTTGATAATGCATGACAATAAATATTTTCAAAGTTATTTACGTTCATAAACTTGTCCGAACTTGTGAACTTGTCACGTTAATTTGAACTCCAAATGGCCAGACCTTTTGTGCGCTTTCACAACCTGGGTGCCCTGGATGATATATGATCCTAAATATCGTCACAGTCTACGAGTATTTAAGGCCAAGAAATCCAGAAACAGAGCTGCCGGGCCTGAGAAAGACGAAAGGTCTCGGAAAGGTCAAGCAATGTGATCCCTTGAGCCGGTTCCTCATGGTGGAGGTGAAAATGTCCCCTGTCATTCGCGTACATCTTCCAAAGTCATGTGGTGGTAATTTGTAATCAGATGCCATGAGTTTGTCAAACATAAATAAACATGACTTTTTGTTGGTGATAATATGAGGGCATTGTGTAGCAACGCCGGGTGCTCCGAAAAATGATACCACCTTTCTTCCGTCGTGTGCCGACTTCCTGCTAGCACATGCACCATGGAGCCATGCTGATTGATGGAAAGAGCTTCAGTTATGGTGCACACGGCGTTTCCAACTATGCCTGTATCTACCGAACTGACCAATATATTGTGTTATTGCTTGGCTTAAACATTATGGTCACTGCCATAATACATATTTAAGTCAGTTTAGATACTTATTGTCACTGTATACCAGCCATATACGGTATACCAGCTTTAAAGTTGCTGTGGCCAACGCCACATCTGCCGTACCGCATTCTCCACCCTCGTATCCTGGAGAGCCATAACATCCGTATGGCGCGGGCCAACTTCCGACCGCACTCCGCAGGCGACTAAGAGTCGCTCGCATTTGCCTATCTGCGCCACGTTCGCACACCGTGCAATCGTTCCGCGGTCGAGGTGGCCGGCCGGCTTCCGGCGCGGCGTCTATCAGCAGGAAGGGATGGGCGCCGGTCCGCCCCCGTCGCCGCCGTACGTGGTCACCGGGCAGCCCGGAGCGGCGGAGCTGGGGTGCGTTGGCCACGACCGGCGGCGGGCCAGCGGCGTCCCGGTCGACGCTGGTCGATACGCCTGGGGCCACCGAATCGGGCGTCGTCGCACTGCGCGGCACGCCGCCGCGGCGTGGTGCGGGTGCCGAGGCCGCGGAGGGGGTGGGGGTGAGTGGGGCTGGGTCAAGCCCCGGTCGACGGGGCGCCGGGTCGCGAGGAGCGACGAGCTCCGGTCGATAGCACGTGGAAACTTGTGAGCACCGCGGTTGTTTTTCCTTGGCTTTGGAGACAAACTGCGAATGGAGGCCTGGTCGTTTCCCTGATTACGTAGCATGCTGAAAATTCGTTCCTAGTTGCGTGGTTTTTGTAGTAGCAACATGCAAAACCGATTGGGACAGAACACATATTTGAATGTGTTGTCTGTTCAACGTTCACACGATGTATAGGCCACGTAAGTGAATATTCGCGTCTCTAGAAGTGAGCGATGGATAATGAATATGCTAACGATGCAAACATCATTTGTCCAAGGAAACCCCAGTTCGGACGCATGATCTGTGAGAACTAGGACCAGTGAGCATAAGTTAGGCACCAAAGGCTCGTAACGATGAAAACAGACGACCCCGTGCGACATTGTCGGAATGCTTCAAGTTGTGACAGGCAGGTACAGCCAAACATTGAAATGAAAGCGTGCCTCGTTTTCACAGTTGCCACTGGCGAAATGGCACGCCTGTGGACATTTTGGGCATTGTCGTGTCACTTAGCTAACCTGCCTATCAACAGTGCTCCCAAAGGGACACTTGTAAGAAATATACCGCGTTTGTGGATCTTGTGTGGAAGCTAGCCTAGCGCTAGTTTGTAATAGTTGCATTTGATTTAAAAATTTTATTTTAAATTAATTATTATATCAATTAATAATTGCACACAGAATTGCATAGTCGACTTCCACACCTAAGATTTCCCTGCGGAAAGTAAATTTTGGCGAGAGTTGAGAGATGATGGCGCATAAGTTGGTACTCAGTTGATAACCAGATTTGTCCAGAATATGTGAGCCCTCATAACGGCATTAATGAGCACAAGCCTATTATGACACCATCCATGCTTGTAACTTTTGGTGTACATACTTGTGCAGACATACTTTATGTGTTACGAGAATTTTCTCAAGTTCATTCGCTCATGAACAAATATGTGCGTACTTTATGCATGCCAACATTTGTCATACCAACATTGATAGAGGATGGAATGGTCGGATGATTCCGACACGAATCACGTTTTGTGCTGCAGATGAGAGGGTCGGATGATTCCGACACGAATCACGTTTTGTGCTGCATCATACAGGAAGTTGGACAGTGGTAACAGGCATTACAGATATGAGACTTGCGGTTGAATGATGAAGGGATATGCCCGAGGATGTAAATGCAAGTAAAAAATATTAGATCACGGATTAGTACGCAAGAACACCACATTGAATGGTGAAATACGCGCACCCAACGATATTCAAGCTCTGGAAACGCTGCACCCATTACCACAACACTTCTCGAGATGTTGCAGCACTGCAAAGGGGTCGGCCCGTCCGCTAAGATGCCAATTTCGTACGGCCATTTTGGCAGTCCCTCTGACTGCCAAAATGGAGGTCACATGGCGTCTGTTTGATTGTGTCATGCAAGTGTTCCATGACGCGGTCATACGATGAGGTCTCGAGGAGCATATTTACTCAAAAGTGAAATTTTGTTGTCTGGAACTGTCTTTTGCGCTAGTACGCCAATGACATCAAGTGAGGTTGATTCATCATGTCTGATGCTTGCTCCAACATCTTCAAATGTGGAACATTCCCTGTATTAAATATTTCACCAACGTCAGTTATGCCAAATCAACATTTTAGTGCAAATTTTTTGCCTGCAAACTTTTGCTCCCGGTTTTTGCCATGCAAACACTTTTCATACCTTTCCTTAAGAACAATTGCGGTCGTGCATCATGTGGTGCCTTCCGCTCAGTGCTCATATCCGGCAATCGGTGCCGCGACAGAAGTATCTATAATATAATAAAAGTTACTTTTTTGTGCGAACGGATGCCGTAACACGGCGTCTTGTCTGGTCGTGCCGTGTCGGCCGTGGCCGTACGGGTGCGGAGGCGCGTGGCGCGGTCGATGGCGAATGAGCAGGCGCGACGGCTTCGATCGGCGCCACCTCCGCAACAGGCGCGGCCGGCATAAGCCGGCCTGAGCCGCTGCCGCGACGGCATGGCAAATCGCTGGGGCCAGCCGGGCCTGGTCGGCCGCCGGTCGGCCGCCGGGCCGCTGCCGCAGCGGCATGGCAAACCACTGGGGCCGGCCGACCGGCCAGCCGGCCGCCGGTGGTTGCGTTTCGCGCCACGCCCCCGGTCCGACTCGGATGTCGACGCCGCAGGCTCGTGCTGTGCGCAGCGCCGCCGCCACAGGCATAACTGAACAAACATTTCTGCCATGGCACCGGTTGCTGGGCATCGGCGCGGGGCGGGACGGGCACCGCGCGCGCCGAGGCGAGTATATGCGTGCGGGGTGCTGGCTATGGGTGGAGACTACGGCACCCGCGCGTCGCGCGAGACGTCTGAATTGCCTGCTCCAAGCGCGGCCGTGTCGTCCACCTCGGCCGAGTTTGGGTCACTCCTCTTCCACGCCCGCTTCTTCAGGCTCTCCCATCGTCGCTTATTAACCTTCTGGTAATTTGACGTTTCTGCCATCTTCGGGGCTTTAGGACGCACTCGACTGCCGGGGCGTCGCCTGGCATTATCTGTAACGGCATGTTGTTACACGACCATGCCAGCGCGACAGCTTATACGCCCTGTGCTTATGGTACGAACCTCTTTTGTGTAACGCGATAGTTCCCGGATTTCAGTGGCAGGTCCAGGGAATGCCAACCTAACCTTATTGTCGTGAACGAGTTTAAGCACGCACGTTTAAGGCATTCTACAAAAAGAGAATGTTATAATGCACGGGAAGCTTGCGGATCATACAAAATGCGTAAAAAATTGTGCACATGCCTACAATTGAGGAAAACATGGGTAGGGGATGACTTCGCGGCAGTCATCCGACCCACGGCCGTATAGGTAGGATAGCACCGCCCCGCGTTTCAGCAAGAATTCCTCTTGGGCTTCGTGGTAACGTCACTGATACGCCCAGTAATCTCGGCGTCTTCGAACCTTGGGGTCCTGCTGTAGCGCATATTCCTGCGCATATTTATGGCGCCCAGTACAGGCCTCTGGTAATCACAGCTCACATACCTAAATTGCGGTGCGTCATAATTCGACGTAAAATGTAAAATTTCAACACCGCTCAAAAGCGGTCAGGTTGTTTTCATTGCTTAAATCTTCTTCGAGTGAATGGCGTGGTAACCATGGCAACATAACCATTCGTAATGGATGAAAAAGCGCCGTGCGCAGCTTGCACGGAAGAACTACAGCTTTCGCGACAAGCCATAGCTTACGTGGACGAGCCGCAGCTTGCGCGGAAAAGCCGCAGCCCTTGTTGAGCGGAGCGACCCCGTGCTGTTAAGACAGCGCGGTGAATGCTGGGTCATTGACGATAGAATTAAGATGTTCTAGTATTAGATAGCGCCTCAATGCAAAACATACCAATCATGGATATAGTATTTATGAGCTCGGCACCGCGATTTCAAAACAATCATTTCCAGTGATGAAGCGGGCAGCATGGATATTGTCTTTAATCAGTGCATGCCGGATTTTCACGGTGCCACTGTAGGCCCGTTGTGGGTCCACCCAACGGGTCAAACCTGTCAAGGGGTCTAAAACGGAATTCATGCGATGTGACTTGCATTACATTTGCAGTTTCATTCTTTGTTGTGAGTCACGGAGGTTGCAAGTGCGCCTACTGTACCATGGAATAACTTCACTGGTGCGGGGTCCAAAGCTCCGGTTTTTTTAACGTCGCTTCTGTGGTTTGACAGTATGCGCTCTGCATCTAGATGGGAAAACGGACAATCGCGGACATGAGTTCTGAATGCTGATTGCATGGTGTTGGTCTCTTGTCGCCATTTGCCAGCCGATATGTTATACCTGTTGCTTCTCCCAATGAGATTTCCATGACCTTGCGCTTCGGTAACCGCCTGCAAGCGGGTACTGTGCGCGCTGCGGCAAATATCTGGAGGGGAACTGATGTAATGCAGACGTCTGGCTTCCTGAGACGGTGTACTTAACGCCCGCAGTCGTGCAAAATGCATAGAGATTTGACGGTGACATTGAGAGCTCGTGAACCGATCCAGATCAGGAACCTGCGACGCACTAGTCCTTCCGTATGTTGAAATGTATGTTCCAACCTATTCGGTGAGGTCCAGTTCCAAAGTAGTGGCACCAAGTAGTGACTTCCAAAATGCGTGTCCAGCAAGGCTGTTTTCACTAAATGTTTTGACTTTACAAGTGGACGACTTGCAGACCACCGATAGGGAAGTGGAGCTATTTTGTTCAAGCAGTAAACAAAGTAGACTCACCGTGAAAACTTCACGCCGGGTTGTACTCGTCGAGACCGCTAGTTCGGTGACCGTTTGCCAGTGCCGTGCCAGTCTGCTTGCGGCCGACCGCAGTCCCGCACTCAGACGCGGAGTTCGGGCAGAGTTCGGGTGACTGGTTCTGCAGCCACAGTGCTCAGGCCGCTTCATTCATACCAGCGTTGAACATGAACCGTGAGACGTTCGGAAGGACTTCCACCGCCTCGGTCCGCCTTTCAGTGCCAATTCTGTTCGCCGTGTGGCCAATATTGTACGCCGTTCAGCCCTTATGGCGGCCCTAATGTGTACCCGCAGCGTAGTGATAGTAAAACTTTGCCAGTATGTGCGCCCATATCATTTTGCCTTATAAGCTTATCTTATTATGTTGCTGAGCTATTTATTCAACATTCATATTAGCCCCGTCAACCGTAGATTGTCCAATGTGTTGAAAACCGTGCCGTTATTGGAGCCCTCGCGTTTGAAGACGATTGAATATCACGGCTCGGCCAGATCGGCCATCGAGGGAAAGCGGCTGCAACTTCCCAATCCAGCTGCATTCCAGACATGCCGAAATATTTGATTGTGTTCTATTTTCAGCCATTTCCGATACCATGGAGTCCGTGGAATGCGTGGTTACAGTGTGCAAACTGCACAATGCACCATCCAAAACCAGACTAATTCATTTAACGTGAGGGCCGCAAAAGTCGCATTACGTACCGCTAAAAAATAGTGAGCGTCGCAAGGTAACTGCAGGCAGTATCGTTCCGCTTCGGTCGTTACCCTTTGTAGTCAAGGACTCTTCTTTTTGTAATGCTATTGTTCAGGATCGCCGCTTCGTGATCCGCAATGCTGGCAGTTTCTATAGAGTAGATCTGATGACAGCGATGCCATTTGGAATATCTCACTTGGCATGGTTTACTTACCCACTATTGTAACGAGGCGCTGGCAATAACAAAATTTCTCAAAGCATTCGGTTTGTTAGCCCCGAAACGCCCTAATTGTATTGTAAAAATAGGGTGATATGCATGTGGAGACGCTGTTTTATTTAAGCCATCGAAAACACCGCTAGGGAACCGCTAAAAGACAAAATAAAGAAGCTAAGCAAAGAGAGAAATCTGTTTCCGCCCGTTTCGCCGCGCGGAGAGGTGCCATCGCCAGTGGTGCTGCCACCCGTGACGTCACGTGTTCGCGTGTCTCGACCTCATGAAGTAGGTCTCAGTTGATGTTTGTAAGCTGTCAACTCCTGTGGATCCCTCGGACACATGGCTTGTGCAATGCTGTTCAGATCACATGAGACGTCGAACAGGTACTGGTCAGTTGTGATTTCCGCCTGCTTCGTTGCGCGAGGAGTCAGCGTTGTTGATGTCGGTTCAGCACCGCCGCCAGCCCAGTCTGCAAAAGGTCCATCCACTGCGCCGAACGCTGACGTGGCATCAGTACGCTGAACCTGCGACACGCCTGCGCCGAGCCCAGACGGGCCCGAATGGCGCCGAATTTTCCAATTATTTTTGCGGGATCAGTTTGATTTCAGGGGAATTTTTTGCATGGAACCACCTTGGCAAGTCCTTCGAATGTTGGCTTCATATGCGCGGGAGTGGGCGGTGACCTTGCACCCAACTGGGGTCTCTCGGATTTCCGCCATGTGTGTGCTGAAATGGTTGCTGGGATGTCGCTGCTACAAATGACGTTCTCGACGTAACGTGCCTTTATGCGGTCTGGCCTCCAAGATCTTAACATTTATTTGCATCTTACTGGTGCACAAAGCGTCCCGATTGGTAGACGTCCAGTGCATGGCGTCGCAGTGGGGTCACCGCTCGGGTACGTGTTTGCGAGTATGTATATGTACTAGCTGGAGAACCGCGTCCTCAGCCTCGACTTAAACGACATATATACTGCAGATATGTCGATGGCATATTTGCTGATGTCACAGACGAGACCCACCTTCACCAACGGCAGGCCGTTAGGAAGCAGGAATCGCTATTACGATCCACGCTGACCTGAGTGTCAACAACCGTTTACCATTCCTTGACGTCAATCTAAATCCGAGTGACGAATCTACTGTGAATGAAGTGTGCCGCAAGCCTGCCGATGTCGGTAAATGTGTGAGCACGGCAAACGCATGCCCAGAGCGCCACCGCCCGGCCACCATCCGCTCGTTTGCACATCACCGTCCGGCACCATCCGCTCGTTTGCACGACGCGCCCTCAAGTATTGCTACAGCTGGTCCAGCGCGGACCGCCAACTGGAACGGAGCAAGCAATTGCTCGTTGACAACGGCTATTCGAGCAGTGCAGTTAACCACAAGACAGTTCGCCTTGAAGCGCCAAAACCTGAAACCACGCGGGAGGAAACAGTCTCATCATCTGTTAGACAGAAATCCAATGTCGAAGCTAAATTTGTATCAAAATATCAATTTCTATTTGCAGCAAATCAAATGTCAAAAGGTGGATGAAAAAGCTTTATAGAACATCAGGACAAACATCACACCGCCTGACGAAGATGTCGAAATAAGGCTTACCATCTATGACAGAAACAGGGTATCTAGTGGCCTCGTAATAAAACAAGCCGACGGCAGACCAAAGCTGACAGAAGCAGACCAATATAGCACATGAACTTTACTGACCATTAGGAGACTGCTGACTCTTCCGTACCTCGACCTGCATTGAAATGACTACATCCTTATCACCATGCATGATAATGTACCTGCAGAAGGGAGCGCCAGACCAGCGTATGCGCAAAGCCCACAACCAAAAACTTATTTTCCTTGACTTAGCTGTAAACACGCTGATTCTGAACTCATGTGCAAACAAACACCGTTTAGAAGCTCTATAAGTAATCCTCGCCAGAGAAGGAATGCCTAACTTAAACAAACAGCATAGGTCATCCATAGCCCTAGATGCATTCGGGCAGCAGGATAATTAATGTCTTGGGCTTGTCATGGAGCCGACCTGACTGGAAAAGTGCGTACATGCGCGCATGCGTGGGTGGTTGTGCGTGTGCGTGCGTGTGTTTTGTGCCTTGACCTGATGCTGGGGTGCTTAATCCGTTAACTGATGGTGTATCGTGAATTTTATCTTGTAGAGCATGTTTCGCCCTACGTAATGTTCAAATATATTCCGTTCGATTGACGTGCCTTGCTTCAAGAATTTGGAACGAATTTGCTTGAAACGTTAACTAGCTTAGGCAATATAATTAATTCTTGGCGAACGATTCAATGACTTACCGAAAATAGGGAAGGATTTCATTCGAGCAATCGAGCAAGCGCACAAGCAGCTGATAAAATGGTGTTTCCGACCCAAGCGAGTGTATGTTTTCCGCTGATGAGAAAGCCGACGAGATCGGGTAAGAGAGAGTTAGCTGTAGTACATTGGCCGCTCCCAGAGCTGTTGCCTTTGGCCGCTCGATTTGTAAGCCGTCTGTGGGGCATATGGAACTGTGTGGGCGCGAGCTGAGTGGGACGCCACCAAATCGGTAGAATACCATGACGGCTGACTATCGCACATAAGGCCTTCAAGCTTATCGAAGCGGTGGCGGTTCATGTAACTTTTTCTTATCTGTGGCTTTGAGACGCTTCGAGACGTCGGGTGTGTTGTGAGTGGCTTCCACATGGTGGCTATTCAGTACCCAGTCGGCTTTGTACAAGAAACATTAGAACATTCAAATGTGCGGAACAAATTTCAGGTCTGCATAACACACGCACACACACAGTCACACTACTCAGCCACAAAGTCAGAGTCTTAAAACAGACAAGAAGGCATGCCATGATGGAACGTGGGCGGCTGTCGGCGGCAAGCAGCTCCATGCTGCAGCCGCTCGGGTACGGCGTTGGGAGGCTTTCACGCGCGTACAGAAAACCGAACGCAGTGCGGCGGGCACCCCGCTGACATGCAATGCATGGTACACAGTGACACAGGCACGTCGGCGCACAATTTCCGCCACGCTGCACCATCCCAGAGTTTCTGAAGCAGGCGTGATGTGGTCGCAGCGGCGGATGCCGGCGCCTTTTGGGCCCGGCTCAGGTGGCAGCCGGTAGCGCCTCCCCACAAAGACAGACAGAACTGTATGTGTGGGAAAACTTGCGCACGATCGAGAAGCGTCAAAACATCAGGAGAGGGGTGGTGCCGGGGCTTGGACAACGCGAGTATGGCGTCCCAACGTCGAACGACCGCGGCGATGTGGGTCTCCCACGTCAGGTATTGGTCGAGGAGTACACCCAGTACCTTCGCTGTTGTTGACGGGTGGATAATTGAACCAGAAATGTTCATATGAAAGTTACCGGTCTCCTTAGTGCAGAGTTTTGCACCGATCATAGCGAAGTTGGTCTTCTCGGGTTTATTTTTAGGCTGGTTCATTGCTACCTTTGGTGGAAACCTTGAAATTGTAGTCGTCGCATTCGATGTTGTCTACCAAAACCTAGCATAATGACAGATCGCTCGTTCATATGAAAAGACGCGTACTGCAAGATCATTTTATCGGTTCAGCATCCCAATGTAAGAGCTTAATCAGCAGAGAGGCTCGCTGATTTAGCGTGTACGCGGCAGTTCTCGAATGTTGGTTCCGCAGCTATCTACCCGAGCTCGATGCTATGCAGAACATCGTGTCGAGCGCTTCGGCGATAGAGACTTATCTATGATTTTTTGTCAAATACGATTTCTTGCAAAACCAAACCATGATGTATAACGGTTTTACATCGTCACGATTCACCATCGGCGCCACCACGTGCCAATCCGCGGAATCACCGCCGGAGAGGGGATAGGGCGACGACCTGGTCATATGACCTGGTTCATCCAAAACAGCGGTCGGCCGGCCGGCCTCCGACCGGTGGCCGCGGGGCCAGTCAGCTCCATTTTTAGATCATGTTTGCATCGCGTGTGTGCAGAGCGTGCAACCCACACGTTACTGCCTACCTTCTGACATGCGTGTGTCGTATGCGCCGTGGTCAATATTTGCATGTGGCGCCACCTCGCGAGTGCACACGATTATGACATATTTGACCTTGGCCATTTTAAACCCCACACACCCATCCCTCCTACGCCACCCCCAAGACCACACATATCCTAGCACAGATATAAGACAGCCGGCGGTGTCACCTGGAGCGAAATGAAAACAATGCACCAACGTCCGTTCGCGGCTGAAAAACTCGGGGCTTATGACCCGTTTCACCGCAGGTGCAAACCTGTCGTGTGGTCTGGTGTGTCTGGTCTGGTCTTGTCTGGTCTTCTGCCCTGGCAAGGTCTTCTGAATATTACCATCAAAATGTTGCACAGGCATCGCTCATGTTGCATGCTGTTTTCTGTGCCCATGTAATGTTATGTGTTTCCATTTTCGGTTAAAACTGTTCATCTCAATGTTTACGGCAGCCATCGTTTTCTTTAGGGTTATGCAGCTACTCCTTTGGCGTCAGAACACGGGGATGGTTGGTTGCGTCTTGTCGATACCAACGTTTTATGTCATTATTTGTTATCCAATACAGTGATCAGGCTTATGCCACCATTACTCTTGGTAATGTCAAGTACAGTTTTGTTTTACTTGAATCAAGCCGCAGCATACTGCATATGCTGCATGCTGCATTGGGATGTTTTTATATGGCGCCAAAACATTCTTCCACGGTGCGGCGAGTGTGAAGTGAAGACCGGGGCGCGCGACAGCTGCCGCACCGCACCAACTGACGGTGACGACCGAGAGCGCTGTCTCGAGGTCAGGACGCGACCAGGGCTGCTACCAGATGGGGGTGGGGGGTGGGGGTGGGGGGCGAACCTAGGGTCGTTTCCGTCCGCACGGTGATAGAAAACGGGAGTTGACAAGCACAGCCCGCCCCAGAAGCCAAGCGGTCCATATCTCACCCCGAAGCCTCTGAACGCAGTGAGAACTCTGAGAACTGGGCATTGTAGTTGCTGTCGGGGAATGAAGCCATACGGCACAAAAGCGATGATATGGTTTCCTTGCTCGTCTTTTCCAGCTGCTGGCATTCTGGGAAGCGAGATTCGATCCAGATCCGAAGATCCAGAAGATTGTCTAATAGTGTTTTTTGCGCATGTTCGTTACATACGCAACTTGTGATTTGCTATCACGGGTAGCCTGCCTGCATTTTGCTGAGATGAGAAGAAACAAAAATATAAAAATTGTTCAGTGCTCATTAAAGGAGTTCGAATTGAGCTATACTATCACTTGACAAAATGAAAATTATTTCACTTGTAGGTAAATATGCGACAATTGACCGATTTACAATTTACGTTGATGTCGCAAACTTACCTATCCAACAGTCAGCAGTCCATCCACCAACGGTTTCTGGTAGGTACGCCCTACATACCTATATATTGTATTAGATGTACACTAAAAATTTAGATTTATCAAAGAACATTATGTGGTGTTTGGACGACCTTTGAAAGCTTGTCTGGTGCGGGATATGATGGTGCTGTCGCGCGGTAATGTCTACCGTTCGTCTATTTATTTATTCATTTATCATACGTCATAAGCTCACTCCACTCAGAATGTGGCTATTAAAGAGCCCGTGTCGTGGAAATAAAGCACTGTGGGTCAGGGAGGCTCGCGCAAACACGTACACACGCAGGCACACATACGCAGAACGCACGCTCACATTCGTTAAAGCCATTTGAAGTATGCGTCGCTATCCGTTATTGATCTGCCGCTGCAGGATATAACTACGCAACTCGCGTTTGAATTGTCGAACGCTCAGCTCGCGGATATTCTGCGGTAGTGCGTTGTAGGCGGCCACGGCGAAGTAAACAAAACGCCGCCTTCCCGATTCGGATCTGATTACCGGCACACGTAGCATATCAACCTGCCTCGTTGTGCGTTGGTGAACATGGCGTCTATGGATAAGGTGATCAGGTAGTGACTCCGGCTGGGATCTTGCCAGGATACGTTTCAGGAGTGTCAGTGTATGATATAAGAACGCGCCAGCAGACATCCACTGGAGATCTCGTAAAACATCGCTCACATGATCATATTTCCGATGCTCAGAGATGACTCGTGCTGTGAAGTTCAGCAGCTCCTGCAGTCATGATGTTTGAGTAACATTACATGTTCCACACACACAGATGCAGTAACGGATGAGTGAAATGACCAGACCCTGGACTAGAGTAATGAGTGTGGCCTGAGGCAGACTGTGCCGGCTGTGGCTGAGGCCCATAAGAACGCCAGTGCATCGGCGTCAACGACGTCATCAGTGTGCGCAGTAAGCGTCATGCACTGGTCAAATACAACACCCATGTTTCGAACGGAGGGAGAGCTGGCTACACTGGCGCCCATAGATTTGATGCTAGTCGGTAACAGGTTCAGAAGATGTTGACGCGTGCCGAGGACTATGAGCTTTGTTTTTTGTGCGTTAATTTTCATTCCGTTTTTGCCAAACCATTTGGACAGGTGTGAAAGATGTTACTCCATGGATGTGATCAACGAACCAATGTCACCGGGCCTCCCACTCACTAAAACCTGCGTGTCGTCCGCGTACTGCACAATACATGCGTCATGAGCATACAGCGACATATCAGCATAAATGCTGTACAGCAGCGGGCCGAGCGCTGAGCCCTGGTACGTTCCGATCGGGTTGTGTAATGCCTCGGACAGAGAGCAAGCGCCACCTGGGTTCTGGACGAGAACCTGCTGAAAGTGGTTTTGGAGGTAACTCGCAAACCAACGTACATCAACATTGTGCAGCTGGAGCTTTCTAAGGAGTCCATCATGTGGGATAACATCAAAGCACTTGGATAAGTCCAGCAGGCACAACAAGGTGATTTCCCTTTGATCCATGACCTCAAAAACTTTGTCGGTTACCATGAGAAGCGCCGTCCGTGTCAGTGGAGTGATATGATCTAAAACCATGTTGACTAGATGAGAGCAGGTGATGAGAGGTAAAATGTGCAAACAGCAGCTCGTAAACTAAAAGTTCGGTGACCTTAGCGATAGTCGGTAAAACTGAGATAGGCCTGTAATTAGAAACATCAGTAGATTTTGGCATCTTTTGGATAGGATGTACTGTTGTCAGCTTCCACGAGTCGGGAACTACATGGGCTGTCAGGCTGGATTGTCGACAGGTCAGTTGTGTGGATCGTTTCCAATAGTTGGGACTGGCTGCTGCTGGCCAGTCTGGAACCCGACCAGCGTTTGTGCGATGCTGAGTGTAAGTTACAGTACGGACACTACAGTGTTCAAGTCCTGCTGCCAGCTGAACTGTCACGAAAGATGAACATTTCATAGTATTGATAACTGTTCTCATGTTCTCAAACGCGCCCGTCTGTATTCGCGTAGTTCGGTGCTGATTGCGCGATGGTAGCACAGTCCACTTCTGTAATTGTATGGCCCTTGCGCCTCCTCAGGGGCTGTCTTTCTGTTGTGATCCTGGCGCTCAGTGCCAACTTGCGATATAAGCCGGCTATAAGCCCGCGATTGATGACAAGGTTCAAGGTTTCAGAAATGATGAGAGTTAAATCCAACTTAGCTCTATAGGAGTCCAGAAGCTTTCTTTGTGGCAAGACTTACTGTCCAATTCCTCATTGGAAAAACTGCCACCGGGGTTGTCACTTTTGGCGTCACGCGTTGTGCTTCACAACAGACACCGCACTGGGAGTTAGAGCCGCCCCATACTGTGATTCTCATGCAGCGTGGCGCGGCACAATTCAATGTAATTTGACTCAGTGCGCCGCAACGCGACTGGATGCAGCCGATACGACCAGACGCCACTGCCGCGCCGTGGGCGGGGTCACTCGTGCAACTGGTTGCCACGGACACCGAATAAACAGGGCATTGACTCGTCTTGCACCGTTTGTAAGCATTGGCGGGTGGAAGTGCGGTTTTAAGTTTTGTTCCGAAGTAGACAGATTCCTATCTTTTAACCACGACGTCACGATCTATTTTATTTCTTCTTTGCACCATACAAGTTGGCGCTGAAGTGTCGCTTACCTGTGCAGCCGCTTGAAGCACTCAGTTGTGCAGTCGGCGGCGTGTGGGAGCCGCCCGGCGAACAGGTTCAGGCGGATGGAAAGAAAAGTATTCATGATGATGTTAGATATGAATGTGAATAACATTAGAACATTCTTCCCTTACATGAGTATGGACCTTATAATGTTGATGAGTTGCGGAAAGTCTTACAGCCCCTTATCAAACTTAAGTTGACCCAGCTGCGTTAACCCATCTCGTCTGAGGAGTGACGGGGCTACATGACCGTATAAAAACAAGGTGTAATTTGCATGCAGCTATCGGTGGGCCTGCTTGAAAAGGACATAAACACTTAAATTGGAACGACGAATGATACCCCTCACAACCAACTGAGTTGCATGTGCATGATGTCATAACGTCGCGACAAAAACGCGCCGCATAAAACAATGCGAAAAACAATTATCAATACTTGGTTGTGCTTGACTATCAGCACTGGAAACTATCTGGGGGCCGTTAGTCATTTGTGTAGTATATTACGGGTTATGTGAGCCACGAAAATGATGTTATCAAAGCACCGCCGTGCATCCGGATCTCAAAAAGCAGACTTGATTCATACTTTTTGCAATGGGCCGCAACTAGTCCTAACCGACCATGAGCGCCAAAGAACGGTTTGTTTTGAATGAGACGTATTGCTCGTATGCATTAAAAGAATGTTTTTATAAGCATTCGACATGCTTTAGACGCGCATTACAGGCTGATTAATGCGATAGCGTGTTATATTTTGTTCCGATCAGGCGTTGACCGTACCTGTTACCGTTTGCCACCGTTCAACGGGGCGAAGCCGCACGTCCAAGCGTCGGGACGCGCGGTCGCCGCGGGACGCCCGGATGCGGGACGCCTGTCGTGCAGCGCGCTGGCGCTTAAAACACGCACCAGTGTGGGTCCTCAATTAACAAAAAAACGGCGGTGGTGGTCCTCCCTTAAAAACAGCAGTGTGGGTCCCCCCTTAAAAACAGTAGCGTGGGTCCTCCCTTAAAACACGGCAGTGTCGGTCCTCCCTTAAAACAAGCAACGTGGGTCCTCCCCTAAAAAGAGCAGTATGGAGTCTCCTTAAAAAAAAAAACAGCAGTGTGGGTCCTCCCTTACGGTCGACCGTATGTGGTGCAATACCTGTGGCGTCACAGGTAATTATCGCCGTCAATTATATATATATATATATATATATATATATATATATATATATCGCTTGTCAAATAATTTGAGTCATGTTTGTTTCCAAGCTTTGTCTTCACATGCTGAAAACGTATGTCGTGAAAAACAATTGAGTGAGTCGCCAATATCTTTGCGCTTAAGCATTTTTCAGCAAATACGATGCTTCCCTCATGTTTTTGTGACCCAGAAATGCCTGCCAACAAACATTTCGAAGCTATTGGCTGATCTCCCCCGCGAGAAACGTAGCGTGTAGCGAAATGTAGGGAGACTGGACGACGGTAAGTCGACGGGGTCGTAACCTCGACTGTCGCTGTTTCAGAGCGGCTGGTGTACCGACCGGGTAACGGGTCAAGCTCGACGCAGACGGCTGAGCACCCGGGCAGTCCGGCCCAGCCCATCTCGACGGCGCTGGCCTGGCCGCCCTCGACCCAGGCCCGGCCGGCGCCGTCCCAGATCCCGGCGGCAGCCGCGGCCGGCCGGGCGTCCGAGTCGCCGGCCAAGCCCACGCCCGCTGCCAAGTCGAAGTCGACGGCCAAGCAGACGCCGAAACCTACGCCAAAGTCGACGACCAAGCGGACGCCAATGCTGAAGCCGAAGCCGACGCCGACGCCGCGGCCGGGTACGGTGATCGAGGACATGTTCGAGGGTGGCTTCCGGATCGCGAACGGCGGCCGCTGCCCGGAGAGCGGCCAGCGGCTGCGGCTAGTCATCCTCATCACATCGGCGCCCGGCCACGAGCGCCAGCGCAAGGCCATCCGCCTGACGTGGGGCACGGTGGCGCTGCGCCGGGACGTGGCGCTCGTGTTCTTTGTCGGTCGGACTAGTGAGCAGCTACAGGCGGTGGTCGACGCCGAGCAGACCTTGTTCGGTGATATGGTGCAGGGCGAGTTCGTCGACGCGTACCGCAACTTGACGCTTAAGTCTGTGTCGATGCTGGAGTGGTTGGACACGTACTGCGGCAGTGCGCATATGGTCCTGAAGACGGACGACGACATGTTCATCAACACAGAGAACGTGCTAACGTTTGCCAACGCGCACTGGAAGGACAGGAACACGCTGTTCGGCAAGCTGGCACGCCGCTGGAAGCCGATCCGCAACGCCAAGTCCAAATACTACCTCAGTCCGCAGGCGTTCCCGGGCAAATATTTGCCCGACTTCATGACCGGACCGGCCTACATGCTGACCGGCGATTTGGTCAGTAGCCTGCACAAGGCGGCGCTGAGCGCCGTGTTCCTGCCGCTCGAGGATGTGCTGGTGACGGGCGTAGTCGGCGAGCAGCTCAAGGTGCGACGCGTGCACGCCAAAGAGTTCATCAACGACCGCATCAAGATCGACACGTGCAAGTTCCAGACGGCCGTCAGCGTGCACATGGTGCGCTTCGAGGAGCAGTTCGACATCTGGAAGCGCATCTCGGACGGCAGGTCGCACTGCGCGAGCGGGTACCGGCCCACGGGCGGCTGAGACCCGGCCAGCCAGCCGGCGGGCGGCGAGCCGACGGCCGGCGTCGACCCGGAGACGCGGCGATCGATGGAGCGCTTGCCCACGGCCGGTGGCGGCGGCGGCGCGTATTGAGCCGCGCCCATCGCCGCTCATTGAAATCGATCGGCCGTCCAGTCGGATGAGGCCGGTGCCGACGGCCGCACTCACAGCCGGGACGGCCGCGCCGCTCCCCTGGCGGCCGGCAGCGCCGATTGTGATTGTGGTAGCGCGGACCCAGGTCTCTAGTCACAGTGGTCGTGTCTGCGTGACGGCGGTCACCAATTGTACGGTGCCTTGAACAGTATCGAACCGGTCCTAGACGTGCGTGAAATAGCAGTGCCTTGCGTGTTTTGCAGCTTGTGGACGAATTTCCCGCCGGGGGACACCGCGGGCGCGTGTTCCCATGAATATCCCCAGTGATCACAGCGCACTGCCGTCGATGCACGCATTCCAGACGGGTGATGACCGCAGCGTTCCACGCGTTAGGGAAACGACTTTTCCGCAAGGTTTACGCCAGCGGGTGCCGTCGCCACTTTGACAAGCCGCGGTGCGGCTGGTGAGGCAGGCGTTTTGTCTCAGGAGGGCGGGGGGGGGGGGGGCGCACGTGCGCGCGCGTCTGGACGGTGAAAGCCGTATCGTGGAGTGAGTGTGTGGGGAAAGGGGAGGATGATGAGAGTGTGAGTGGGAGACTTGCAGCACTTGCCCATCACCCCAATCACTCCTGACACTTATCCATTACTGGTGCTCTCCGAGGTTGTACTGATGCTGACGGCGTGTTCGACGGTGCAGCGTGTGGGTGCTGCAATTTGACATCAGCTCATATGGATGCAGATGTCAAATTAGCGTGATGTGGGGTAGGGGTGACGGCGTGTTTGGAGCCAATGATATATCACTGGGTCAAGCAGCCTACCTTTCCAAAAAGGATTGGGTTGTTGGATGGCAAAATCCTTTGACGACCTTAGTGCGACGTTGTGTAAAATTGCGCACTTGTGGTGTAGTGTAGTGTAGTGTTGCGCCACTACGCAGTCGCAAAATCCAGCAGGAAGAGATTGTAGCTTTACTTACTGGCCTAGCTGCCAAAAACATAAATTTTGCTCGACACCAAAGCGGTTCTGGAGAACCAACCCGCACTGGCCCGCTGCCACAGCGTGCATACAAATGTATTTCGGGCGTACCAACGAACGTGGAAGATATGCGCGAAGCCAGGCAAAAGTATTGGAAAATGAACGCGAAATACAATCACGCCAAATTCCACGAAAACGGTCGGTCCGCTTCAGTTTTTAGAGGCTCCGTCATCCCCCCCCCCCCCCCACCCGCCGGCCCTGGAATAGTTCGACGCTTTTCAGCCCTCACAGATTTGTCACTGGGGGTTGTTCACCACTTCAAAACTGAGCTGCATTAACGCCACTGCGAGGCCCTGCATTATCCTAATGCTAAGGCGCCAAAGGAGGCTCCCACGCGACACGTTTGTTCTTCATGTTCCGCGGTTTCGTCGCAGTGCCGCTGTTGCTGAGCCCCTCATGCCCATAATGCCAAAGCGCCAGGTTCGAGAGTCGAGAGACCAGAGTACCAGATTCGTCCTGCCCACGAGAGGCTGCTTGTCCGGTACATTCAGCGGCATCTACTGTCATATCTAAGAATTCACTTGTGACCGACAGGCGTGCGCCTAGCCCCAGCCAGGCGTCTGAACGTAGAGACCTGAACGTTTCCTGAAATGCACGCGTCCTGCCCAGGGGCGGCTCACTGCGCCTGCGAGGACTGAGCGCAGTGCGAAGGTTAGGAGTTCTGGAGGCGCTGCAGCACGTCGGCAGGAGCTGAAGTACGGCCGACCGGGCTGCTTGTCCGCATAGAACAAAATGATGCGGGCCGCTGCGTGCCAACAGTCGTCCGAGGCAGCTTCAAACACCCTACTTCACGGCGGGCTGGCCCGCCGCGGAGACTCTGGCACGACTGAGTACTGGTTTGACGACAACTAGCGCGTGACGGGATGACGTTCTCGGTGTCCTGTCAATGGCGGGTCAGCAGACCTTCCGCCGCTACTGGTGCTTGGCTCGGTACTTGTAATGCAGTTTAGTCTTTTTTGACGCAAGTTCTGGGGACAACTAGGCGAAACATATAAAGGATGTCATTTATAACCAACACTAAGCGCATGGCCCAGTATGAACGCAGAGCGGGCTGCAGTTGGTGACGATAGCATGGAGGTCCAGTCCCGGTGACTGGATTGGATAGCTAAATACGATGATACGACGACTGGGCTATATGTACCGATTGAGCACCGACTGGGCACCGGTAGTGTAGCGGTCAAGCTGTGCGCCTGGAAAGCCAGAGGTACGGGGTTAGGTTCCCCGCGGTGCCCGCCTCTCCTGCCAGGGTGAGAGGCAAGCGACGCCACATAGCCCGAACAGCTGAATGCGCCGTAAAGCACCAATGAAGACAGTCAAAGTGATGTCCACCAGGCCTGAATACTCTGGGTCACGAGCAGGTGGGGCACGAACTTTCTGTAGACCATCGCCCTGAAGCACGACAAGTCGCGTGCTTTCTTCGCGGTCCTCGCTGACGTTGGCCATGACTGCCGCATGCAAATGGTCATATTCATCAGCTGCCTCATCGTCTAACGCACGATCCTGCACTAGAGTGCGCGAGATCCCATTCGGCATGTGAGAAGTTTTCTTCCGCCAGCTGGCGGTGAAACTGGAGGCCAGGAGTTTCTCGTGCATGCGCTGCAGGTGAAGGCTCTCGATTTCACTGAGCTCCTTTTTATTCAAGAGGTGGGCACAAAGAGGGAAGGATGGTGGACGGGGGGGGGGGGGGAGGGGATCGACAACGATGCCGAAGTGTGTCAGATCGGAGAGACATATTCTGCATCTGTGACATTCCCACGCAAAGGCAGCAAGCCCGACTTTCCGGCGGAATTCCTCGTCTCCACATCAGACAGGAGGCGAGAACCACACTGCACTAATCTCCAGGTCTTTTCATATTACTGCAGGAAGCCTAACCCATACCATAAGCGAGGCTTCCGTCTTGAGCATGGTTGGTAGAGCTGGGTCAAAGAACGCGAGGGCAGGTGGCGCCACCGGCGTCGCTTTCACGGCTGGAGGGCGGCATCGTGTTGTGGGGACAATCTCAAATGTTACGGGACTCTAGACAATCCCGTAAGGATCACTCAGAAGAGCAAAGCACGCTGGAAAAGCTCCCTAGCTGGTTTAATTAACCCTATGACAGGTCAGTTTCGTTGATGTTGATGGTTTGCGGAAGTTCGCGACAACGTCGGCTTCGCCTCCGTCCGGCGTGAAGCTCTGGGCAGATACGACACACCCCGAGAACTCAATGCTGGACCTGGTAAAGCCGAACCTTTTGGGGTTCAGCGTTATCCCTGCAGCGTCGCTTTACGACGGCTGCCACACCATCCGGACGGTCCCGGAAGCAGCCGCCATGCGACAGGATTCTGTCCGCTGCGTCCAACGTCCGAGGCACGTCTCCGAACGTTTGATAGCCCCTCCGGGTGTGCTTGTCGCCGGGACTGGCAAAGCCCATAACGGCCCTCCGGAACTTACAGCGCCACTTAGGAGTACTGAAGCGGGTCAGGTCCTGAGAGGTACCGTGATTTTCACTCGTCGCCTTCATGTCGCCTATCGGTACTGGCGCTGACGTTGGGCCTGCAGGTGGCGCGCTCCGCGCAAATAGATGACGCTGCCTGCGTGCCAGCCGACGGCGCTGCCTTGTACCGGCGGTCGGTGCCGCCCACGTACCTAAAAGTGGCGTCATTGACACGCCACAGGGTGGAAGATAATGTTGCTATCCCACCACCGGGGAGGGAGGGGGGGGGGGGGGGGGAGGAGGGAGAGAAGGAGCCTGTGGCAGCAGGTCCTGACACGACGGGCCACCCCTGGCCTCTCTCTCCCCGTCCTCTCTCCGCCCTTGGGCGACCGGCTGGGCAGGAAAGTCCTCTGGTGATATGTCCAGGGCAATACAACCGACCCAGCTGATCAACGCACTATGTAGCTCCCTTACGGCAGACACCACCGTGTCGGTTTCTCGACCTCCAAACGCCAATCGGACCAGGTAATTGTTCCGGCACGTCATAGGGGCACGACCAGCGCCCGAAATCTTAAAGGGGATGTGTCACATTTGTATGATGTTCCGAGCTGAAAGAGCCATCTTGAGGACATTTTGATGCAGCTCACGGATGAGCCCTTTTTAAGACCCAAAAACGCTCTGGTTCCTGGGTTATACGCCCGCAAAGTACGAAAAGGCTTATTTACAGCCAACTTCAAAATCGCCTTCTGATGAATGACGCCATAGAAACGCCATTAGATCCTCGTGATGTTACAGGCTGTTTTTTGTTTATGGTCAAAACAGCATGGCCACTGCTACATTCGCAAAGGCGATGATGCTGCACATGTGGTACAGTCCACTTAAGATGATTGGCTGTTAGTAAGATTTTACTGCTGAATGCGTGTCGCCCGAAGTTATAAAAAGAAGGCGCGACGGCAAATCTGTTTTCTTTCTCCAGCTGGCGTTTTTTTCCTTCTTCTACTAACGTATCTCTTACAGACCCCTCGGCTGGCGCCTTGTGTACCGCAGTGTCCTAGAATTGCCGACTTTGGGTTTAAAGCAACACCCTATGAGGAGGAATTGCTCACTCCTTCTCCCCATATTTGATGCGAATTTTTCGCTCCCGCCTAACATTGTCTAATCGCACATGCCAAAGCCCTATTTCACTTTCTGAGGTTTTCAGATGTCATCCAAAGCCGAGCTCACTTGAAACCACCGAGCATAAACGAGGCTCCACGGAACCTGGACACCTATGGCTCTGTCCTGCTTCACCTACATCTGAATCATGTCTATGTATGCACAGAGCAAGGGCGCCAGGTACCTCCAAGCCCAAGAACCCAAACGACTCCAGCTGCTGGCATGTATTAAGTTTGGTTTGTTAACAAAATGCATCACAACCGGCACCTGTGTGCCCATGCAAGGTTTCCACGCATCCCCTATTTTTTTGGCCTCTCCACAACGCCACAAAAACAGAGCCCGGTGCAAACACCAGCAAGACTTGGTAGATAATTTTACTCCAGGTATTTCTTTTTCCCGAGTAAACTTGACCACTAAATTGCATCACTCCCGAAATGCAGTAGTGAACAATTCAAGAAACGTCTTCTAAATTTAATTTACGAGATGAATATTACCATTGAGCACTCACATTAACAGATTTGAAGTCAAATCAGCTGATAACAAAAATTTGCCCTAAAAGTATCAGTCATTATATTTATTTAACTACCTTTGTTTTCCTGGTGTCATACGAGTGTGATACCACTTTATTCTTCCTTCCTTTCGATTGCCTTTAGAGGTACCATATGTTGCTTGAAATGTTGACCAGTTTCTCTGCAAAATGTTCCAATTGCAACCTTGTGCGTATTTGATACATAACTTGGATTAATTCGCCAGCCGCCTTAACATGTTTGACGTGCACCCAAGAGTGAACAATTCACAGGGAATGAAGGAGGCAATTTGAAAGACGGAACTTATTTTTACCGCCATTTTTGCCCAGTTAAACGCTCGGTTAACCGCTTTCGTGGTTCATGGCAGTGCTTAATAATGATAAATCTAAGCCTTTCGAGTGTCTAGCTTACCAGGCTACCTGACGAGGCTATCCTAATGTTGCTATATAGAGCTTTGGGGCATACCTGACGCAGCTAATACAGAAGTGTTTGATGGCGAAATTCTGCCCTCTGGAGATGTTTATCATCAACACGTCCTCGAGCCGGGTTAGAACGGATCCTTACTAAGAGAGGAACCGTGTTTGTTACCGATTCGTGCTAAAACTGGCGGAATTTAGCACGCATAGATACGAAACAACGCAGTCGGGTAACCCAGGGCTCAACAGCGGAAATGAAGCTATTTTAGAGGCGAAGGTCGTGGATTTCTTTTCGTTCTATGGGAGTGGAAAACCTTCACCATTTTGACATCCCAATTCTCATATGATTGCAAATTGCTTCAAGGACGCAGTCGGCCGATTATTGGTCGGTGGGGAACGTGGGAAAGCGGTAAGAAAACGTGCTTGGAGGAACATTTTCACCTAATTTACAAAACAACATTTTCTCGGCATGAGCATGATATTGATATATCCTGGACTACACGCCTTGGGTATATTGTCTCGCGGGTAGTGCGGATGATGAAATATGGTTCTCGGACCGCAGTGTTTTGCGTTAGGCATGGGTTTGGCTTAAATTTCTTGGGTCAGCTAAGGAATGGCTCACAGAATTTAGGATCGGATACAGCTCATGAATCATTCCTGTTCTATTTTTTTAGTTGACTTAGTTCAGATGCAGTGCTTTCATTTAGTCATTTGACTCATAACTGAAGCAGGTTATAAAAGTAAATAGTTGTCAGCTGAGATCTGGGAGATTCCGGGATCAACAGTATGATGTTTGCTGCGTAGAAATGACAACAAACTCATGATGCGACGAAAAGTGTTGTGTTTAAGGCCGCATGGTGTTAACGTTAACTCCCTGAAATTATATGTTAATTTGCCTAAAATACAATATATATCCTCATCCTGCCAACCAAGTTCAGCCATATGATTCACTAGTTACTGATGCATCATTGTTGGAAATGATTGGCTCATGATCCAGCTCATGAAATGTGTGACAAATACGACTCAGGCCATGACTCAAAGCAGCATTTTTCGTACTGAACAAATGCAGCTTATAATCGCCCCAAAACAACTCACTCATGAGCTTATTCACAAGTCATCTAACATCAAACACGGGCCTGGTTCGCGTGTGCATATCCGTGTGCAAAAATGTTGCATTTCTTTGAGTACATGGTTACCTGGCTGTGGTGATCACATCAGGCAAACAGGCATTTCTTTTCCATGTTGGCTGTGTTAAAAAATGTACGAGCATCTTCGCTAAATGTTTATGTTATGTTATGTTTATGCTATGAATGTTAAAATTTTGGATGAATAACACTGGTTTTCTTGTTTTGAAATTTCAGTAGGACTTCTGTGCTGATGTTGCAAAGTCTTCAGTGATTTTTGAAAATAACTTCAAACCTATACATGTGTTGATGTTTTAAGTTACACCATCGTGTTCGCCGTGCGATTGCGCGTCAAATAACATATAGTAAAACATTAGTGCGCTGCTGGAACCATATAGTGTTCTTGATGGCCGCAAATTTCCATGGTTTTGTTTCCGAGAGCCGCTCGGTTTGAAAGCAGGTTGCCGGTGCAGACGATACATAGTGGTGGAACAAGCATTCAGTGGCGTTGTTGTCAACATGCAAGTGATCAGAAATCTGGCCGCGGCAACTTTGATGCAAAAACGGCCCACTTCAGAAACGGACGTTTCTTCGAACCACATGAGGTTCAATATGAAGTCCAGCACGTCTACAAATCGGATGCATGTTCAGATTGAAAACAGCCGTTTTTCGGCTAGTAAAATGTTCCAAACTCATCTCCAACGAACCAATGAAAATGGAAGAGTGCTTTAACTTCCAAACGATGTAAACCGATGTTGCCACTTGTTGACAACATTTTTGATCGCCGGGAAACGAACAAATATTTTGAAGGGAACCATGTTGTCAAAAAATGAAAATTTTCCAAACGCGATTTCTTCATTTCTGAATGAAAGGGCATGGTTCATTTAGTGTGTAAGTGCAGCGACAAGTGCTTCTGTGCATGGAAACAGTTTGTGCAGCAATTGCAAAATCAACATCGAGCGCCCTTTGAGTGTTTTTTGGAAGTAACTTCAAAACTATACGTGCGTTAAAGTTTTAAGTTATACCATCGTGTTCGCCGTGCGATTGCGCGTCGAAAAACATATAGTAAAACATTAGTGCGTTGCTGGAACCATATAGCGTTCTTGATGGCCACAAATTTCCGTGGTTTTGTTTCTGAGAGCCGCTCCGTTTGAAAGCAGATTGCCGGTGCAGACCATACACAGTGGTGGAACAAGCATTCAGTGGCATTGTTGTCAACATGCAAGTAATGGCAAATGTGGCCGCGGCCACTTTGTTGCGAAAAATTGCCCATTTCAGAAACGGACGTTTTTCGAGCCATATGAGGGCCAATATGAAATCCAGCACGCGTACAAATCGGATGCATGTTCAGATTGAAAACAGCCGTTTTTCGGGTAGTATAGTTTTCCAAACTCATATCTAGCGAAACAACAAAAATCGAAGGGTGCTTTAACCTGCAAACAATGTAAACGGATGTTACCACTTGTTTACAACATTTTTTATCGCCGGGTGCCGAAGGGAAATTTTGCTGGGGGCCATTTTGTCGACAGAAATGAAAATTTTTCCAACGCAATTTTTCATATCTGAATGAAAGGGCATGGTCCATTTAGTGTAAGTGCAGCGGCAAGTGTTTCCGTGCATGCAAACAGTTTGTGCAGCAATTGCAAAATCAACAGCAAGCGCCGCTTGAGTGTTTTTTGAAAATAACTTCAAAACCACACGTGCGTTAATGTTTTAAGTTATACCATCGTCTTTGCCTTGCGATTGCGCGTCGAGTGACATCTAGTAAAACATTAGTGCGTTGCTAGAAACATAATAGGTTTCTTGATGGCCGCAAATTTCCATCGTTTTGTTTCTGAGAGCCGCTCCGTTTGAAAGCAGATTGGTTCCCGTGCAGACGATCCACAGTGGTGGAACAAGCATTCAGTGACATTGTTGTCAACATGCAAGTGATCACAAATCTGGCCGGGGTCGGTACCCGGCAATCGGTCGGCACCCGGTGCAATTGCTGCACAAACTGTTTCCATGCACAGAAGCACTTGTCGCTGCACTTACACACTAAATGAACCATGCCCTTTCATTCAGAAATGAAGAAATCGCGTTTGGAAAATTTTCATTTTTTGACAACATGGTTCCCTTCAAAATATTTGTTCGTTTCCCGGCGATCAAAAATGTTGTCAACAAGTGGCAACAAATCAAACGGCTCATTTCAGAAACGGACGTTTTTCGAGCCATACGGGGTTCAATATTAAATCAAGCACGACTACAAATCGGATGTATTTTCAGATTGAAAACAACCGTTTTTCGGGTAGTAAAATGTTCCAAACTCATATCTAACGAACAAATCAAAATCAAAGGGTGCTTTTACTTGCAAACGATGTAAACCGATGTTACCACTTGTTGACAACACTTGTTGACACTTGTTGATTTCATATTGGCCCTGATATGGGTCGAAAAACGTCCGTTTCTGAAATGGGCCTTTTTCGCATCAAAGTGGACGCGGCCAGATTTGTGATCACTTCCATGATGACAACAACGCCACTATGCTTGTTCCACCACTGTGTAGCGTCTCCACCGGCAATCTGCACTGAAACGGAGCGGCTCTCAAAAACAAAACCATGGAAATTTGCGGCCATCAAGAACGCTGTATGTTTTCAGCAATGCACTAATGCTTTACTATATATCATTCGACGCGCAATCGCACGGCAAACACGATGGTGAAACTTAAAACATTAACGAACGTACGGTTTTGAAGTTATTTCCAAAAAACTCTCTCAAACGGCGCTCGACGTTGATTTTGCAGCTGCTGCACAAGCTGTTTGCATGCCCAGAAACACTTGTCGCTGCACTTACACACTAAATGGACCATGCCCCTCCATTCAGAAACGAAGAAATCGCGTTTGGAAAATTTTCGTTTTTTCGAAAAATGGCCCCCCCCAAAAAATTTTTCGGTCGGCACCCGGTGATGAAAAATGTTGTCAACAAGTGGTAACATCGGTTTACATCGTTTGCAGGTTAAAGCACCATTCGATTTTCATTGGTTCGTTAGATGAGTTTAGAACATTTTACTACCCGAAAAACGGTTGTTTTCAATCTGAACATGCATCCGATTTGTACGGGTGCTCGATTTCATATTAGCCCTCATATGAGTCGAAAAAAACGTCCGTTTCTGAAGTGGGCCGTTTTTCGCATCAAAGTGGCAGCGGCCAGATTTGTGATCACTTGCATGTTGACAACAACGCCACTGAATGCTTGTTGCACCACTGTGTAGCGTCTACACCGGCAATCTGCTTTCAAATGGAGCGGCTCTCAGAAATAAAACCATGGAAATTTCAGGCCAACAAGAACGGCATATGTTTCCAGCAACGCACTAATGTTTTACTATATATCATTCGACGCGCAATCGCACGGCGAAGACTATGGTATAACTTAAAACATTAACGCACCTATAGTTCTGAGGTTATTAAAAAAAGCTCTCTTAAACGGCGCTCGATGTTGATATTGCAACTGCTGCACAAACTGTTTGCCTGCACAGAGACACTTGCCGCTGCACTTAGACACTGAATGGACCATGCCCTTTCATTCAGAAGTGACAAATATCGCGTTTGGAAAGGTTTCATTTTTTCGACAAAATGGCCCCCCCCCGAAAATTTTCGGTCGGCACCCGGTGATCAAAAATGGTGTCAACAAGTGGTAACATCGGTTTACATCGTTTGCAAGTTAAGGCACCCTTCGATTTTTAAAGGTTCGTTAGATACGAGTATGGAACATTTTGCTACCCGAAAACCGGCTGTTTTCAATCTGAACATGCGTCCGATTTGTACGCGTGCTGGATTGCATATTGGCCCTCATATGGGTCGAAAAAATGTCCGTTTCTGAATTGGGCCGTTTTTCGCATCAAAGTGGTCGCGGCCAGATTTGTGGTCACTTGCATGTTGACAAAAGCGTCACTGAATGCTTGTTCCACCACTGTATAGCGTCTCCACCGGTAATCTGCATTGAAACGGAGCGGCTTTCAAAAACAAATCAATGAAAATTTGCGGCCATCAATAACGCTATATGTTTTCAGCAAGGCACTAATGTTTTACTATATGTCATTCGACGCGCAATCGCAGCTCGAACACGATGGTATAATTTAAAACATTAACCCACGTATAACTTTGAAGTTACTTAAAAAAAAAACTCCTACGGCGCTCGATGTTGATTTTGCAATTGCTGCACAAAATGTTTGCATGCCCAGAAACACTTGCCGCTGCACTCACACACTAAATGGACCACGCGCTTTTATTCAGAAATGAAAAAATCGCGGTTGGAAAATTTTCATTTTTAGAGGATCTTGTTGCAACTTGAGTCGTCCGCGCAATATCTGTTGGTCGAGACGCGCAGCGGTTGCGTCGGCATACTCGCACGTGACCGGAGGTCGCCAACGGTTTGCGCCCATGGAGCGGTCGCCGGCACCGACGACGCCAGTGCGTTGTTCGTCACGTCACCCCACTGGCAAGAACGGAAGACGTGACCAGACATCAGTCACGTGACAGCACATCGTCACTATCAATAGGTGCCCAGTATTGGCGAGAGGCAGAACACGTGCACGCAGCGCGTATGTGGGCGTGCAACTGACGCCGGGACGCGCGTCAATACGGTCGAAAATCGCCCAGCCGCTGCTAGTGCCAGCATGGCCGCCAGATCGCTGTCGAACCGAGCGCCGAGAGCCAGGATGGTCGTGCTGCGTTTGCGGTGGTGTGCGCGTTCCCGACAGCTGGGGAATTGTGTTGCCGACTTGTTGCATGTCGAGTGCGGCGTCGCGCCGCGTCACCTGGTAGAGCGCGGCTGCGCATCGCAAGCGAAGACGCCCATGCAGCTGAGGAATGGCGCCAGGCCGGCAAGGCCGCACGGCCACCGACTGCGTGCCTGTGCAGGGAACACAGCCGACCATTGGACCAGCCAGACGGCCAGACCAGACGGCCAGCCAGACGGCACGTCCGCGGCGACAACACACGACTGCGTCGCCTCGAGGCGTCACGCCAGACGAGGAACGCAGGTGGAAAAACTGCGGCCACATGAGAAGGCCGCAGTTGCCCAACGCATACGGACATTGCAGTGAAGTGGCAAACCCACAGCCGGCCGGCCAGCCCAGGGAACGGGCGAAGACTACACGCTGGTGTGCTACACAGTCCGGGGTCACGGGAAGAATCTCGTGTTGATTCCATGTCATTACACTAATGCACAGATCAAATATTAATCAGTACAGCACGTGCACACGCGCCGCTTGCAGAAAAAGAAGGGGGGGGGGGGGATGTCTTGATCATTGTCACGTAAATACACCAACGCACGGATTAGATGAGAATAAGTAGAACATAACTCAGACAATGGGGCAGCATCTCGTTGTGATTGTCATTCCATTGCACAAATGCACGGAAAAAACAAGGATCAGTTACACCCACACGGTTGGCATACAACCCTAAGGGAGTGGGGGATATGTCGTGATGCGGTGATTACACAAATGCACAGATCAAATAAAACACTAGGACAAGGGGAGGGGCGGCAGTAGTACACTTTGATCTGACCCAAAATGCCGAGAAGCGATGCAGATGCAACTCCAACAGGTTCATTTGTGCCGTGCCGGCCGTTGTCGCTCTGGAAGGCCGACGTGCACGCGCCTGCCCCGTGCGCCGGGTCGGCGAGTGATTAGCGACCGACGACGAGCAGTGCTCACCCCGCCGCGCATGGGCACCAGCTCACATGACAGTTTGCAGAGCATCTTGTTGCACCTTAAGTCGTCCGCGGAACATCCGTTGGTCGAGACGCGCAGCGGTGGCGTCGGCACACTCGCGCGTGGCCGGAGGTCGCCGACGGTTTGCGCCCATAGAGCGGTCGCCGGTGCCGACGACGCAAGTGCGTTGTTCGTCACGTCACCCGACTGGCGATCACGGATGACGTGACCAGACATCGGTCACGTGACAGGACACCGTAACTATTAATAGATGCCCATTGTTACCGAGATGCAGAACACGCCCCCGCGCCACGCCTGTGGGCGCGCAACTGACGCCGGGACGCGCGTCTCTACGATCGAAACTCTCCAAGCCGCTGCTACTAGAGATTGTCAGCATGGGCGCTAGATGGCTGTCGCACCGGGCGCCGAGGGCCAAGTTGGTCGTCCTGCGTCTGCGGTGGTGGCGCGTTCCCGGCAGCTGGGAAGTTGAGTTTCCGATTTGTTGGATGTTGAGTGCGGCGTGGCCCGCGTCACGTGGTAGCGCGCGGCCGCGAATCGCAAGCGAAGACGCCCATGCAGCAGGGGAATGGCGCCAGGCCGGCAAGGCCGCACGGCCTCCGGCTGCAGTGCCCGTGCGCTGGAGCAGGCAACACAGCCGACGATTGGACGGCCCGCAGGAGATGTGTGGATGCCACGCTGGCGGCTGAGACATCTAGCCGCAGGGCGCGGAACACCGATATGCACAGCCGGCGGCCATGGTCACTGTCAGGCGTTTGGTCTGTATGGCGTTCGCTTGTACAACCATGTGATGCGTTGGCGTTGTATGTTGCCGGCCCGACGGCACGCGCTGTTGGTGCGACATGGCATCGGCCGGCCAACCAGGCCAAACCGCGGCAGGGCGAAAGGAAGCTCCAGTAACACTGCCAATGTTCAAAAATGAGTTCAATATTCTGGTCCCCATGTAGGGATCGTATCAAATATGATGCTGATGAGAACAGATTTGTATTCATAAAAGGTCATGTTTCATTATAGGAAATGGTAAAAAGACAAACGGATTCACTCAAGGTCTGCAGCGCATTTACACGCGACAGTGTTTTACAAAAAAGGCCATACTTCCATAATGCCACGGTACGGTGTAGCGTGCCGCCAATGGGGTGATGCGGTGGCTTACCCCGCTCCCCATGGTGGGCATGGGCGGGGGGAAGGCCGTCGGCGGGAGCCGCATCCGCCCCGTCATTGCTCCCTGGATTGCAGGCCTTAGGCCGCCGGCGACCTCACCGCAGCCAGACGGCACGTCGACGCCGACGACACAAGACTGCGTCGCCTCGAGGGGATGCGTTCATGTTGTCCAAGGTACACAATGTCCAAAGGTACATAATGTCCAAGGTACATAATGTCCAATGTGCAGAGTGTCCAGAGTTAATAATGTCCAAGGTACAGAATGTCCTGAACGAGAAATAATTTCCGAAATGGCTCGGTGTGGAGGTGTTCATATTGTCCAAGGTACAGATTGTCCAAGGTACACAATGTCCAAAGTACACAATGTCCAATGTACAGAATGTCCAAAGTTTATAATGTCCAACGTACAGAATGTCCAAAGTACGTATTATCCAAGGTACGGAACGTCCAAAGCACGCAATGTCGGTGGTACACAATGTCCAAGGTACACAATGCCCAAAGTACAAAACGTCCAAAGTACGTGATGTCCAAGGTACACAGTGTCCAAGGTACACAATGTCCAAGGTACACAATGTCCAAAGTACACAATGTCCAAAGTACAGAATGCCCAATTTTGTTTCTGAGGCGGCCGTCAGGTATGAATCTTAGCCTCTATTGACCGTGAGCGACGTTCCCAGAAGCCTCCGCAGCGCATATACATCCGGCCGACAACACTACCACTTCTCGGAGTGCGGTCCGCCGTCCGCCGGCGACCGTTGTTGCATGCGGTAGGCGAAATGACGTCCATGGTATTTGTCCAATGAAAGAGCGGCTTGGGCTGGCAGCGATTGTGGGAGACCCGTGCGGCGCCTCCCCCGCCCTGACAACTGCTCGGCTTTTACTGCCCGGTTATGATTAGCGCCATCTACCGAAGCGTGAGAAACTACAAGTGCTTGGAAAGCCCGGTACGCGGTCCGGTTGTTCATTTCCAGGGTAACAGACATCCTTCCATTCCTTTTCGGCTTTGCGTCACTGCCATTCTTACGAGAGACCTGTAGTGTCCTCCCCCGCGCTCTCGACACTCTCGCTGCGCCTGTGCGAAGATAGCCGTGGATCGGCTACTTGTCTACTTGCTTTGCGGCTTGACGATGCTTTCCTCTGGGTCGCAAGGAAAATTTGGATACACCGACCAGGACGTCTGATCATACGCGACCCATGTACCAAAATTCGTGCTCCATGCCTCCGAGTTGGGTCAGAAATTTCGCAAGCTCTCTTCTTATGCTTTCGTACTGCTTCTGAGTGCCTCGCCAGAGCTGGAAGTACTGGACACGATATACGATACTACATAATCCGGAAAATTACAATGCGTGCCTTGCCAACAAGCCGTCCATAGCATTCAGCGGATAACGCTCATGATTGCTGTTTGTTTTCATGGTTTGCTTCGGATCTGCATTATTTGTACGAAAAGAATCTGGAATTTGAATTTTGAAACACAAATCAAAGGATTTCACGCCAGGTGCCATAATCCATTCCCCCCCCCCACGCTTAGACCCGCATCTGTTTTTTGTCATAGATGGTTTCTGACAAAAAGTTGAGAATCGGCACAATGTGTGCTCACCGAGCTCCGGATCCCGCTCCACTTGGAAACAATTCTGGCTGTTCGCTACCGATTTTGACCTTTGACTTGTCAAGGACAAGCGGTAACCCACGTCACAGTCAGGCAAAAGGGTATTTCATTCGTTGTATGTCGAAACAATCCTATACTTTCGTTGTCCAGACAAAGCACATTGATATGTCTCCTTTGTATGGAGCGCCATCGCCTGCAAACACCAACGTTGGGGGCCATGACGCAGCAGGGGTTGAATCCGGATTCCCACGAGGTGCTATAAGCGCTAATCACATTTATTACGCCCTCGCTCCGTACATTCACAATGGCCCCAACATGGTCACCGAGCTGCTGCTTTGATAACACTTTTCAAAACTTAAGTGAACCAAGTGCCATTTCTACTCCATGGTAGGATGGCCTTGGTCTTCAGAATGGGTCAAGTGCCATGGGTCTTCAGAATAATGCAGCCCTTTGCATGCAGCATAAATGCTCGGCTCATCTTCTGCTCGCTAAACCGAAATTGCTCCGTGGCTTAGTAATACGTATTTAACAAATATGAGTCCATTTCTTAGCATGACTGTTCTGTTTCTAGTGCATGTAATTAATTCAACCACATGCATGCGAACTGGGGGCTAAATCGTTCAGCAAAAACCACGTAGGTGGAGGCTCGCGAATAGACACTGCAAGCAACTTCGGTTTTTCTAATTAAAAAATGACATGACATTAAAGAACGATTCATATTTTGCGAAGGGGCCGTTTTGTCTGATCTTCTCATTTCGCGCAACTACATCCTTGATTGAGCAAGAAGTAATCGGTGATGTGCAATAGGAAAATAACCCCGTTACTTTTTCGGTGAGATATTATACTATACTATATATTATACTAAATATATACTGATAAGCGGCGCATTCCTTGAATGTGTCTTTGTGTGAAATTTCACTGAAGCAAAAGCAGATCCGATAAGATAATTCAACAGGAACCTTGCAACCGCATTTCTAGGAAAAGAGCAAGGAGATTTCAATTGTGACGCAATTGGAAAATATTGATGGGTATTTTTTACGACACTCAGCACCAAACCAACCGTTTGACCCCAACGTGGCAAAAAGCGAGCACTCGTAGATCGTTAACAATGCAGGCGTCATCTCCGCGCCAACATGTGTCCAGCACTGGATCTCATCAGCAGCTGTAGGTGCTGACCCTGCGTTGTTGTGTCGTTCGTGTCAATGGCAAGTTGCGAGCACACCTGGGTTAGGGATCATGCGCTTGTCATTACATTGTGTGCATACCGTCTTTCCTTCAGTGGTATTATGCGACTCGCTTACGTTCCCTTTGCATTGAGCCTCGCAGTGACAGCACTCTCCCAGCCTCTTCTGGTTTCCTTACATCTCCGCTCTCCTACGTAGTAACGAATATCAACAGCCATGCACGTTTTCTAGACATATCTTTTAAAAAGCGTTACAACACCGCGACACATTCGCCCGCGTTTACAAAAAGAACTCTCTGGGAGGCTCCCAGAAGCGGCCTCGGCAGAATGGGCACCTGGCCCGCCTTCCG